>NW_004444017.1:8362697-8368633 GCF_000243295.1 Trichechus manatus latirostris
TTCTTAGCTCAAGGAGATACATGAGACTAAATGGGCAGCTCCTGTCCGGAGGTGAGAGATGTGAAGGAAAAAAGGGACAGGAGCTGGTTGAACGGACATGGGAAATCCAGGGTGGAAAGGAGGAGAGTGCTGTCACATTATAGGGAGAGCAGCTAGGGTCACATACCAATGTGTGTATAAATTTTTGTATAAGAGACTGACTTGAACTGTAAACTTTCACTTAAACCACAATAAAAAAAAATAAAACAAATAATAACTAATTTTTTGGTCTAAACAACTGAAAAATGATGCTCAGTTCTTTTTTTGTCTTTTTTCTGTCTGTGCTTCATTTTGCATAGTTTCTCTTGCTTTGTCTTCACAGTTAGTAATCTTTTATTTCTGCAAACCTAATCTGATTTAATACCATCCAGTGTATTTTTCATCTCTAGAAATTTAATGTAGGTCTTCTTAAATATCTTCCATGTCTCTCCTCAACATGCTCATGCTTTCCTTTACCTTCTTGGACATAAGAGTATATTTATAATATCTGTTTTACTGTCCTTGTACCCCAATTCTATAACCTGTGTCATTTCTAGTTCTGTTTCTATTGATGGTTTTTTTTTGTCTAATTATGGGTTGTAATTTCTTCTTTGCATGGGTGATGACTTTTACTTGGATCTCAGACATGAATTTTACATTGTTGGATAGTAGATTTTTTTGTATTCTTTTAAATGTTTTTGAGTTTTGTTCTTAGACATAGTTATTTGGAAAGAGTTTTATCCCTTTTACAGTTTGCTTACTTAGGATCAATGCAGACTTTAGTCTAGGGCTAATTTATCTTCACTACTGAGGCAATGCCCTTCTGAATACTCTTCTTGATGCCCAGTGTATGTGGTATTTTCCACTCTGACTACTAGGAATATAAACTTTTCCAGTCCTGAGGGAGCTCCTATTCCTTTCTGGTGATTCTTTCACTGGTCTCAGATAGTTTCCTCACATGCATTCACTAACTGGTACTCAGCTGAAATACTTGGGAGGGGCCCCTATTCTCTCTTCCCAGATCTCTCCTTCGTGGTTCTCTTCCCTGTAAACTCTAGTACCTTGTTGTTGTGGTTGCTGTTAGCTGCTGTAGAGTTGGCCCCTGGCTCATGGCAACCCCATGGACAACGGAACTAAAAACCACCCAATTCTGTGCCATCCCCATGATCGGTTGTGGATCAGACCATTGTGATCCATAGGGTTTTCACTAACTGATTTTTGGAAGTAGATCACCAGGACTTTCTTCCTAGTACATTTGAGCCTGGAAGCTCCACTGAAACCTGTTCCAAGTCATAGCAACACGTAAGCCTTCACTGACAGACGGGTGGTGGCTGTCCATGAAGAGCATTGGCCGGGAATTGAACCCTGGTCTCCCACATGGAAGGCAAGAATTCTACAACTGAACCACCATTGCCCTCATCTAGCCACCACCACAGCCCCTCCAAGCTTCTAATTCTGACTCCGCTACTCAGGAACACTTTTGTGCTCTACTAAGGAAATTCTCTCCAGATAGGAAACTGGAACAATCATTGGACTCATTTCACTTGCTTCTTCTCTCTTAGGGATCACTCTCTTGTGTTTCTTGTCATCCATTATCTGAAAACTATTGTTTTATATGTTTTGTCTGGCTTTCTAGCTGTTTAAGGCTGAAGGGTAAACTCCATCTTAACTGAAAACAGAAGTCTGTTTCCTATTCTTTTTTTTTTTTGTAGTTTAGATGAAGGTTTACAGAACAAATAGTTTCTCATTAAACAGTTAGTACACATATTGTTTTTTGACAATGGTTAACAACCCCATGACATGTCAACACTGTCCCTTCTCAACTTTGGGTTCCCTATTACCAGCTTTCCTGTCCCCTCCTGCCTTCTAGTCCTTGCCACTGGGCTGGTGTGCCCCTTTAATCTCGTTTTATTTTATGGGCCTGTCTAATCTTTGGCTGAAGGGTGAACCTCAGGAGTGACTTCATTACTGAGCTAAAAGGGTGTCCAGGGGCCATACTCTCAGGGTTTCTTCAGTCTCTGTCAGACCAGTAAGTCTGGTCTTTTTTGTGACTTAGAATTTTGTTTTACATTTTTCTCCAGCTCTGTACGGGGCCCTCTGTTGTGATCCCTGTCAGAGCAGTCAGTGGTGGTAGCTGGGCACCATCTAGTTGTACTGGACTCGGTCTGGTGGAGGCTGTGGTAGCTGTGGTCCGTTAGTCCTTTGGACTAATCTTTCCCTTGTTTCTTGTTTTCTTCATTCTCCCTTGCTTCTGAAGGGGTGAGACCAGCAGAGTATCTTAGATGGCTGCTTACAGGCTTTTAAGACCCTAGACACTACTCACCAAGGTAGAATGTAGAACATTTTCTTCATAAACTGTGTTATGCCAATTGAGCTAGATGTTCCCCAAGACCATGGTTCCCACAGCCCTTTGCCTAGCAATTCAGTCCCTCAGGGAGTTTGGATGTGTCTGTGGAGCTTCCATGACCTTGCCTTGTAAAAGTTGTGCTGGCTTCCCCAGTATTCTGTACTGTCTTACTCTTCACCAAAGTTACCACTTACCTATTTAGTACCCCCCCATCCATCCCTCATAACCAACAAAGATTGTTTCTTTTTGTGTGTAAACTTTTTCATGAGTTTTTATGGTAGTGGTCTCATACAATATTTGTCCTTTTGTGATTGACTTATTTCACTCAGTATAATGTCCGCCAGTTTCATCTATGTTATGAGATGCTTCACAGATTCATCATTGTTCTTTATCGTTGCATAATACTCCATTATGTCTGTGTACCATAGTTTGTTTATCCATCTATCTGTCGATGGGCATCTGGGTTGTTTCCATCTTTTTGCTATTGTGAACAATGCTGCAATGAACATGGGTGTGCATATGTCTATTTGTGTGATGGCTTTTATTTCTCAAGGATATATTCCAAGGAGTGGGATTGCTGGATTGTATGTTACTTCTATTTCTAGCATTCTAAGTAAACGCCATACCATTTTCCAAAACGGTTGTATCATTTTGCATTCCTACCAGGAGTGCATAAGAGTTCTGATCTCCCTGCAGCCTCTCCAACATTTGTTATTTCTAGTTTTTTTTTGTTTTGTTTTGTTTATGCCAATAATGCCAGGGCGAGATGGTATTTCATTGTGGTTTTGATTTGCATTTCTCTAACAGCTAGTGATCATGAGCATTTCCTCATGTGTCTGTTGGCCGCTTGAATGTCTTCTTTGGTGAAGTGTCTGTTCATTTCCCTTGCCTATTTTTTCATTGGATTATTTGTCTTTTTCTTGTAGAGGTGTTGGATTTTCTTCCAGATTTTAGAGATTAGACCTTTGTCTGACTTGTAATGTCCGAAATTTTTTTCCGAGTCTGTAGGCTCTCTATTTACTCTTTTGGTGAAGTCTTTTTTTTTTTTAAATCACAACATTGTTTATTATGTGAATTTTTACAATACAAACAAAAAAATACAGAAATGCAATATATGAATACAGCTAAATGCAGAATGGTGACTTTTTTTCTCTTTAAGAGGCCATGATTCCCATTTCTAGTAAAATAAAGAGACTGCACATAGGTAGAAACAGGTTGGTCGTTAGCATCACAATTTTGCCTAGAAATTATCTATAAATGCATTTCCCCCCCTACTACTTACCATAGAGTATAAAAAGGGAGTTAAAGGAAAGTTTCCTTGTTGATTCCTACCATATGAAAGATGCTATATTCTATTTTAGCAGCCTCAATATATGGAAAATATCTAAATTAAACATTATTACAATGAAGCAGTAATGAGATTCTGGCTAAAGAGTGCACTAAATGAGAATAACATATATTTAAAGAATCCAAAACAAACAAAAAACAGTTGTTATAAAAAAGCTCTGGGTGCATTGTAAGCATATAGGTTTTTTTTTCCCAAGTGTATTTTTAAACAGTGGAAGTGTCAAAAATAGGGTCAACTGTGTTAGACTAACTTACATTATTGTATAGGCTGCACTGAATGGAACTTTTGTATTATAATTATCACAGAGTAGCATAGGTTGCATCATATTATGGCTATTTATCCTCAGTGAAAACCTTCCAGAGTCCTTTTATTTTGGAATATTCTGTAAACAATCAAACCACCAGAACATGACTGTACAACAGTAAAATGTTCTCTTGCATTAAACTGAAACATCTGTTTAATTTAAAAAAAGTAGGAAAGGTACTTACAGCTGTTAGTTTCTAAGTACACAATACCCTTAGCAATTCAAGGCATCTTAATCTCCAACAACAAAATAATTTTTGTTAAGCTGTTAAATCCATCATTATGGATAAAAGTGGTGCAAATTGGTCAAACAGATCCAACAAACACTGAGGTCCAAGCGGACATATTGGCAACTAATATGTAACTGGTGGTCAATAGAGGGTTTAAAAGACTTTCCCTTTCTTCTTGTTCTTTTCCAAAGTTCTCGAAGAGTTCTGTTGTTCTAATATACGTTATTGAGCTTCCCAGTTTGCTTTCTCATCCTCAGGCTGATGGCGTTTTTCCTCTAATTTTTTGTGCTGTGCTTCCAAATTCTTTTTCATTTGCTCGTGATGCGTTTGGAGCTCAGCTTCAGAGTCCTTCAGTTTCTGAACTTTTTCTTTGACCTTCATTTCAAACACCTGCTCCATCTCCAGCTCCATCTTCTTCGTCTTGGCTACATGCTCCCCTCTTTCTTCTTCCATTTGTGCCAGGGGGCTCTTTGTAAGCTGCCCGTTATTCTTGTTGTTATCAACTCCATTCTAAGTCACAGCTTCCAGTTTTCTGCTTCTGTAGTTCTCATAGTGTACATTAGTGACATCTTTCAAGTCCTGCATGTGTGTTCTTATCAACGTATTTCTTAGAATTGTAAAATCACAATGTTCACCATTTTCAACTTCAGCAACACCCCAAGGATACTGTCTTCCTCTGGCCCTTTTGCCATTAACTTCAATGATAGTATTACTACCTACCATAGCAAGAGGTAAACGGTCCTTTATCTTTTTAACAGCTTATTTTCTTCTTCATCATCTGTTTCTGGAAATTCATATATTTTAATTTAATGTTCTTGGATTTCTTTCATTATCTGTTTTTTAAACTTTGGCACTCCTCTGGCGTGAGTGTGTCTGCTTTGGCAGTAAGTGGGATGATATTTACTTTTTCATGTAAGCACTTCATAAACTCAATATCCAATGGTTTAAGTCCATGTCCTGAAGGAGCAATGAAGTATAAACAACCCTGCACTCTGTTGTCAGGCATCTGACGTCTGTTCACTCGAGATTCTGCATTTAAGTAGTCTTCAGATTTACTATCAATGTAATCGATAACAGGCTGCCAGCAATTACTATTATCCACTGCATCTCCAAATCCTGGGGTATCAACTATCATGAGCAGTAACTGAACTCCACCTTCTTTGATTAAAACTTTGTATTGTTCCACCTGTACAGTCTTTTTTATACTATGGGAAGGACCAGGATACTCTGGAGAATACAAATTTGTGAGGAATAATGAGTTGATTAACGGTGACTTTCCCAATCCAGATTGTGAATTCAGACCCTCTCTTCAACTGATTTTCTGTATACTTGATTTGGGAGATTTGCAAATCCCCCATAGCCTTCAAGGTTCTTCTGTGGAGCTACTTTGTAAAGAACCCATTTCTGTCATTCCAGTGTTTCAGATTCCAACAGAATAGATTCACCATGGTGCTGCTGTTGACGCTCCTCTCCTCAGCAGCAGTGTATCTTGCACTGATCGACATCCTCTCCCCCCTCCCTGGTGAAGTCTTTTGATGAGCATAAGTGTTTAATTTTTAGAAGATCCCAGTTATCTTGCTTATCTTCTGGAGTTTCTGTGTTGTTTGTATGCTGTTAATGCCATGTATTAGGGCCTCTAGCATTGATCCTATTTTTTCTTCTATGAACTTTATAGTTTTTGGCTTATATT
>NW_004444017.1:8368733-8502616 GCF_000243295.1 Trichechus manatus latirostris
ATTTGAATGAGAGTTTTGCAGGATATATTATTCTTGGCTGGCAATTTTTTTCTTTCAAGGTTTTATATATGTCATCCCATTGCTTTCTTGCTTGCATGGTTTCTGCCAAATAATCCGAGCTTAATCTTATTGTTTCTCTTCTGTATGTGATTTTTTGTTTTTCTCGAGCTGCTCTCAGGATTTTTCGTTTGTCTTTGGTTTTAGCAAGTGTGATTATGATATGCCTTGGTGATTTCCTTTTGTGGTCTATCCTATATGGGGTTCGTTGAGCTTCTTGGATGGTCAGCTTTGCATCTTTCATGATATTAGGGAAGTTTTTTGTCGGCAGTTCTTCAGTGATCCTCTCTGTGTTTTCTGTTTTCTCCGCCTGTTCTGGAACTCTGATCACTCAAAAATTTTTGCTTTTGATTGTGTCTCACATAATTATCAGTGTTTCTTCATTTTTCTTCTTTTTTTTCTGATTTTTCCTCAAGCAGAATTGTATCCAAGTGTTTGTCTTCAATTTTGCTGAACTTGTCTTCCATCATTTCAAACCTGCCACTCAGCCCTTCTATGACACTGTCCAAATCTTTTTGTTTATCTTTTGGATTTCTAATTGATGTTTTTGTATGATTTCTAGTTGTGAATTTATTTTGGTATTTTGTTCCTGTATTATTTTCCTGAAGTCTTCCATTTTTTTGGTCTGTATTTTCCATGAATTTAGCTGCCTTTTCCATGAATTTGTCTATTTTTTCCTCATTTTGTCTGATTTTTGCTTCAACTCTTGGATACCTTTGAATATCAGAGATTTGAATTCCCTATCAGGTAGTTCTAGTGCCTTTTCTTCTACTGGAAATTCATCTGGTGTTTTATTTTGGACACCTACTGGAACCATCTTGTCCTATTTTTTAAATATTTTTTGATATTGTCTGCTGTCTTCAGGACATTCAGTAGTTATTTTCCTCGTTTATTGATTGTAGATTTGTTTGTTTCATCCTGCTTTTTTGTTTTATTTGGTTATGTCTGAGCAGGTGGGCTGTGCATTCTTTGTTGTTTGCTCATCTGAGGGTATGATACTTTTCACCTCCTTCTCCAATGGGCAGGGTCAGTCACTCAGGTATGGTACAGCAGGGCAGGTCCAGTTGAAGGGGAGTTGCTGGGACAGGTTGTTTGTGCCACGTATGAGGGCCAAGAGGGCAGGCCGGCAATAAGTTCAGGGCAGGTTCTAGTAGGTCATGCCTGTGCTGCGTGGGGGTGTGATGTTCAGTGCACTGTGCAGGGAGGCAGGAAGGAGGCAGGGGATTGTGATGTGTGGAGCTAAGATTGGTATGGGAAAGAGGAGAGAGAGGATAAAGGAACAGGAACCAAAAACAAACAAACAAAAAAGAGTGCTAAGGGAGCTTGTCATTGGAGTGATGAGAGACTGAGAAATGGAGAAAAACAAAAAGAAAGAAAAAGGGTAAAAGAAAATAATGAATAAATAAAAATTAGAAAAGAAAAGCACCAAACGATCCCAGCAGTGCAGCTGCGAGGACTGGGGAAGTTGCTCCCAGGTTGTGAAGGACATGCTGGCTAGAACAGGTAGAGGTGTCATACAGTGCCAAGTATTCAAGAAACAGGAAAAGAAAGTAAGCATACAGAGGCAATAAACTGAGAAATGAAGAAAGACAAACAGGGAAAAAGAGAAAAGAAAAGAAAACAAACAAGAAAAACAAGAAACAAGAAATGCCCCCAGGAATCACACTGCGCAGCTGCACAGACTGAGGGAGTAGCTCCCAAGTCGCACAGTACTGCCTGGCTAGAAGGGGCTCCCAAGCCAATAAAAGAAAAAGAAATCAAAGAAACGAATAAATCAAAACAAACAAAAAAAGTCCCAGGGATCCCACCAGCATGGGCTGGGAAGCAGTTCCACAGTCGAGTGGCATTTCACAGCCTTTCAGGAAGAAGCAAAGATGGCACATGGAGCCCGGTATTTGAGAGAAAGGAGGGGGAAGTGGTAAGAGGTATGGAAGAAACCAAAAGAACCAGAAAAAAGCAACACCAGCAACCAACAAATGGTACTCAGGGAGCTGGCCAGTGCAGGGAAGTGGAATCCAAGCAGCACAGGCGTGAAGCTGGTGCTTCCGGGCCAAGAGACTGTGGCCTCAGGGAGCAGAGGAGGCCAAGTGAGTGTGAATAAGGATGGGGGGATGGGAAAGTGTATGTTGCTGGTTACTGGTTATTCTGTTTCCTGCTGGGAGATATGTGAAGCTGCTTTCCCATACTCCCTGTTCTCTGATCTCCGACAGGAGTCCAAGATGGAGGATCCGTGCTGCATTAGCTGATAGGGGACCTCTGCGTGTATCTCCCTCTGTGTTCTATGTCAGTTTCTTATTCCATTCGGTGCTTGGCTGAGTTCTTTATCTCTTCATTTGATGCTTAGGGTTTCAGGATTGATGTTGGTCTTTGACTTAGTTTTTCAGATCTTTGCTGTGGAGGAACAGCGTGGTGCTTCTGTCTATAGCACCATGTTGCCCAGAAGTCCTGTTTTCCATTCTTAAAACTGCCAGGACCATCTGTCTTTCTATAGGCAAGAGGGGATGGGCTCTTACGTAAAAGTTGGGGCATTGTCATTAGAAGGAGCACACCTGGGGAGCAATGTATACAGGCACAGATGCAAGAAGGTGGGGAGGTATTGTAGGGGGAGCTTTAGGACATTTTCTTTTGACTGCTTCTATTTTCTCAGTGACATAGGAAACCAGGTCAGGAACTAAAATGAAAACGGGAGAGTTGATGTGGGAGGCCTGAGGAGAGAGAAAAAGTTGTGACTCAGTCATCCAGGAGAGTAGGAGAGGGCATGGGCTATTTGTATGATCAATGGGTGGCACTAAGAGAAAGTACCATCTTTAGTACAATTTCTAATATTAATGGAAAGGACCTAGTGCTCCTTTCTGGCATTTGTGTGTATAGGGGAAGCTGGAAGGGTTGTGTAGTTATTTCACGGTTTGGAAAGATGTGCTCAGTTTCTCTGCCTAGGCTCTCACCGTATTCAATCAAAGGTCCAGGAGAATCTGGATTAAACTGGGCTTCTCAGGTACTATCCTGATCATGGGGGGAGAGAACTGAGAAAAAGGAAGATAATGGGACCAGCTACCCTCTAAGCAGTGGTTCTCAGAGTGGGCTTCCCAGACCAGCAGTATCAGCAACACCTGGGAACTTGTTAGACATGCCAATTTTCAAGTCCCACTGGAGTGCTGCTGAATCAGGAACCCTGAGGTGGGGAGCAGCAACCTGGGTTTTAACAAGCCCTCCAGGTGATTCTGAAGCAGGGTTCAGTTTGAGAACCACTAGTCTAGAATAATTTTCCTGATTATGTTACAGGAAATGTAGAATCCTGTCTGGGATTCTAGAATATAAGCTGTCTGAGGGTAGGGCCTTTGTTTTGTTCACTCCTTGACACATAGAAAGCACTCAATATATTCAACAAATATTTGTTGAACAAATGAACAAACACATGAATGAACCAATCTGTTCAGCCGATAGATCTGGGGCACGCAATGGAAAAATGAAACCTTGTCAATGCTGCTCAAGAAGTTTTTCATTTGGCTAATAGGGGAAAAAATTATATTTACTACCTCAAGAAGAAACCTGTCTCTCTGATCATTAATAAATTCATGGACAGTCTTTTTTGTGTCTGCACCTTTAAAGAAAATTGAAATAGACTTAGGTTTAGTTTATTATCCTTCAAAGATGTATAAAATAAAAGCTAAGTAACTAAATTATTGCAATAGTATATATCTGGACTTTTAAAAAATATATATACCTTCAAATCAATGTTTTTCCTAACCACTTAAAAACTAATTTAATAATAGTAAACACTACCTATTCTGTGTCCATCATATTCCGGGAATTTTATTAGACACTTTAAGTATATCATTTCATTTAATCCAAACAACTTGGATTAGGTATATTTTACTATCCCCGTCCTGTATATGAAGTCCTAAAGCTCAGAGACGTCAAGATGCTTGTCCAGGATCACACAGCTAATAAGTGACAGAAAAGGAATAACACTCTGGTCTGTACAACTCTGAAGCCTGTGGTTCACAAAATAAGTCTGAAATGTTTTAAATCGTAACGCTTGGCTAATCTAGATATAAAACTGAAGTCCTTAGTCAAAATCTTTTTGGGCATCACAAACCAAATTTTATTAATAGGAAAGGAAAAAATGACAACTAGTTCTGCGACCTCACAATAGTAAATACCAAAAGTTTCATTTCAAGGTTTCTTTACACTGCAAAACTAGACATATACTGCATGTCAGTAATGATCACTTCATGAAAACCAATGGGATGTGGTATAGGATAAAGTCCTTACTAAAAATATAAATAGAAGTAGAAATAAAATAATTTTTCCAAATAATCAATGAGTTCATATTGCACTAGGAGACATGTTGTTATTGTTGTTAGGTGCCATTGTGTTGATTTCAACCCATAGTGTTCAAATGTAACAGAGTAGAACTGCCCCATAGGGTTTTCTAGGCTGTCATCTTTACAGGAGCACATCACGAGGTCTTTCGAAGGGTTCGAACTGCCAATCTTTTGGTTAGCAGCCTAGCGCTTAACCATTGCACCACCAGGGCTCCTTGCACTAGGAGGCATAAGGTGTAGTAATTATGAGAAGTGGTATAGAGTAAAGTCTCTTAATAAAAATGTAAACAGAAGTAGGAGAATAGTATTTCTCAAAAAACCAATGAGCTTATGCTGCACTAGGAGGCCACGGTCTTCTGGGGTCATATCCTGCCTCCTCCTCTTACTAGCTGTAGAAACATGAGTAAATTATTTACTGTTTCAAAACCTCAGTTTCCTCATCTGTTAAATGAAGATACTAATGATGGTAGATTATATTATCATTTCCAGATATTTGCTGCCCCTCTCTGTGAGAGGATTGGCTTCCCCACCACTCCACTGATCTCAGGCATGTCTGACTTGATTTAGCCAATGAAACCGGAGTTGACATAACCTGTATTGCCTGCAAGCAGACGCTTTAAGAGCTACCACATGGTTCTTTGTTTTCTTTCTGCCACAACTGCAGTAATGTCCCAGACAGGGGCTGTTCCTTCAGTAGAGGACTCAGAGAAAAGCACTGAAGTTGGAAAGTGAACAAGAAATAAACCCCTGTGGTAAGTCACTGAAATTTAGGAGGTGGTTTCTTACCACAGTGTAAATTAGCCTAAGAGGATATGTTACTCTAAAACTTGTGGCCTAGTTACCGATATCACCTTGTGGCCTATCATTTGCTACCTTCTCATACAATTATAGCGTAGAATATGCAACTATGGGATCTTCTAAATAGGGTAACATGGCTTCCTTTTTGCTACATTAGTTATTGAATCCAAAGTCCTCTCCTAAGTGCTTTTCTTGTTCTCTGAAGATTTTTTTTCCCCCATGGGAAAGTGTATTAACTTCAGGAGCCAGAGAAATGTTTTTTTAAGCTGCCACAGCAAATCCATGACACTTAATATATTTCTTCCTCCCTCCCTCCCTTCCTTTCTCTTTTCCTCTATTTCTTTCTAGTTTAAAAAATTGGGAAAATTCATTTTGAGAGAAGAGTTTATGATTTTATTATCCTAACATAAATCACTTTAACCTCATTATAGTCAAACCACTTTCTATCTCACTTATAGGCACTTCCTGATCTTTAAGTAGGAAACACCAATGACATTTTGATTACCAGTTTGTCCCTCTATCATAAAGCAACAAGTATCCTCTTGCAGTATTTTAACACGTTGCCTTTGTTAGCTGCTGTTGAGTTGTGTCCGACTCATAGTGACCCTATGTACAGCAGAACGAAACACGGCCTGGCCCTGTGCCATCCTCATAATCACTGCTATGTTTGAGCCTACTGTTGCAGCCACTGTATCAATCCATCTCATTTGTAGTCTTCCTTTTTTTCACTGACCCTCTATTTTTACCAAGCATGGTGTCCTTCTCCAGGGACTGATCCCTTCTATAATATGTCCAAAGTACGTGAGGCTCTAAAGGTCATTAAAACCAGTTGTATTTTTGCAACCACAGGCAAACTTAGGGACTTTTCTAAGCTTGCCTGTTTTTTAATTCTATTAGCTTCCTGATTCTGGGTATATGAGTTCTATGGCCTGGGCAATCAAATTTCTAAATTTATACAAACCTCAGTTTGTATAAATGAATGGCCAGATCCATTACCTTTATATTCTATTCACCTTTGCTAACTTTAACACTATAAAATTTTGGCAGTGCCTTTCTTCCTAAGAGCCATGAAAATGAGTAACAGTCTACTTCTTGGAAAAGTATGTTTCCTTATTTAAAATAGATTCTCTCTCGATCCTCAGACCCATTTGCAAAGACTCCACCACCCTATTGTGAGTCGCATACTTCCCAAACCTGACATTAGCGTTAGATATTCAAAACAATGTTCATAAACAATCAGTAGAATGAGACTTACCTTCTTTTAATCTAAGAATAAGAGTGGGATCTAGCCCAAAGTTTTCAGGTGAGCCACCAGCTGCATCAGCGTAAAAAGCTATTTGGCCCAGGTGTGAACGACTCTTCATTCGGGATGAAAAAGTAGACTTTTGGTGCACTTTCATACTGTGGCTCATAAACCTCTCCTGCCCAAGTGGAAAGTTCAAAAAAATTTCTAATATACCAAAATAATGTCTTAAAATAGTGATCACGTGTAAAAATATAATTTGCAATAAGTCCTTTTCTCTCTTTTCATATCATTACTAATACATCAAACCAAACAACCCCAAGTTCTCACCTTCGAAGGAATATGTATAGTTTTTATTTCCTTCCTGTATGAAGCTGAAGAAAAATATTTTTAAATAATTAACTTTTGTTTGTTATATACGAGCCTATAAAGTGTTCTGGTTTTATTTTCTTATCTTGCTCAAAATGCAGATATACACTTGGAAAGTCCACTGATCTAAAAGAGTTGATTCTGTGGAACAGACAACTTGAAAAAAACAGGCCTTCAAAGAAGATATAAAAAATAAGGCTTTCAATATAAAATTAAAAATTTAATTTTGGTTAAAATTCAACAAAACTCTACAACACACGTAGAAAGCCATCGCCTTGCAGATGGATCAATTGTTAAGCATTTCTATATATTTTCCTCATTCTAATAAGGACAAAGAAAGTCTTCTAGTCAACCTTTACCTCTGGAAGTAAAGAAAGCAAATCTTATGAAATGTGAACCACCAGGCAGTATAAGCTCTGACCATACGGGTAGTGGGATTAACTCTGCAAGGCACAGGGGGGATAATTAGCCTCACTGATGATTTAGCTTCATACCAAATAATTCTAAAATGGCCTTTCGGCCTCATTCCCTTGCCCCTTTCCTCAACACACACATGTACGTTCTCTTATCCATATGTGCTGGGCAAATTTTGACTTCTTCTTTAAAATTTTTTTTTCTAAATATTTATTGTGTTAAGTATTTATATAACAAAACATTTGCCATTTCAACATTTTTTACATATACAATTCAGTGACATTAATTATGTTTATAATGTTGGGCAATCATCACCACTATCCACTTCCAAATTTTTTCATTGCTCTTGAAAGAAGCTCAGTGTCCCCTAAGCAACAACTCCCTCTTTCTGCCTCTTTCCTGCTCCTGGTAACCACTAATAAACTTTTGTCTCTATACATTTGCCTATTCTGGACATTTCATATAAGTCGGATCATACAATATTTGACCTTTTGGGACTGATTTATTTCATTCAGCATAATATCACTTATTCTTGAAGACTCAGCTCCTGTTATCTTCTCAATGAAGTCTTTATACACACACACCCCGCCACTACCACCACCATGACCACCATCCACTTCTCAGCAGCACAGATGAGCGTTCCTTTCTCTATGTTTCTTTTCCATGCCTCTATGACTGTAATGCATCAAAATGCCATTTATTGTAAGATGCACAATTGTTTTATGTACTGCCAATTAAGTATGACAGCCCTTCGCTGTAAGCTGGATTCCAGTTTTGGAATTGTGAAAAACAGGGTATATCCTACCGGTCATACCAGATTTTGATGGTGTGTCTGTCTTCGCCCACTAGGTGGCGATCTCTTTGGTTCCTACAACGTGAGCTGGATGCTGCTCCGCCAGGTGTTAACAACGCCTCTCCAGCACAATGTGAGGCACACACCACACGCATCGATGTCTGACTCCATGTCTCAGACCCCGTGAAGTTCTCAGCAGTAGTATACAGACTGATTCTAATTAATTAGAACTGTAGTTTTAACAAAACCTTACCTTTTTCTTCTCTGCCATCTCATTTTCTTTGAAAAGAAAGAGATCTTTGAAAAAGATCCTGTACGGCCTGTCTTGTTTGATGGAGTCATCTTTCGATTTATCTGATTAAAAAAAAAAAAAAGCAAAACTTCTATTGTCCCGCTTGTGCTGAACAGGACGGAGAGGCTCCCATCAGCTAAGGTAGAGTAAGGGGCAGAGCGGGCCTCTGAGAAGGTAGGAGGCTGACAGCCTCGTGCCCCACCCCACCCCCCACCCCCCCACCACAGCTGAAGGTGGAGATACAGGGCCTGGATCCCACAGCGGGAGCCACAGCGCCTCTGTTCCTGGCGGCCCCCAACACAGCACTTAGTGCTTTATGGTGGGTGAGTAGATATTTGTTCAATAAATAAAAAAGGAGGTTTTTGACAGAAGAGTGGGATCACAGTTTGAAATATTAAGATGTTGCTTCTTGCCACCACTACAAAGATACCCATCACTGCCCTGCGGTCAAGTCCAGGAGGCTGGGCCTGGGGACAGCAGGAGTGTGGAACAGTATCCCCAACAGGACAGGACAGTTGACCCACAAGAGTGCTCGGAGTTGCTGCCCCACACCACCAATCCCAGACCAGGCAGGACCCCAACATCCCAGGATGGGGCCCCTACAACCTCTGGTGGGCAGGACACCTCTCCCTGACCAACATTTCTGCCCCTCCAAAAAATCCTACAAACTTAGGCCCTATCTCACCCCAGGTGGCTTCACATTTTGAAAGCCTGTGTTTAAGTCCCCAAGTGACCAAGTTTAAATCTATAAGTGGTCTGGAACTGACAAGATGATATTTTTCTCCATCCAAGCAGATTTAGGGGCTTCAAAGTCATGTTCATTTCAGTTAGAAACAGTAAAAGTTAAACTTGTGAACCCCAAGCTTTCTGAATTATAAACTCACTATAAGCACTAGCTGCTAGCAAGCCTTTCAAACTCACTAGACTCCACCATTAGCCAAAGCCTCGTGCCTTACCAAAGGGTCTCATTTGACAGCTCATTCGGCCACTGACGCAACCTCTTTCCAGCACTCCACTTTTGCAAAATGGGATCTTCTTAGTTCTACAAGTCAAATTCTGTCAGCTGAACCCTGGCTACTCAGAGCTCTCCCTTTTTCCATACTACGTATTACTCTTCCCTAAGCTGCCTTGCAAATCCCTTCATTGATACGTAACCACCTTAGGTGAAACCTTTCTCTTCACTGCCTCTTCCTTACTGTGTTAGTTTCCTGTTGCTGCTGTAACAAATGATCACAAACTTAGTGACTTAAGACAACATAAATTTATTATCTTATAGTTCTGGACGGCAGAAGTCTGAAATGAGTCTTGCTATTGTTGTTGTTGTCAGCTGCCATCAAGCCGGTTCTGACTCACAGCGACCCTGTGTACAACAGAATGAAACACTGCCCAGTCCTGAGCCTCATCACAATCGTTGCTATGCTTGAGCCCATCGTTGCAACCACTGTGTCAATCCATCTCGTTGAGGGACTTCCTCTTTTTTGGTGACCCTTTACTTTACCAAGCATGATGTCTTTCTCCAGGGACTGCAAAGTCTCTTTTGCCATGTAAGGTAAGTAACGTATTCACAGGTTCCAGAGATTAGAATGTAGACATCTTTGGGGGAGGCATTATTTTCTCTGCCACATTCACAAAATCTCACTTCCTTCTCGCCTTGCCTCTTGCTGCCAGTCTATTTGCCTTGTCCTAATTCTCCCCTTCCTCCCTCCCTCCCTCCCTTCCTTTCTCCTTTTCTCCCTTTCTTCCTTCTTCCCTTCCTTCCTTCCTTCCTCCCTTCCTTCCTTCCTCCCTTCCTTTTTTCCTCCCCCCTTCCCTTCTTTCCTTCCTTCCTCCAACAAATACTTGTTGAGCCTCTGCTATGTGCCAGGCCCTATTAAGGTGTTGATGATACACTAGTGAACAAAACAAAGATCTCTATTCTGGTAAATTTTATTCTGGGGTAGGGGTGGAGTTGAGTCAAGGAGTTGGTAATAGACAATCAAAGATAAAAATAAAGTAAGTAACTTCTATGTTAAAAAGTGATAAGGTTCTGTGGAAAAATAAAGCAGAATTAAAAAGTGGAACAGAATCTTCTTAGCAGGTAGTTTATAAACTCTTTACATAGAGAGACCATGTGTTATGCTTATGGTGTAACAATCTCCTTTTGTTACTCTCCCAATCTACTCTGGAACCTAACAGTATGAGGTACAAAGCAAGAACTCATTGATTGTTTGTTCTTTACCTTCAGATGTTAGTGACGGTAACATAAAATTTGATAATATCATTTTGTCTCCTGGACCTGTCCAAAGAAAAGGAAACATATTTAAAAAAATTTCACAAGCACTGTATGTTGTCGTTGTTAGTTGCTGACTCCATGCGTGCAGAATAGAGCCGCTCTGTAGGGTTGTCATGGCCGTGACCTTTCAGAAGCAGATCGTCAGGTCTTTCTTCTGAGGTGCCTCTGGGTGGGTTTGAACTGCCAACCTTTAGGCTAGCAGTCAAGCGCAAACCATTTGCACCACCCAGGGACTCCAAACACTGTATAAAGGGACTAAATTCAACTCCCAGTGACTTCCAAACAGCCTTCACTGGTTTTAAAAGCAGTGCACACATAAACCGTTTAAACAAGCAATTCCAATTCTAGGAACTTCTCCCAAGAAAATAATCAGACCAGTGGGTGAAAAAGTATGTACAATAACGTTTGCCACAGTCCTATTTAATAAATAGGGAGTTGGTTAAATAACTATGGTATATCCATATAATGGATTGCCATGCATCCCCTTAAAATGATGCTGTAGTCACTTTTTATTTACCTCTGTCCACTATATTTTATTTAGTAAAAAACAAAATATCTCAAGAGTTGGAATAGTGTGAATAAAAATTCATGTAGACTCAGAGAGGTATTTGCAAAGTTCTTCCCCAAACATTAATAGTGGTTATCTCTGATTTGGAGCAATCTTTCCTTTCATTTTTATCAGGCCTGGGATTAGGGTTAGGTGAGTGAGGCACTCACCTTGGCCACGAAATTTAAGGGGGTGCCAACAAAACAAAACAAAACAAAACAAAAAAACGCAGTTATCAAGATCAATGCTAAGGCACTATTTTTTTAAGGAAAAATGATGATTTAAAATCTGACAGTATTTCACCTCAGTATTAACAACAACTCATTGCATGTTGTCGTGTGCCATCAAGTCGATGCATTAAAAAAAAAAAATCACTGTCGATTTGTTTCAGACTCATAGTGACACTATAGGACAGAGTAGAACTGCCCCATAGAGTTTCCAAGGAGCGCCTGGTGGATCAAACAGCAGACCCTTTCATTAGCAGCCATAGCGCTTAACCAGTATGCCAACAGGGTTTCCAGGTCGATCCATAGCCCCATTAAAAAAGGGTGTAAAAGATCAGCCAGTTTAAAAAAAACTTCCATATTACCTTGTTTTCTTGTCATATATATTTTTCTCCTAAAAATAGCATATAACTCTTTGCCGCCGAGTCGATTCCAACTCATAGCGACCCTATAGGACAGAGTAGAATTGCCGCATAGGGTTTCCAAGGAATGGCTGGTTGATTCCAACTACTGACCTTTTGATTAACAACCTGAGTTCTTAACCTGTACCAGTAGGACTCCAAAAATAGCATATAGGAGAAAGACATTTTTGATTATTTTGACTTTCTGGTGATTGGTGCATGAAAATCCATGAGGAACAAAATATGAAGAATTGAAATAAAGACAAGATCTGAGCCTATACTTGCACAGCCCCAAGGGTGAGCACTTCACTCCTCTCACCCTGGTCCTGGCTCACAGATCTTGTCTTTGCTTAAAATTTTGATACTTTGTTCATCTTGGATTTTTTAAATTCGTTTTTTTAAATAACGAATTAAAATATTGTTTATCTCGATGACTGAGTTTTTAGCGTCCCTTAAAATTTTGTGCCTGTGAGGCACTTGCCTCACCTTAATCCAGGTCCTGAATTTTTTATACTTTTTTGTATCATTCAAATTTCTCAATGAGCTTGTGTTACTTTTATAATGAGAAAAATAATAAAGATATTTTCATTTTGGGAAAAAAAGATACTCGGGTTTATGTAAAAAGGTGTGCATACAACAGGAACAATAAGACAAATCATCTTATTTTGGGATGCCCTTTTAAATGTATAAGGAGCCCTGGTGGCATAGTGTTAGCGCTCAGCTGCTAACCCACCAGCTCTCCATGGGAAAAAGATGTGGCAGTCTGCTTCTGTAAAGATTTACAGCCTTGGAAACCCTATGGGGCAGTTCTACTGTGTCCTATAGGGTCACTATGAGTTGGAATCAACTAGAAGGCAATGGGTTTTTGGGTTTCGGTTTACCTAGCAAATGCCTGCAAATTCACATTTAAAATACGAGTTCAAATCCAACTCCCAATGAATGAAAAGAGAAAAAGATCTCAGAAATATTAAGGATTTAAAATGATGGTGTGTGATTGCAAGCCTTGGTTTTTAGAGGCAGTACAAGTGAGTGCTTAAGAGCATAGACTCCCATCTATGCCCCTTAATCCTTGTACCTCTGCTTTCCCATATTTAGAAAGGCATGAGCAATAGCCTCAACAATGGACTCAAACATACCAATGATCATGAAGATGGCACAGCACTAGGCAACATTTCTTTCTGTTACACATAAGGTTGCCTTGGGTTGGAAGGCAACCAACAACAACCACCAAAAAAGATGATAAGAATAATGCCTACCTAGTGGGATTATATGTTAATTATATGTTAATATATGTCCAGCATTTAGGACAGCCTCAGCTGCATCTAAGTGCCATATAAGTGTAAGCTCTATGGAGCAATGTTCCTCCCATCACCTTTCTAAGGAGGAAGGTGCTTGGTGTATTTGAGGAACAGCAAGGAGGCTGGTGGGATTTAAGCACAGTGAGCAAAAGGGAGAGAGATAGATGAGGTCCAAGAGATATCAAGTGCCAAATTGCCAGGGCTTCGTAGGTCATTTACTCAGTGAGATGGAAGCCATTAAATGAACCACCCTGACGGCTGTGCTGAGAAGAGACTACAGAAGGGGGTGAGGGTAGAACAGGGACATGCACTGGGAGGCTACAGCCCTTATTCAGTCAAGAGATAACGGGGTCTTTTGGGATGGTAGCGGAGGTGGTGAGAGGTGGTCATACTCTAGATATATTTTGAAAGAGACTACAGGACTGGCTGATGGTTTGGATGTGGGATATGAGATAAACAGCAGAGGCAAGGAAGGATGGGGTTGCCATCAGTGGAGACAGAGAAGGCTGTGGGGGAGCGGGAGGCTGAGGAAGATCAGAGGTTTATTTCTGGACATGCTATGTTTACATGTCTATTAGACATCCCCATGGAAATGGGTGTAAAATATATACTGTTCTTTCAAATTAACAACATGCTGGTTGGTTTGCTTTAATTAATTCTTGCTTTCCTCTAACATTTATGCAATTACATGTGGTCACTGAGACAGGTCCTTTGACACATAACACCTATCTCACAGGCTTGTTGCAGTTTTCAAACACAGATAATGTGTGCAAAGTGCCATTCACAGTAGGCTGATAGGGAAATGGCTGCTTACACTGTTTTCGAAGTGGATAATATCCAGATCTGTCTTCTTTCTAGTCCGCTGTCTACTAGTCTTGTGAATAACCACTAGCGTCTGAAAAGACTAGGGAGGAATAACTGATAAGTAGTGTTAGTAAGAAACCCTGTACCTTGAATTAAAGGAATCTACCGGCAATATCAGTGCAAACCTGGGGGACTTGGCTCCATCTCAGTGCAGATTCAACCTTCCAGGCCCTGGGGAATAAGGAACAAAGAATGAGGTTTCATAAAGTCCAATCCTAAAGTCCTAGACCAACTCTAAACAAAATTAACAATAGCCATATTTATCATACATTATTGGAAGCAGTTTGTATTTGATTTTCACAACCCTTTCTACAACCCAATGTAAATGGACTTCCAGATTCTCTAAAAAAGAAAAAAAAACCCTGTTGCCGTGGAGTCTATTCTGACTCGTTAGTCACCCTATAGGACAGAGTAGAACTGCTCCATAGGGTTTCCAAAGAGCATCTGGTAGGTTTGAACTGCTGACTTTTTGGTTAGCAGCAGAACTGTTTATCACTATGCCACCAGGGTTTCCAAGAAATAACAAGCTATGTTTATCTCCTACATGCAAATGAGGATTTAGACAGATTCTCAGACCAGTGCCTTTAAAATTTTTCTCCCACCTCCTCCCCTCCCACCTTGGACAAACACAAGCAGAAAGGGCTGTGAACTGTGTCCTTGGATGGTGTGTAGACAGCAGAGTTAACAGTTTTCTGTTTGCACTAAGCCAGGAGCCACTGAGTCCTTGGCCTGCTCAAGGACCTGCCTCTTTTGATTAGGTCAGAAGCAGAGCAAAACTATGAGGCAATTATTTTCAGCTTGACCTTTCAGGCCTTGCTGGCGTCGAGCTAACTAATTTGTGTGGATTTTTCTGTTGACACTTCTGACTGCCCTTTTTGCAAACTGAAAAAAATAACTAGAGGTCAAGAGGAAATAAAAGTAGGGGAGTAGTTAGCAAAAACTGTGCTTGCCAGAGTTTCCACAGCAATTGATAGGTGAGTAGAGATGTGGGCGAGAATTACAGCCCATCTTCCCTAAGGAACATTGATTCTGTCCCCAACCTTGGTCGCAAGTAGTAGATGTACCAAGACAACAACAAAACCTTTGTTGTTTATTCGGACTCGGACTCGTAGAGACCCGATAGGACAGAGTAGAATAACCCCATAGAGTTCCCAGGGCTGTAATCTTTACGGAAGCCGACTGCCACATCTTTCTCCCGTGGAGCGGCTGGTGGGTTCAAACCTCTGACCCTTTGATTAGCAACCAATCGCTTCCCCACTGCGCCACCAGGGCTGCTTGCAAGTAGATGTAAATCAAAAAAACCCGTTGCTGTGCAGTCGATTCCGACTCGTAGAGGCCCTATAAGACAGAGTACAACTGCCCATAGGGTTTCCCAGGAGCCGCTGGTGGATTCAAACTGCCAACGTTTTGGTTAGCAGCCAGGTTCTTAACCACTGCAAGCCACAAGTACATGTAGGCCCCACCAAATACAGGTGTTGGGGAGGGCGAAGGGAGACCAAGCTGAAACCTGTTTTACCTCAACGGGTTTGGATCCTTGAGTAGTTGCAACCTATCCTTCAAGAAGGCCTTGGAGGAAGGTGGAAGGGCCAATCGATTATCTGGACTTGGCTCTACCTTCCCCCGCCCCGGCTGCCCTTCTCTGGGACCGTCTGGTAGGGAATCCCGGAGCAGAGCCGAGCTGGCCAACCGAAAAGTTCGCAGCACCCGCCACCCTGCTTCGCGGCCACGCGGACCCAAGAGCAATAACCCAGCCGCATCCCGCTCCTCCCCACGTCCAGGTTCCCTCAGTGGGGACGCTCAGCCCCCCGGGCTCCGTCCCCGGGCACAGGTTTATCCCTCCTCCGTCCCTCCTGCGGCTCTGTCCTCAGGTTCCCGCCCCAGCCCCCAGGCAGAGGTCCCCCACCCAACTCTGCCTCCTCCTGGGGCTCTGTCCCTAGGTTCCCTCCCCAGCCGCTGGGCAGAAGTTCTCCCTGCTCTGCCACCCTCCCAGGACTCGGTTTCCACTTTCCCACCCGCTCGCCTGCCCAGAGGTCCCCCCCCCCCGACTCCTGTATCCTTCGGGTTCCCTCACCCTTCGGTGATCCCCCTTTTGCATGACCACCTGATCCACGCAGCCCGCTTTGATCTTTCCGAGTGACCAAGCCTCAGTTTATCTGTAAAGTAGGGACAATAATCTTTACGTCGTTTACCTACAACGTGACAAAACTACCACAAAAGAGGGGATTCCATTATAGCGTTTATTGCTAATTGTTGCTGACACTGTTGTTGTTGCCATTATTTGGGGGGCGGAGAGCTTTCGTCTACAGTTTCAAAGGGCAGCGGTGGCCAGCGCCCGCCCGCGCCACACCCTCCGGTGCCAGAGCCGCCTGGTCTGCAGACCTCGGCCCTCTGCCTCCCTGCCTGCGTCCGGAGCTCCGCGGCCTCCTAGCTGCCTGGCGCACGACAATGCCGGGTGGTCACCGCCTCCTGCTGGAGAACGCGCGGCAAGTGGTGCTAGTGTGCGCGCGCGGCGAGCGCTTCCTGACGCGGGCCGCGCTGCGTAGCGTGGCGGTGCTGGAGGGCGCCAGCCTGGTGGTGGGCACGTAAGTGGGGTAACTGGTCAAGTATGGCTGTGCTTGGCGTTTTCTCAAATGTGTGCACGGCTCAGGGAAATGGGTAAAATTTTCTCCCGCACCACGAGAGACAGTGGCAGAACTGCCTTTTAGGCACCTGTTCCTAACAAGTTTAACTGCTTTGGGCTGTAATTCGGTGGGGATGACGGAGAGTGGGGGTCTCAAGCTGAACATGCCATCAGGACGCATCAGGATCCTGCCTCAGCTGGTAAAACATCATTCTCCAACAATCACAAGGGGTAGGGGTGCGCTACAGTGCTTCTCGAAGTGCGGCCGGGGAACGACTTGTGTGCGGGTGGCCTGAGATTTTTTTCAGAAGACAGATTTCTGAACCCCACTACAGGTCTTTTGAATCTGCATGTTTTGGGGGGTGGAGTTCTGAGACCTGAATTTTTAAAAAGCACCTCTCTCACCTCCCTCGTCTGTACAGTAAGGCTTCAAAACCACTAAAAATGTTTAGTGAAGCTTTAGATGATAGGAAATCAAGATTAGGCCACTAGAAAAAAGTGACATTTTCGGTTATTTTCCCTTAACCTTCAGAGCTTCCTGCCAGACGTGAATAAAAGAACATCCAAAGGTGGGGGGGAGAGGGCGGATCTGGAGTGGGGGCGGGAGTTGGACGCTGATTTGAATAGGAGACCTCAGGGCTCAGTGATTGCACAAGAAATATCTGCATCACACAGACCACTGTTTATCTGAAGCTGTGTACGGTGTGTGACAGCCTAGCTTTTAGAGACGGTGGTGTTTGTTTGGGATAAAACCTTTCTGGTGTCACTGTCAAAATCAATTTGTTAAAAGCAGTTAACAGAATTGGCACACTTGTTTAGGAATTTGAGAAAATTTCTTCATAGGTTAGACCAGAGCATCTATAAAAATGATAGTAATACCACCATCAATATGTTCTCTATAACTATGTTCACATCAAAACCACATAAAATAGAGAAAGAAAAAGAAGGGAGTCGACCTGTGGTGTAGAAGATGGTTTTTCAATTTGAGTCTATTATATGCTTCATACAGTTTGTTGGATTTACCTGCATTAAAATTCATTTTCAGGAATATTCAGAACTTTGGTGTTCAAATGTGGCTAGTTTGGTGCAGGGCTGGGTTGTTTTTATTTTCACTTACTATCATCCGTGTTTTATACACATGCAAAATAAAGTACAGAATCGAAATAATTATCTAGTCATTCAAGTTGTTTTGAAACACATTTTCCACTTTTATTATGTGATATGTTTATCACATAATGTTTTCAGGGTGGATTATTTAGATGATTATCTTAAATGTTCACATCATTTTCCTTATGCAGCACCTACATGTTCAAATATAGTTCGATCTTGCTTTGATTTTAGTACACTAGACGGGAGCTAGCTGTGAGTGTGTGCGTCTGGGACAGGGATATGATGGAAAGCTGCTGAGAAGTGGAAGAAGGTTCCATTTCAAAGCCAGGAAATGGATGGGTTTTAATGGTGTTTTATAGTTATAATCAATCTACCTTAGTTTCCTAGTGCTGCTGTAACAGAAAAGTGGGTGGCTTTAAAGAGCAGAAGTTTATTTTCTTACAGTTGTGGAGGCTAAAAGTCCAAATCAAGTCTTGGCCGTGTCGATTCCTTCCTTGTAGGTAGTCCTGGGAATTCCTTGGTTCCTTGGCTTATAGAAGATCTTCACATTAGTGTCTGTAACTGGGATGGTATATGCATCCATCCTACACTTCCATAAAGTACCTTGAAAGCCACTAGAAGATGCATCATCCATGTTACATCATCATCATTACCGTTTTATTATGATTATACTGTAGCTTCTAGAGTAGAGTCTTGCTCGCTAGCTTGCTTTATTACTTACGGGAGATTCTGTAGAATTTTT
Organism: Trichechus manatus latirostris; assembly: GCF_000243295.1. Lineage (NCBI taxonomy): Eukaryota > Metazoa > Chordata > Mammalia > Sirenia > Trichechidae > Trichechus > Trichechus manatus. Next base: position 8,387,106 of record NW_004444017.1, read on the forward strand.
ATTCCTGAACTTTTCAGAATAGAAACTTAATACAAAATAAACAAATAAAAATCAGTACGAATCTGCTCTGCTCTTTTTCCCTTTAAAAAGTACATGTGATATATGTTCATTGTAGAAAAAGTGGGAAAACACAGTTGCCCAAAAAGAAAGAAATCACTCAAACTTTCGCCAATCAGTGAACTAACGCCAACATTTAGGTGTTTATCCTTTCAGATGCTTTCTATGCACATAGAATCATACAAAAATACTTTTTTTTTAAGAAAAGAAATCTTTAATGTATGCTGTTTTTCACTCTGAGTCTCCCCCCACCCCACTTAGTAATAAGTTGTGAAAATCTTACCACAGCACTAGTATATATCTTTATCCTTTTTAATGACTACATTAAAAAATCACTTTGGGGGGAATGTTGTTATTTAGTTTCCTTCAGTAGCCATCCTTGTACATAAGCCTTTCTCTTAAATATGATGAGTAGGAATCCACCAAGAAGACATCCACGTTCTTAAGAAGGTAAATAATCATGAGATTAGTGGGGTCAGGAAGGACCTGGTGCCCTGCAATTTTTCCTCCCCCACAGACTGAAATTGTTAGAGATTTATTCCTTAGGCATGATCTTGTTAAAATACAAACAATCCCTCTTAAAGTAGTGTCAGTCATTAACTCTTTGCGTGAGATAGTTTATCAGATTTTTTGCCTTGTGGCTCCTGACTAAGATAAATTTCATACCAAGTGAGATACAATTTTGATAAAAGAGGGGGGAAAATAGTTCTAGGTAAGAGCATTCTCTTTGTCCTTTCTTATCCAAGGGTCAGTTTCTAATCCTGCTGGTCTTTTCTACCACCAGATTCACTGAATATTGGATGGTTTATCTAATTGAAATGGTTGGGTCAAATAAAAGTGGTAGTTGATGAAGCGTTGTATGAACAGAGATACTAAACTAAATTTAAACACTTGATATCCTATCCTATTCCTAAGTTTACACTTCCCATAGCTCTCACAGTCATTCTTTCTTTTCCTTTTTCATCTATCCTTTTCACCCAGATTCTGCTCCTTTACTCTTACATTCAGTTCTAGTACTCAAACTACCCCAGTGCCATTGTTAATCCCCTCTCCTCACCTGCTTCTCACAGCATTTTCCAGGTCGTAGGATTTTAGCCCTTCATTTCAAGTTTGGAGACACTAATTTTCTGTGAGGGGCAAACTCAAAGTAACAGGGGCCGAAACAAGATAGAAATTTGCTTCTCTCCTATGTAAAAGTCCAGAAGTAGGAATCCAGGGCTACTAATAGCCACATTCCATGGAGTCCTCAGGATCCAGGTCCCTCCCCCCTTTCTTGTTCTACTCTGCATGGCCTTCTTTCCCATAGGGTCCAGTTATTGCCAAGATGGCTGCTCCATCTCTAGTTATGGTGTCTACAGGGTAGCTACAAGGAAATAGGAAGAGAAAACGAAGAACAGGGGCAAAAAATGCATACTAACTAGCTATCTTTTTTTTGGGTTACTTGAAGTTGTTGTTGTTTGTTATTGAGTTCATTCTGACTCATAGCAACCCCATGTGATAGAGCAGAACTGCCCCATAGGGTTTTCTTGGCTGTAATCTTTACGGGAGCAGATTGCCAGGTCTTTCTCCCGCAGGGCCACTAGATGGGTTCGAAGCCAACTTTTCGGTTAGCAGTCAAGTACTTAATCGTTTGTGCCACCAGGGCTCCTTTACTCGAAGGTGCCAGGCATTTCTACTTGACATCCTATGGCTGGAACTTAGTCACATAACAACACCTGGCTGATGGGTGGCTGGGAAACATAGTCTTTTTCCTGGGTGATCATGTATCCAGCTACTACTGTAGTAAAAGGGAAAACTGATGTTGGGAACAACTAGCAATCTCTGCTACACATAGGCCGACTTTTTGTCTTGAATGTAGCTGGAGTCACTATTCCAAAGACACAGGTCCAAGATGGCGATACAATAAATGTTGACTGACTGGCACTAGAAGACATCCAATGATGTATTTTAAATCACCAGCCAGATTTCTCACAATATGTCCCCAAACTTTAGCAAGTATTTCTTGATTTTTCTTCAGGGATGGGTATATAAAAGCCATTGGTCCTGCTGATGCTATCCAAAGACAGTTTTCTGAAGAAACTTTTGAAGAAAGAATTGACTGTTCTGGGAAATGTGTTTTACCAGGTACTTGCTTCTTTTTCAGTAAGGCCCTGAAAACAGTTTTTACTTGCTGTAATGTAAAAAGGAAAAGTAGCAGCTTGTTTTAAATAGGCTCTCACAATAATATTAAAACATATTACTGGCAAACATTTATTAAATTTCTACGATCGATTGTCTAGGTGCTTTATAAACATGATTTCATGTTAAATCCTTATAACAGCCCTATACTGTAGGTATCATTATCTACATGTTACAGATTAGAAAACTGAAATTTAAGTGTGAAATCGCTTACCAAAGGTTGCTACCTGGGAAGGGGCAAGCTGGCACTCAAATCCAGGCATTCCCTCCACTACCTCCCACTCACATGCCAAAGAGAAACCAGCTTTTTACGTTTAGCTTCAAAATTGTCAGAAGAACTTTATTAATCCATTACATACCCATTGCCATCGAGTGGATTCTGACTCATAGAAACCCTATAGGACAGAGTAGAACTGCCCCATACGGTTTCCAAGGCTGTAATTTTTATGGAAGCAGACTTCCACGTCTTTCTCCTGCAGAGTGGCTTGTGGGTTCAACTGCTGACCTTTCAGCTAGCAGCTGAGTGCTTTAGCCACTGTGCCACCAGGGCTCCTTAATCCATTGCATAGAGGAGGCAAACAGAACATGCTGCTGTCTCAGATACCAAAATATACTCTAAATTTTCATAGGGTGTGAAACAAACGACCCAGCTCTGTGTGGAAAAGGCAACAGAAAACAACAAACCCTAGAGATTCCTCTGCAGTTTCTTTATATCTTTAGTGACTGAGAACAGAATCAGTTTCTTAACCGTCATTCTCTCTTACCGTGTTTATGTTTTATGGCTTTGTGCGATCATCTGAAATAAGTTTCACAAATTTTGAGTTCTACATAAACATGTTGTGTGCCATCGAGTCAATTCCGACTCATAGAGACCCTATAGGACAGAGTAGAACTGCCCCATAGGGTTTCCGGTGGGGAAGTGGTTACTCGTTCATCTGCTAACCAGAAGATCTGCAGTTTGAATCTACCAGCCACTCCTGGGAAACCCTGGGCAGCAGTTCTACTCTGTCCTATAGGGTTGATATGGGTCGGAATCAACTCGACGGCAACAAGTTTGGTTTTTGGTCTGTTTAATCTTTATGGGAGTGGATCACCAGGCCTTTTTCCCCATGGAGCTGCTGGTGGGTTTGCAGCTGAGCACTTAACCATTGTGCCACCAAGGCTCCTACATAAACATTGGGGTCTAGGATTTATATTTTTAAACGTGCTTCGTACACATCTGACAGAACTTCTACCTCCTGGCTCTTGGGGATCAGGAGACAAAGTTGGGGTGAAACCTTATGAGAAAGAACAGAATCTAGTAGAAAGCAATCTGAATAGGGACTTTCAACCAGAACTGCTAATGAGTCATTTAATCCATAATCAGTTAACTAGTTGCTGTCCAGTTGACTCCGACTCATGACAACCCCATTTATATCAGAGTAGAACTGTGCCCCACAGGGTTTTTAATGACTGTGACCTTTTGGCAGTAGATCACCAGGCCTTTCTTCTGAGGCACCTTTGGTAGACTTGAACCTCCAACGTTTTGGTTAGCAGCCGAGTTTAACTGTTGGTACCACCCAGGTACTCCTATTTAATCCATAAGGTATTGTAGATATTCTGGGAAGGCACACTTTGCTGAATTGTACCTAGATGAACAAAAGTTCTAAGTGATTGTTTTAATTGAATTATATTTACTTCTTGAAGAAAGATTCAGATTTCACAAAGTTGAGGGGGTGGCTTACATTATTCTGTTTTCACACCCAGATTATTCCTTGATTTTGTTCAACTAATGGGTTTGACATCCTGGTTTAAAAGCCTGCTTGGTGAGTATGGAATTAGTGAGCTAAAGGAGCTGTATTTCCTTGATTAAGGTATACATGTCATCATATTGAGTCACCTTCCTCCATAACAGCCATCTAGACCAGCCATGTCATCAGGCTTTCTTGTTATCTCTGGACTTGGCACTGTATCTGAGGGAACCAGACAAATTCTTCCTCCTCCATGCTCCTCCAAGACACATGACCACCCACCATGCTTCCTCAAGAGCAGTATGGAATAGTCTGTCTGCTACCTAAGTGCTTTCTATTTTTTAACATTAACAATGCCTTAATTTATTGATTACAGGTTTGGTGGATGCACACACACACCCAGTTTGGGCTGGTGAGAGAGTGCACGAGTTTGTGATGAAGGTAACAGCAATAAACAATGACAAATCAAAATAAAGCACAAATGTAGACAAGTTTTTTTCTAGAAAGTTCATAGGCTATATCAGGCTTTGCAATGTATATCTACATGTCTTTTTAGTGGATTTTTTTACTGGCCCCCATGGCGGAAAATAAATTATAGCAAAGCTAACTTATTTGTAACTGCCCCAAATCTCTATGCCACACACAGGGCTAGCAGTCATTTTAAGTATACTAGTTCTCAAAATGGTTTAGCTGTAGGCTCCTTTGTTTAAAATAGAGTTGAGCTGGCTTGTCTACTACTTTCTCCTTTTTCCCTTTTCCCCATTCCATCCCACCACTTCTCTTAGCCTTTGAAGGGGCTCCAAGAAATAGTTTGAAAATTACCATTCATTGGGGTCACTTGGAAAAATAGATTACTAATCACAAAAATAAGTCTTATTCCTTTTTACTAGAAAAATGAGCCTAATTAACAATCTTTAAATATAGTCTACATCAGCTATGTATTAACTGTAAAAACCAAACCAAACCCATTGCTGTTGATTCCGACTCATGGAGACCTCATGTGTTACAAAGTAGAAGTGAACTCTGTAGAATTTTCTTGGCTGTTATCTTTACATAAGCAGATCGACAGACATTTCCGCTGGGTGGGTTTAAACCTTTAGGTTAGTAGTTCATTGTAAATCACTAGCACTATCTAAACCAAAAAAACGAAACCTGTGCCGTCAAGGCAATTCCCACTCATAGAGACCCTATCTGCTATAGAATAGCGTACAAGTGCTCCATAGGGTTTCCAAGGTGGATTTGAACTGCTGACCTTTTACTTAGCAGCCAGGCTCTTAACCACTGCACCACCAGGGCTCCTTAGCACCATCTAGGGACCTTATATTAGTCATCATCAACAGCTAAATCCCTGGTTGGAGCTGTTTTCACATTGTCTGGGGGGGGAAAAAAAAGTGCATATCAATAGCTAAATTGACTTCTTTCAGAAAAACAATTTTTTTCTTCAGATATTATGTAGCTTCCTCAACAAACTGGGGCTTTTTAAAAGACTATTTTATTAAATTACAGAATTTCCATGCCAAAAGCAACGTTAGAGATCATAGTCCGATCTCTCATTACATAGACAGGGAAAGTGAGTTCCAGAGAAGGGAAGGGAGTCGACTAAGGTCACCAGCCAGCCGATTACAGAGCCCAGATGAAAGCCCTGGTCAGGAGACCCCAGACCCACATACTTTGTTAGCACCACACTCCTTGCTGCCCTGAGTACCTGGAGCCCAGTGAGGTCCCAGGAAGAGTCTCTTTGTTTGCTTGAGTGACAGAGATCAGGCCCCAAACTCTCCTGGACAAATATTGAGATGTGGAAACAGAACCTGGGTCTCTTTAGAAGATATTTAGATATTTGCAGGGTGGTTCTCTGAACTGCCTAAGCTTTATTTTCTCAAGCCACCGAGGGATGTAGGGAGGGCTATGATTCAGCTGGTACGCACTGGGACCGACTGGACTGTTAAATATTGAAATACTTCTGTACCAGTTGGTAAATTGTCATTGCTCTGAGATCCCAAGTGTCCCCACCACATCTCCCGCCTCTGCCACCCCAGCCCCTCGGCCCCCCCCCCCAGGGCTCCCACAATCCAGCGACTGGCAGAGTCGGTGCCTCCACAACTGTGTCCCAGCGTCCTTTCTGATCCATCCGTGCCTGTGCCATACTGATCGTCAAACATTTTGAATATCGTCCCTGGACGTGACTTCTGTAGGACCCACTGCATCCTGCCCGCATTTGCTGGGCCTAAGGAGAGCCTGTGTTCAGTTGGCAGGAGCGTCATACATGGAAATTCACCGGGCTGGAGGAGGGATCAACTTCACGGTGGAGTGCACTCGCCAAGCCTCTGAAGAGGAACTGTTCGACTCTTTCCAGCAGCGGCTTCAATGTATGATGAGGGCTGGGACCACGCTGGTGGAGTGCAAGAGCGGATATGGCCTCAACCTCCAGACAGAGCTTAAGATGCTGCGCGTGATTGCGCGCGCCCGGCGGGAGCTGGACGTCAGCATTTCGGCCACTTACTGCGGGGCTCACTCAGTGCCCAAGTAATCTCAACTGATGGGGTCAGGGTTTAATTTAGTGAGTTGAGAATCAAGAAGGGCCCTAGCAGAGCCTAAGTGTGGGTTGCAGGGAATGGAGGTGCGTCAAACACTTTTTAACTCCCGCGGAGAGACCAGTAGAAGCCTTTGGGAAGGTGTTCGTATTCTGATGGTCAATCATCACTCTCACACAAGGTTTTAGAAAGGGGATCCACCAGATCCATCAATTTGCTAGGCATTTAATGATTCATCATTAAAAAAGAGGACATGTTCAAAGTTCTTTTCGTTAGCAAAAAGAAATGTACTCTTCAGGCCCTCTAAAATTACAGATATTAGCTTGAATAGTTTCGCATGACAGTTAGTTGGCAAAAAAGCAATTTAGAGATTAATAATAACAACCTGAAGAATCAAATCTTGAAATGGCCACGACTCAGCCTTTTTGTTTTAGATCATCTTGTTTGCTTGTTTAACGGCAAACATTTTTTGTTTTATTGTTGTAAATGTTTTTTAGCTTTCACCTTTACCTAAAAAAGGAGACCTTGGATACTGCAAACTGTTAATGAGCTCAGAAGCACCTCAGAAGAAAGGCCTGGCAATCTGCTTCTGAAAACTTAGCCATTGAAAACCCTATGGAGCACAGTTCTACTCTGACACACGTGGGGTTGCCAGAAGTCAGAGTCGACTCCACAGCAACTGTTTTTTTGTTTGTTTTTTAACCTAAAAAGTTTCTCCTACTTGGCTTTACTGTGGAGAATTCTGGCCCCTTTTGCACCTGCATTTTATCTGTCAAAGTTCCTTTTGGTCCTGAAATGACTGGACTGGAAGGCCTGAGATGCCAGAACTTAAAGGACCAAAGAAAATCCAGGACTGATAATACACTTGGCATCCCCAAAGCCTTAGTGCAGTTTTAAGTTTACTTTGGAAATATAAATGCTACAGACTTACAAAAATTATTTGAAAGCTTAATCGTTTAAATTTATTTTGTACATATTTAGTTTGGCGAACTTTGAACAATAAATTTTTAATGTTTTTTTTTTGTTTCATTCAATGTTTGCCATCTTCAATCAGAGGAACTAAAAAATCAACATTAAACTTTATTGTTCAAAATTCACAGATAGGTAGAAAAGAAGCATAAACACTTAATGTTTATAGCAATGTTTGTTGTAAGTTTTTAGCATTTATGATTCTGAAACTATTAAACCTTAAAACTACACTAAGAATTTTGGAACACCCGATCCATAGAAAATAGGAGATGTTTTCAAACAGAGCATGAGGTATATGATCGTCTGCTTTTTTTCAGGAGGGAAGGCACTGTGGGATGATGGAAAAGTCTCAGGCTTTGGAGTGATATTAGAGATGAGTTTTGTTTTTTTTTTTTTTTCGCTTTAGGTGAAAGTTTACAGCTCAAGCTAATTTCTCATACAAAAATTTTTACACATATTGTTATGTGACACTAGATACAGTCCCTATAATGTGACAACACACTTTCCCTTTCCACCCCAGATTTCCCGTGTCCATCCAACCAGCTCCTGTCCCTGTCTGCCTTCTCATCCTACCTCTGGACAGGAGCTGCCCATTTAGTCTCATGTATCTGCTTGAACTAAGAAGTACAGTCTTCACGAGTATTATTTTATGTCCCATAGTCCAGTCTAATCTTTGTCTGAAGAGTGGGCTTCGGGAATGGTCTTAGTTCTGGGTTAACAGAGTATCCGGGGGCCATGGCTTTGAGGGTTCCTCCAGTCTCAGACAGACCATTAAGTCTGTTTTTTTTTAGTTGAATTTGATTTCTGCACCACACTTTTCTCCTGCCCCGTCAGGGACTCTCTGTTATATTCCCTGTCAGGGCAGTCATTGGTGGTAGCTGGGCACCATCTAGTTCTTCTGGTCTCAGGCTGATGGAGTCTCTGGTTTATGTGGCCCTTTTGTCTCTTGGGCTAATATTTTCCTTGTGTCTTTGGTGTTCTTCATTCTCCTTTGCAGAGCTGAGTTTTAATTCACTTTAGCTACTTCCAGCTGGGTGATTCTGAGGGCATAACATAACTTTTTCTGAGCATCAGTTACTCATCTATAAAATAGGGCTAAACAATAATAAAACAGTTGCTGTAGAATTGACTCCAACTCATGGTGACCCCATGTGTGTCAGAGTAGAGTTGTGCTCCTTAAGGTTTTCAATGGCTGATTTTTCTGAAGTAGATCACCATGTCTTTCTTCCAAGGTGCTTCTGGGTGGACTTGAACCTCCAACGTTTTGATTAGCAGCCGAGCATGTGTTAATGGCTTGAAACATCCAAGGGCTATAGGGCTAAACAGCATCCTATTTGTATGATTGTCTTGAGAATGATATATGTAAGCACCTGTCTCAGTTGACCCCAACCCCCAGCAAAATGTAGCCATTTTGCTGAGCAAGAACCTTCTGTGTGCTGATGTTTTACAGAAATTTCCTCCATCTGCTTATGAGCCTCTGAGTTATGCATCTTGAGTCCCACTGATAGGTTTTGAGGCTCAGAGCATTCTAGTAGTGCTAAATAATGCGTCCTGAGTTGTGTAGCCAGCAAGAGGTGGAGAGCTGTGTCTATCTGACTTCAAAATCCTATGGCTTTTCTAATATGTAACTCCTACAGGATTTTAAGAGAATTTCAGGACTTCCTACTATTTTCTTCCCCCATTTCCCCAAATAGTGAGACAAGGAGCCTTAGGAAAATGCTTTGGGGAACAGTATGGAGGAATTAAAATGGCAAGGGGGCCAAGGTAAGGAGTCCACAGTTCAGTTGTCAGGGAAGCGGCCAGGATGACCCGAGTGTCCATGATAGGAAATTCAGTTTCTTAGCCAGATGGCCTTGCTGGCATCCCAGGTGTGCCAGAATGCGTGAGCCATTTGGGTCTCTGGGTATAGAGTCAGTGTATGCAGAAGTCTTGTCAATACCTCTGCTGTGTAGGCGTGTCCCAGTCATTAAGTGTCCTGAATGATGGCTTTCTTAGTTATCTAGTCCTGCTATAACAGAAATACCACAGGTGGATGGCTTTAACAAACAGAAGTTTGTTCTCTCACAGTTTAGGAGGCTAGAAGTCCAAATTCATTGTACCAGCTCCAGGGGAAGATATCTCTCTCTGTTGGCTCTGGGGGAAAGTCCTTGTCATCAATCTTCCCCAGGTCTAGAAGCTTCTCAGTGAAGGGACTCTGGGTCCAAAAGACACGCTCCCCTCCTGGTTCTTCATTCTTGGTGGCATGTGGTCCCCCTCCTCTCTGCTCAAGTCTCTCTTTTATATCTCAAAAGAGATTTACTCAAGATACAACCTAATCCTGTAGATTGAGTCTTGCCTCATTAACATAACTGCCTCTAATCCTGCGTCATAGAGGTTAGGATTTACAGCACATACGATAATCACATCAGATCACAAAGTGGTGGACAGCCACACAATACTGGGACTCATGGCTAACCAAGTTGACATATTTTGGGGGGACACAATTCAATCCATGACAATGGCTTTAATTCTTTTTCCATCTTTCTGAGGATTGAGGTCATTTTCCTAAACTGTTTCTCAGGTTCTCCAAAGGCCAAATGACCCTTTCTCCAATTCTTCTTCTTCTTCTTTTTTTTTTTTTTTAACAATGTTTGCCTATGGTAATCTTATTTTCTTCCCTCAGAGGAAAAACTGCTACCGAAGCTGCTGATGACATTGTCAATAACCACCTCCCAAAGCTGAAGGAACTCGGCAGAAGTGGGGAAATACACGTTGACAATATAGATGTGTTCTGTGAGAAGGGCGTCTTTGACCTCAGTTCCACCAGAAGGATTCTTCAAGGTGGAAAAGACATAGGGTTGCAGATTAACTTCCATGGGGATGAACTCCACCCAATGAAGGCTGCTGAGGTACAGCTGCCCTTTTTGCTTTTCCTTGGTCAACACGCATTCTTGCGCATTTGTGTTGTGGAAAACTTCAGTAGTTTGTTCAAAGCTTGGAGTAGCCTCCCGGGAAGATAGAAAAGGGGGAAATTTCTTTGAACAATGTGCAGATTGGTCTAGTTGAGCCTCGGAAAACTTGACCTCTGTTAGACTTACTTATTTGCTCATCATTTACTTTTATTATCATATGCTGGTGATATTAGTAGAAAAAGAAGTACCTCTGTGATCTTATGTACTAAATTCACAACATATTTTGATTAGCACATAAAGCCACACTAGCATAGTATATTAATATCTCATGTAGCTGCTAGTATCTTTCTGTGGCAGCCATCCAGATGAATTTTGGTGGAGTACCATTAATCGTCATAGGATGATTTTCAGATATATATATCTTGCCCAGATTAATTTATTCATTCTTTCAACAAATATTTGTCTACTGTGCACTAGGAGCCTTGATGGCACAACTGTTAAGCGCTTGGGTGCTAACTGAAAGGTTGGTGGTTTGAACCCACCCAGCGACTCCATGGGAGAAAGACCTGGCAATCTGCTCCCATGAAGATTACAGCCTAGAAAATCCTGTGGAGTAGTTGTACTCTGTCACATGTGGTTGCTATGAATGGAAATCAACTCGACGGCATGTAACAACAATGACTGTGTGCCAGGCACTTTTCTAGGCATTGAGAATTCAGCCAGGAGCCAGCCAAAGTCCCTACTGTCATGAGTCTAGGTATCTCTCCTTATGCAAACAACTGTCCTCAGGCATAAATAGAGATGCCAATAAGTCGTATGTGCCTCAACCACAACCTGGCCAGCTGGATCTCTTAATATCACTTCCAAATCTTCTTGCCTGTGTTTCCTGCCCTAGTGAATGGCACCTTTGTGTATCTATTGCTTAAGTAAAAAACCTGGAACTCTATTCCCTTCATGTACAACACTACAGCCAACCACCAGGTCCTCCCAATTCTCCTAAATAGATCTGCTTCTCTTTACCTAATGCCTAGTTCAAACTACTATCAGCTGTCACCTAGAGTCCTACAATAACTGATCTCCTTGCCTCCAATCTTGCCTCCACTTTAATCCATTCCCACAGTGCATCTTGTCCTTTCTCTCCTTTGCTTTGTTGTTGTTGTTATGTGCCATTGAGTTGGCTCCGACCCGTAGCAATCTTGTACGTAGCAGAACGAAATGTTGCCCGGTCCTGCGCCATCCTCACAATCGTTGCTATGTTTGAGCCCATTGATGCAGCCACTGTGTCAGTCCACCTCACTGAAGGTCTTCCTCTTTTCTGCTGATCCTCTACTTTACCAAGCGTGATGCCCTTCTCCAGCAATTGGTCTCTCCTGATGACTTGTCCAAAATGAGCTAGACGAAGTCTCACCATCCTTGCTTCTTAGGAGCACTCTGGCTGTACTTCCTCCAGGACAGATTTGTATGTTCTTCTGGCAGTTCAAAGTATGTTCAATATTCTTAAAATCCCATAAAGGCTTACTGTTGCTCTTAGGATAAATTCCAAACACGATACCAGAATCCAGCCCTTGCTTATCACTCCATCTTCTCCTCTCTCTCTTCCCCCTTCCCTCCTTCTCCACCTTCTTCACCATGAACCAGCCACAATGAACTACATTTAGCACCACTAATGCTGCATGCCTTTGTACATGCTGTTTCTAATCTGGACTCTCCCCCTTTGTCTGGCTAACTCTAACTCTACCACTTTTTCGGGACTCCTTCCTGAGCTCTTCTAAGAGTGGTGATGGCCCCTCCCTGTACTTATCACACTGTGTTACAATTGCCTTCATGATTCCTACTGGACTGTAAACACACTGAGGATTGGGATCATGTCTTGCACTTCATTATCCCTAGGGATTAGCATAGTGCCCACTGTATAGATGGCACTCAGTAAGTAAATATTCGTTGAATGTTTGTTGAATGTGAACTGGGTAGTCAACAAACTACTTTTGGTTATAGATGGTGACTGGTGGATTAAATCAATGGTGGTCAAGACCCAGAATGAGTTAAGTCAAATCTGGGAAAGTGAGGGCTTGCCATCTCTGTGACTCCAAGGTCAGAAGGAAACTAACCCTGGGGAGTGTAGTCTGTCCTGTGGAGTGCCAGGCTTCCCAGAACCCCTATCCAAAATACTCTTAGACCTCAGCAAGCTGCTAATGAGCTATTTCCTGCTCTGACTGGGGTGTTGCAGCCTCTCTGGGCCACAGTGGAATGTCAAATATCAGTCCTTTCCTTTCCTTGGAAGGCTTAACATATCAGTTTTCAGCCTGGGACACGTGTGTGTGTGTGTGTGTGTGTGTGTGTGTGTGTGTGCGCGCGCACGCACACATGCATGGAAATTTGTCCAGTTAGGGATAAAGTATATGATGAGGCCCAGAAGAGATCTACTTTAATATATGCTTCCATTGTCATCATCACATTACCTCCTCTTGGTTTTCTTCTAACAATCTAGCCCAAGCTTTTCATCTGGAGAAAATTTAAGCTCAAGTAGATATTTTTGAATTATACTGATGATTCCAAGTTTTTAAAAAAATTTTTTTTAACTGATCCGTTCTCACTGAATGCAATGGCATTCCAAGATACCTTTCTTTACTGTGTTTTTATGATGCTCTAAAATTAGATTTTACTACCAATATTGCTCAAAGTTTTATTCTGATCTTATGAATTTTCTGTTTCAGAAAATATATCTGAAGCATATTAGAAGCATTTGTGTTTAAGAATAGGTTTTGAAGTAGCACATTAGCTTATTTTCAGTTGGATGCCCATCACAAACTGTTTGCTCATTTTGAAGCTTGTGCCTGCCAAGAGGTGGTTGGCAAGAAATCTTAATAATAGAGTGCTGTTTCTTTTTGTGGGAAAACAATTGCATGGTTCTTTATTGATTTGTTGTTGCCATTTGTCAAATCTTTCCATCTGCACATTCTGCTTAGCTCGGGGCTGAACTGGGAGCCCAGGCAATCAGCCACCTGGAAGAAGTGAGCGATGAAGGCATCGCTGCCATGGCAACAGCCAAGTGCGCCGCTGTCCTTCTGCCCACTACGGCCTACATGCTGAGGTAAGGTCATTTCTCACACTCTGACACAAGAGCTGCAAGTACCAGTGGTGAAGACAAAACTTCCGAGATGCCTAAACATTATTTCATTGCTCTTAAACACCATTGAAAATGCAGATCAAGAAAATTTAGCTCATGGGAGGTGCCAACTCTGGAATGATTTTATAAATGAATTAATTACCCAAGGAAAGGCCCCTAGGTGGCGCAAACTGCTTGCATTCTACGGCTGACCTAAAAGTTGGTTCAAACCCGCCTAGTGGTACCGCAGAAGAAATGGTGATCTGCTTCCATTAAGATTACAGCCAGTAAAACCCTATGGAGCCGGTGTACTCTGTAATGTATGGGGTCGCCATGAGTGAGAATCGACTTCACAGCAACTAACAACAACCCCAAGGAAAGGACTTAGACCACAATTGCCTTTGAGTGGTGGGATTATTGGGTAGGGTGGTGCTTTCTTTTTCTTTCTTCTTAGTTTTTGGAATTTTCCAAATCTTTACAAATCAGTATGCATTCGTTTTATAATCAGAAAATAATAAAATAGGCTTTACACTTTTAAAAACATCCGCAAGATGTTAGGGGTATTCAGCCATGTTCAGAATCTGAAGGAGACATTTTTCTAAGAGGATGTACGTAGATACCATAATTGTGTACCAGAATCCTCATAAGTCCTGGGAGCATGGGAGGAAACAGGAGATACATGTCTATTTTGTAAAATCTCCCCAGGGATTCTGTTGTATGTCCTCTATAGATTGAATATACTTAGTCCATCTTTTATAACTTCTGTTGCCCTAATTCTACCAATCACGAGACCTGAGGTCTTCTGACCCTTTCAGTTGCATCACTTCCATGACAGCCCTAAGTTTGTGGTCTAAGAGGCCAGCATTCCAGAGGCAGTTTATTTTCTCTTAGGAATAGGTGCTTTCCGTGTGGTGGGATACGTGGTCTCCAGGGGGCTGATTCTGCTGCAGTTATGGCCTTAGGACAGTGCTTCTCAACCCGGCAATTTTGCCCCCCACAGGACATTTGGCAATATCTGGAGATATCGTTGGTTGTCACAACTAGGGAGGTGCTTCTGGCATCTAGTGGGTAAGAGGCCATGGGTGCTGCTAAATATCCTACAATGCACAGACTAGCCCCCAGCAAAGAAAACATCCAGCCCTCAATGCGAACGGTATCGAGGCTGAGAAACCCTGCCTTAGAAACTGAAAGGCCAGATTTCAAGTAACTTTTATAAGGGAGAAGAAAAAAAAAATATTTTAGTATTTTTCTCAAATGTATTATGATTCATACACACACATAACTTTATTGCTATAGTTAAAAATAAACTTTTATTATTATTACTATTCTCTTAATTTAAAGGTATACACAATCTAGACTACAAGCCAGGAATATCAATAACTGTTCTCTGTATGACCAAGTGCTTTTCTTACAAATCTCAATAGTCATCAGTCTAAGTCATCGATCAATACTTAATCTGGTTTTCTACCACCTGAGAAATAATTTCTTGTTGTTTTATTTTACAAAAAAAATAAAAAAGACTCCATTTAACTCCCCTTGAACCTCTTAAGAGGGAGCAAAAATCTGAGACTTTGTGGTGCTTAAGGGCAGTTCAGCATCAAAAGTCTAAACTTTGTCCCTTTGCCAGTGGTGGCTGCCACCTGCCATTGCCATGTGATGGGTTTATCACCCTGTTTAGATGACAGGGGTGACCAAGGGAAGGTGCCACTCTTCTCTCTGGATTCTCTGTTCCTGTAGTTTACAGACGGCCCCCTGCTGCACCTTGAACTCTCTTGACTCTCATTTCTAGAATGACAATTGGCTATGTCACTTAAGAGGAGCCATGGTGGCACAGTGGTTAAGCACTCAGCTGCTAACCGAAAGGTCAGTGGTTGGAACCCTCCAGCTGCTCCTTGGGAAAAAGATGTGGCAGTCTGCTTCCGTAAAGATTACAGACTTGGAAACCCTAGGGGGCAGTCTACTCTATCCTATAGGGTCGCTATGAGTTGGAATTGACTCTTGGAATTGACTTGTCAGCAATGGATATGTCATTTAAGAGCTCCCTTTAATCAGGTGTTTTATATATATATGTGTGTGTGTGTATAAGATTTAAACTTATTCAAGAAATACTTTAGTTTTCCCAGAATTCCCTTAATACTTTTACAGCCTCCCTCCCCCTACCCCCCATAAGTAGTTCTAGAAGGGGAAGGGAGATCATCAGAAAGATGGGCAAGGAAATTTTAAGCTACGCGCCTTCCTCACTCACTATCTCTGCTTCACTTGCCTCATCTCCTACATCCTCCTAGTTGGGAAACATTAATTTAAGTGGTCCTGCAAATTATCAACCATAGGCTGGGAATGCTTCAAGGGCCAGAATTATCCCTGTACCCCTGTTAATTTACTAGTGAATGTATTCAATACAGGTATTGAGGGCCTACCACTTGCCAGCACTGTTCTAGGCACTGGGGATCCAACAACAAACAAAACAGACAAAGTCCTTGCCTCTAAGCAGCTTACATTCTAATGAGGTGAGATGGACAATATGCAAACAAATGGATATATATATAACACGTCTGGTGCTGCTAAGTGCTATAAAGTAAAACAAAGGAAGGCAAAAGAATAGAGTAGGGAAAGGGTGCTTTTATTTTTTTTTTAAATTTAGGTTGGTCAGGGAAGGCCTTTGTGATGAGAGGGATTTGAGCAAACACTGGAAGGAAGTGAGAGAGCAAGCCCTATCTAGGAGTGGGGATATCTAGGAGAGGAGTGTGCTGGGTGGAGTGCAATGGCAGAAGCCCCCCGGGTGTGTTGGAGGAGCAACAGGGTGAGTGAAGCCAGAGGGCTGGACAAGGAGGGGCGCTGTTGGAGATCTGGTCAGAGAAACGGGAACTACGTTGTAGGGCCTGGAGTCCATAGTGCCGACTAGAGGTCCGTTGGAAGGCCCTGGAGGGTTTTTAACAGCACAGTGACATGATCTGACTTATTTTTCTAAAAGATCCTTCTGTCTGCTATATAGAGAACAGATTTTAGGGGACTGAGAGTGGAAGCAGGGAAGCCAGTTAGAATGGCCTTGCAAATATCCAGGCAAGTGCTAATGGCAACTGGGATCCATGGTGGTAGCAGGGGTGGTATTAAAAAAAAAAAGTTGGATTCTGGATATGTTTTTAAGGTGGAGCCAATAAGCTTTTTTAATGGATTGGCTGTGGATTGTGAGGGAAAAAGAGGAGTCAAGGATGACAATAAGGTTTTAGGGCCTGGCACATGGTACACACTAATTAGATGCTTCTTGAATGACTGACTGAATTAATGATCCACCAAGTTTTATTGAGCACCACACGTGAAATCCCAGATTCTCTTCATAGGAGCTACTAAGAAGTCCCTGTATTTTGGGAAGGAAATAAAACCTGAATGTAATGGAAACATAATTATATTTGACAAATATCTGTTGAGCAGCTATTTATGCCAGGCATTCTAGTGGGTGCTAGGGATACAATGGTGAATAAGACACGCGTGGTCCTTGCCTTCATGGAACTTGCCGGCTAAGTATATTAAGTGTGATAAATGAATACACAGTAAGACCTATGGAAGTTCTGAGAACAACTATCTCTTTTGGTTGGGAAACCAAGGAAAGTGATCATGGGCCGGCAAATTTTGAGCTGGATCTTGTAGTATGAATGAATTTCATTAGGATACAAGGAGGAACAGATATTCTAGGCAAGGAGAATGGCAAGCTCAGAAATGTACAAACAGAAAACCCCAAAGGTTCTGAGTGTGGTGTTTGGGTAGGATACCAAAACAAAACAAAACAATAAAGGAGTCCCTGGGTGGCACAAATGGTTAAAACCTCAGCTTCAAACCAAAAGATAAGCAGTCCTTCCCAAAGGAAGGGTAGACTTCCTTGAGGCCTGGAAGTCTACTTAAAAAAAAAAAAAAAAAAAACCCTGTGAGCACATTTCTACCCTGGCACATATTGGGTAGGGTAGTGATGGGAAATGAATCCATAAAAGGAGGTGGAGCTCAGTTTGTGGAAGGCCTTGGATGCCAGACTCGGGTGGACTTCATTTAAAACATAAATATAACCTAGCTATTTCAAGCACAGCTATAAAGTGGTTCTACTTTTTGCCACATTCACTACTCCTGAAATACAAGAATATCATTCATTCATTCATTTATTCAAGCAAAAATATTATTAGCCAGAACCAGGGCTAGGTCCTGGGACAAAAAAGTAACTTATAATAAAGAAGAATAGTCCTTTCAGTGTTCCTTAGCCCCTGCTGAATTTCCAGTAGTTGGACGGGGCAATAGTCTAAATAATTAATAGCCAGCTCAGCGAGTCAAACCAACCAGTCAAAATAGATGTGAAGCCATTACAAATGGGTGGGAGGGTGGGGTCTCAGGGAAGGACCAGGTTACCCTCGTGTTTATTGTTGTTAGGTGCCGTCCAGTCAGTTCCGACTCATAGCGACCCTATGTACAACAGAACAAAACACTGCCCAGTCCTGCACCATCCTCACAATCATTGCTATGTTTGAGCCCATTGTTGCAGCCACTGTGTCATTCCATCTCATTGAGGGTTTTGCTCTTTTTCGATGACTCTCTACCTTACCAAGCATGGTATCCTTCTCCAGGGACTGGGCCTGCCTGATAACATGTCCAAAATAATGTGAGACAAAGCTGTATTCAACAACTAGCAGGCAGACTGGTCCATAATAGCTGAGTATCAACCCAGTGTCATCGTCATGAAACAATAGCAGTTTAGTGTGGCAAAGGCTAAAATGGAGTAAAGAGTTCTGTGGGAGCCCAGAGGAAGTAATGGCTGGCAGGGGCAGTTGAGAAGGCTTCTCAGAAGAGGTGATATTTGAGTTATGTCCTAAAGAATGAATGACATTTTGCCAGGAAGGTCATTGAGGTGCCCGGTCCAGGAAAAAGCACAAACATTTTAGTTATTAGATTCTTGGGTTTTGAAATTTTAAAGGGCCTGCAAAATGTTTAAGACCTAAAAGGGGGGAGTGGTATGAATAGAAAATGCAATATGAAAATTAATATATATAGCACTATTTTAACTTCATTCATTGTTTATATTGGACAGTCACAAAAAGTTTATTACATTTAAAACAATTTGTAGGTTATAGTTTTCTCTCTTAGCAAGAATCTCTAAATAAATATAAATATTGCCAAGCTAGACAATTACAAATTAAACAAGTTAGTCACGGTCAGAGTGATAAAAATCACCGCCTCCCAGAAGGACTAGATAGTACCTGGCTATACCTACTGCTCTGACAGGGATCACAATAGAGGGTCCTGGGCAGAGTGGGAGAAAAATGTAGAACAAAATTTAAATTTACAAAAAAAGACCAGACTTAATGGTCTGACAGAGACGGAGGAACCCCCGAGACTATGGCCCCCCGACACCCTCAGAACTGAAGCCACTCCCGAAGTCCACCTTTCAGCCAAAGATTAGACAGGCCTATAAAACAAACCATAACACATGTGCGGAACATGCTTCTTAGTTCAATCAAGTATATGAGACCAAATGGGCAACACCTGCCCAAAAGCAAAGATGAGAAGACAGGAAGGGACAGGAAAACTGGATGAATGGTCATGGGGAACCCAAGGTGGAAAGGGGGAGAATGCTAACAAGTTGCAGGGATTGCAAGCAATGTCACAAAACAATTCGTGTATAAATTTTCGAATGAGAAACTAATTTGCACCGTAAACTTTCACATAAAGCCCAATAAAAAAAATAAGTAAATAAAAAAAAAAAATCACTGCCAGTACACTGCCGTGGCTTTACCACTAATTAACCAGACACCAGTTGCCGTTGAGTCAGTTCAGATTCATGATGACCCCTTGCATGTCAGAGTAGAACAGTGCTCAATAGGGGTTTCAATGGCTGATTTTTTGGAAGTAGATCACCAGGCCTTTCTTCTGAGGCGCCTCTGGATGGATTTGAACATTCAACCTTTGTGTTTGCATCCAAGCTCGTTAACGGTTTACATCACCCAGGCACTTACCACTAATTACTTAATCTGTTTTCTGTTTCTTCTTCCAGAACATGAAGGGGATGGCTATCTCAAGTACTCTTCCCATTCTCAATATCTACTGCACAAAAATTCCAACTGTAGAGATTGATATTTATATATTTTTCTTACTCTTAGACTGAAGCAGCCTCGAGCCAGAAAGATGTTAGACGAAGGAGTAATAGTTGCTCTAGGAAGTGATTTCAACCCTAATGCATATTGCTTTTCAATGGTAATTATTTTTAATGTGTCGTTCTGAGCAGAGTATCAAACTTCTACCAAGCATTTAGATAATTTAAATGTATTGCACTAACTGTTAAAAATTTATAAAATATTAAAATATTTTCCTGTGAAACAGGAAAAAAAGAATTTGTAGACAGTAGTGTAGTTGGATATTTTTGTGTCGCATGAATGCCTCTAGGCATAGAGAGAAGAAAGAAGGTCCTATCTGCATTATTTTCTGATTCTGCATCAAGCATTGCAGTTTTACAATAACCCATTTCTCAGAGAGAAAAAAATCTGGAAGCTCAAAGAGGTTTTAGTAAGGGTGGAGGTGAGCCACATCTTACACAGTAACTTGGAAAGTTGTAAATAAATATTAAATACTCAAGGGGTAATCTCTATAAGACATTGGTGGTTCAGTGGTAGAATTCTTGCCTTCCATTCAGGAGACCCAGGTTTCATTCTAGGCCAATACACCTCATGCACAGCCACTACCCATCTGTCAGTGGAGGCTTGCGTGTTGCTATGATGCTGAATAGGTTTTAGTGGAGCTTCCAGACTAAGACGGACTAGGAGGAAAGGCCTGGTGATATACTTCCAAAAATCAGCCAGTGAAAACCCTGTGGATCACAATAGCCCAATCTGCAATCAATCATGGGAATGGCACAGAAGTGGGCAGTGTTTATTCCATTGTGCATTGGTTTACCATGAGTCAGGGGTTGCTCAAAGGCAGCTACCACCACCAGCAATCTCTATAATAATCTTTTCTAATGCATAAGATCCTTCATACGGAAATTTTAATCTTCCCATACCAATTTAACCAGTTTCACCTATACATGTAACTAAAAATTATTTGTTGTGCTGTGTTGAGAGATGTCCTAGTAGCAGTTGCCATTTTGTTACTTTCCTCTAAAGCTTTTCTCCTCCCCCTTTAGCCAATGGTCATGCACTTGGCCTGTGTCAACATGAAAATGTCCATGCCGGAGGCCTTGGCTGCTGCTACCATCAATGCCGCTTACGCCCTGGGAAAATCACACACACACGGATCTCTGGAAGTTGGCAAACAGGGAGATTGTGTAATCATCAATTCCTCCAGGTGAGTGGTCTCCCAACTTGCCTATTTTATTTTATGCCCATTGTAATATGTAGCCTTGGTTTAAATCCCCTGTCTACTAATTGTTAGTGCCGGACTCTCTCTAGGTTTATAAGTTACCCAACCCCCCTTTTGCTTCACTGTTTTCTACCAGAAAGTCTACCTGTTGTTGTTGTTGTTGTGTGCTGTCGAGTCAATTCCGACTCATAGCGACCCCATAGGATAGAATAGAACTGCCTCATAGGGTTTCCTAGGTTGTAATCTATGGGAGCAGATCACCAGGTCTTTTCTCCCGAGGGGCCACTAATCGGTTCAAACCACCAACCGTTTGGTTAGCAGCCAAGTGTTTCACCATTGCGCCACCAGGACTACAGGATGGGCTAAGTTTTCAGGTCTCTTTATCCATTTTATGGAGCCCTGGTGGTGCAGTGGTTAAGAGCTATGGCGAACTATGGCTGCTAAGCAAAATGGGTCAGCAGTTCGAATCCACCAGCCGCTCCTTGGAAACCCTATGGGACAGTTCTACTCTGTCCTGTAGGGTCGCTATGAGTCGGAATTGACTCAACAGCAACGGGTTTTCTGTTTTGGTTTTCATCCGTCTTACATCTTTCGTAGATTGCCAGGTTCCTGCCATGACTGTGTACCTGGACTTTGGACTTGTACCTTCTGGGATGCGTTTTTGTTTTTCCGCTTGGCTTCTGACCCTCTGCTTGCGTTGGGCTACACATGTCCCAACTCTGGCTTATCACCCTGGTTCTGATTCGGAACCTCTCTGACTTCGCATACCTATTGGATCCCAATAACCTTGCTTCAGTTTTCCTGTTCTGGTTTCTCGTTACTCTCCCACAGTGCTGCCACCTGGGCCTGCAGTGCGACAATTCAGGTCTTAATTGTTCTAAATCTAGAGGCTGTAAATCCTGTGACTCCTTGGACCTCATGTTCAGCACAGAACAACAGTAGTTCCATAATTCTACTCTCCATAGTCATAAACCACTTTCTCTTTTGAAAATAATCCTGACATTACCATTTGTACATCACTTAGAGAATCAGATATTTTAAAATGAAATACTTAAATGTTATTAAATAATGTTTGACTTATCATAGATCAGTTAATTTTATATATTTTTTAAAAAGTCTAACTACTAATGACTGGGTGTAAAGGAATTTTTGGAGAATGTATTTTTAAATTGAGCCCTGGTGGTGCAGTGGTTAAGAGCTATGGCTGCTAACCAAAAGGTCAGCTGTTCGAATCCACCAGCCACTCCTTGTAAATCCTATGGGGCAATTCTACCCTGTCCTATAGGGTCGCTGCGAGTCAGAATCTACTCAACGGCAATGGGTATGGGTTTGGTATTTTTAAATTAGTGCTTATTGATAAACATAATTTTGGCTTGTGTGTATTGATATACTTTTTTATTTCTTTCTAGATGGGAGCATTTGATTTACCAGTTTGGAGGCCATCATGAACTAATTGAATATGTTATAGCTAAAGGAAAAGTCATCTATAAAAAATGATAGAAATGAAAAGAAAGACTCTAAGACTGTATAAGTCAATGCAGTTATGTTAAAAGTTAAAACACCTTAGTAGTTTACCAGGATTATGTCACTTACACTTAAATATATTTCAGTGTTTGTTAATCATCTCAAAAAACCAAGGGATTAATTCATTATAACTAAGCATATGCACCTGGACATTTAAACAGGTACATTTACTGTGATGATAATCTCAAAACATCAGTTTATTTCATAAAGATTTGCTACACATGTTCTGAAGATTAATACAAGTTACCACAAATAAGCCTTTGTAAGGAAAAGCAGACCGGCAATTAGGTAGATATGGATTGAAATTTCCCTTTTGTTTCTGCTTTTCAAATTTTGGTGTTTAAACTACATTTAGTGAACACTGAGGGGGTGGATGGAAATCCAAGGGATATGCCCAAAATTAAGCTAAAATAAGGTTATGGAATCCCTGGGTAGAGCAAATTGTTAATGTCCTCGGCTGCTAACCAAAAGGTTGGAAGTTGGAGTCCACCCAGAGGTTTCTTGGAAGAAAGGCCTGGTAATCTATTTCTGAAAAATCAGCCATTAAAAACCCCATGGAGCACAGTTCTCCTCTGACACATGGAGTTGCCTTGAGTCAGAATTAACTCAGTGGAAACTGGTGGTAGGCCTTCCATAATAGGCGAACAGTATCTCCTGCTCCCCTGCTCTAGTTAGTCTTTCTAGATGCTCTTTGCATGAGTTTGTATCCCCTTGAAGGAAGGTGTCTTTCCATTTCTAACTTCTCAAACCCTAGTAATAAATCTTCACAGCAGAGTTCAAGAATTGTCATTTTATATGCAAGTACAGGGGCCTTCCTGAAATGAGTGCATCTTGACCAAATCCAATAGTGTGATTTCTTTGACATTGTTTTTAAGTTTTTGATTCTTGAGATTACAAACGTATAAAAATCGTATGACAACTCTCAATAAATATGTGCTGTTGCTATTGTTGTTTCCCTACAGCCCTGGAAGCAGCTCAGCAGTGTTGTCTATTAGAGCTTTTTAGGAAATGCACCCATTAAAAAATTATTTGTAAAGAGTGAATGATTATTTATATAAATGGGTGATTCTAAAGCTACATGAGTTCACATGAAATCTTTTTAAACATTTTAATCATTATCTTTACGATCTCGACTACATTATCACTTTGTCCTATTTATGAAGAAATGGTTTAAGAAGTAAACATTAACTATCCAAATGATCACCAATTCCAGATTGATAGAGCTTGAATGACTGAGGCTGTACTGTATTTAATGATAAATTAAGATGCTCCTTGTTGAAAGATTAAGGTAACATATACACATTGCCGGTAGCATGAGGTCTCTGGTGCTCAGTCTGTCATGTGCTTGGCACAGGAGTCGTGAGGGGTGGGGTTCATGATTGCTGTGGGTGATGCCTCCCCTCTGACCAATCACCTAGTCAATGATGGGAGTTTGGGGTGCAGGAGATAGATATAAAGGCCCAAGCTAAATGTTAGGTCTGCTCTGGAACCCAAACCACACAGATATAAGAAGACAAAGTGCATCCTATTTCCCCTTGTAGGAGACATTTTCACAACTAGTGTTGAGGTCTGATGTGAATGAAAGCAGAGGAGATGCCCCCTCCAAACTGCTTTAGTTCTTCAGGCCTTGTGCTGGTGTTGTTGGCTACTATCAAATCAGTCCCCAACTCATGGCGACCCTATGCACAATGGAACAAAATGCTGCCCAGTCCTGTGCCATTCCCGTGATCAGTTGGGGATTGGACTATTGTGATCCATAGGGTTTTCACTGGTTGATTTTCAGAAGTAGATCGCCAGGCCTTTCTTCCTAGTCCATCTTAAGGTCTGGAAGCTCTGCTAAAACCTGTTCAGCATTCATAGCAACATGCAAGCCTCCACTGATAGATGGGGTGGCTGTGCATGAGGTGCATTGGCTGGGAATTGAACCTGGGTCTCTTGCACAGAGCCACTAAGGTCCCCATTGTAGATTGTAGGCACTCATATATTTGTTGTGCGAGTGAACTCTGGCAAGATACCTTCAACATCGAACAAGTCCTTTGGTGGAGAGAATAGATTTTCTTCCCACAAGATGTGGAACGGAGTAGGAAGTATCAGATACTTAAAAGACCAGGTGGAAAGTTCTCAAAATCACACAGTGAGATGGGAAAATCCCTATTCTGTGCTCCACATTGTGTTAGATCAATGTTTTTCAACCTTTAAAAAATATTTCCCACCCCAGAAGAAAATATAAATTTAACTTAATTTAATTAATTAAAATGTAAATGAAATATACTTTCTGCCTATACTAAGTAAATACTAAGGAATAGGATTTTGTTAGGTAGGGTTGAGCTCTGCAAGGTCACAAACCATTGTAATAGCTAAGATTTTTTTTGCTTACCAGAACCAATTTTTCCTGCCTTTGTTGAGTTGAGAATGTATACATTAGTTCCTGTAGGAGACAGGCAAGGCAACATGGTACACTGAAGGGAACACAAATTTGGGACTTGACAACTGGGATTTGATTTCATCTTGAAGTCTCTAAAATGTAGAGACCATCTGTAAAATGTAGAGGTTAGATTCTCTCCATTTCTGAAAGTCTGGTTGTAAGCTGGGTCCTGCTTTCAGGGAATTTACAATACACTATGGCCAGTAAGACTGGCCTTCAAAAGTAGAATTAATACCAGATAGCGTTAAGTGTCAGTTCTCTTAAAAGGATACACTCTTAGTGAAACATAGTAATTTTCTTATTGAAATTAGTTTTGCCAGATTTTCCCCAAAGCATGAGCATCTTGATCTTTATAACAGTAACCAGCGAAGGGATAAATTCAATGCCAGCCTCTCAAGAGAGGGAAGTTATTCCAACAGATGACGCCAGATGTTTTGCAAGTGGTTCTAGTGACACTACTGCCGGCATTGGACACTAGGTACCCAGATGGCACGAGCTGCCATTGAGACGCACTGCCACAGCAGTCTGTTCTGCTCATGCAGCTCCTTCAACCTCTCAGAGGTTGTGCTGGGAGAGTTCTGCTTTTCCTATTATACCACTGCAACAATGGGCTCAAACATACCAACAGTGGTGAGGATGGCACAGGATCGGGCAATGTTTTGTTCTGTTAAACATAAGGTCGCCATGAGCTGACTTGATGGCAACTAACAACAACTGTACCACTAATATGGGTTATCACACTCTCCGTGACCTGGCCCCTACTTACTTCACAGCCTTCCCAAAGCACTTCTACACGTTGCTATTGTTTGTTTAATTCTTGGCCCAATGCCTAGGCTATCAACTGTGAGGGCAAGGACAGGGCTATCTTCGACGTCCTTTGTTCAATGAAAGTGGCCAACATGGAAATGGTTTCCTGGCATAAATGTCTTCTGACCTTGCAATGTAGCTTACATTTCTCCTTTTTCTCCCTTTTCTCTCTGACTCCCGTCATTCAAAGTCCAACTCAGTCACCTCTTCCAGGAGGCCTCCCTGATGATCCAAAGGTGCTACAGTTGTTCTGCCTTTCTCTAGAACACATGTTTGGTACAGTAATTACTATTTTATGTCTCCAACTAGATGGTGATTCCTTGAATACAGAACTATGCGTTTTATTGGTACACCACAGTCCTGGGACAGCACCTCATACATAGTGGCTGTTATGGATTGAATTGTGGCCTCCAAAAAGAAATGTGGAAGTCCTAACTCCTATTCCTGTAAATATGATCCTGTTTGGAAATAGGGATTTTCTTTTGTTTTGTTAATGAGGCCATACCAGCATTAAAAAACAAACAAACAATCCATTGGTGTCTCTATAGGACAGAGTAGAACTGCCCGCATAGAGGTTTCCAAGGCTGTAAATCTTTACAGAAACAGACTGCCACATCTTCCCCCAGTGGAGCAGCTGGTAGGTTTGAACCATCGACCTTTTGGTTAGCAGCCAAGTGCTTAACCACTGCACCACCAGAACTCCTTAAAACCCATGACCATTGAGTGGATACTAGAGTAGGGTGGCACAATCACTTCTCTGTGGTGTTTTATAAACAGCGGAATAGACACAGAGACATACGCACACGGGGAAGACAGACACCAAGTGAGGATGCAGCTACCAGGCCAGGAACCCCAAGGATTTCCAGCAGCTACTAGAAGCTCAAAGAGACGAAGGAAGACCCTCCTCTAGAGCCAATGCACCGATTTGGACTTTTAGTCTCCCAGACTGTGAGACAATAAATTTCTGTTCTTGTGGTATTTTTTGTTATGGCAGCAGTAGGTAACTAAACCAGTGACTGTGTTAGGTAGGATGCTAGTGGTTGCAAGGATCAAAACCTGACTAAAATTGGCTTGAAACATAGGGAAGTTTATTAGCTCATCATTGGACATTCAGAGGTAGGGCAGGCTTCAAGACTGGTTTATCCAGCAGCACGGTAATGTTGAAGACTCAGATTCCTTCCCTCCCTCTGCTCTGCCATCCAGTGTTGGTGTCATCCTAAGGCTGGATTCACCCCGGGGCCTGGCTGGCTGTAACAGCCATAGGCGCTGTCTGCCTCCTCATTCAGGTCAAGCAGCAGGGAAAGAGAGGCTGGCTTCCCTTGCTCTCAGGAAAGAAAGCACGTTTTCAGAAGCCTCCAACAAATCTCTCCTTGCATCTCATTGGCCCAAACTGCAACCATAGCCTTTTCTTGAACGAATCAAGAGAACAGGATTCCCTTAGAAAGGAGCCCCGGTGGCACAACAATTAAGCATGTGACTGCTAACCAAAAGGCTGCTCCACAGCAGAAAGACCTGGCATTCTGCTCCGGTAGATTTCAACCTAGAAGATCCTATGGAGCACTTCTACTCTGTCACATGGGGTCCCTATGAGTCAAAATTGACTCAATGACACCCAACAACAATCAGGCCCACCCCTGAGCTGAAATGAATTGTGTCCAGCTGTTTTGCTGCTGCTGCTCAACGGGAAAAAGAAAAAGTGTACTGAGTTAACCTCGTTTTCTAAAGCCTTTTTCTCAAGTTTTAGCATTTGTTGACAGAAATCTTTCAGAAACTTAATTAACTGAAGTTAGAATAGCCTCTCCCTAAAGAGGAGTTGGAGCCCTGGTAGCGCAGTGGTTAAGCGTTCAGCTGCTAACCAAAAGTTCGGCAGTTCGAATCCACCAGCCACTCCTTGGAAACATAACAGAATCGAGAGTTAGTTTATCCCATATTTACCTTGCAGCTCTCTTGAAGACAATGCCAGTTACTAACCGAGCCGTATAGAAAATTCAGTGAGAGTGTGTCATTGTGCCCCAAAGAACGGAAGGGGCTGATGGGGCCCAGCACTCCCCAAGCAGGAGTGAAGACGCGCCATTGGACTTCGCAGGTTTACTGGATCAGTTTCAGCTCACGGATAACAATGAGAAAAGTTCATTCGTGTGTGTTTACATTTTAACAACGAATGGCACCAAGAACAACCTTTAGGCAAACAAGCTCCTCAGCACATTTGTTGCTGGCTGAATTGCTATAGGCAGCAGTTTTCACTTCGGTCTCCACCTTTCCTTTGGATGTGTTGTAGTCTAATGAGTGAAAACTCTATTGTGAAATATGTTGTTGGACCCATTTTAGGTCGTAATCAGGTATGCAAGTTGGCAGGTTGTGTCTGTCTTTTCTTTGACTGGCTGCAGCTCACAGGGCTATAAGTTCAACCTCCTGGGATGGAGTGCCTTGTGCATGGTTGCATGGTCTTAGCCTTGAGAAGCCAGGAGGCCATCTGACCCATCCTTCACCCAGAGAGTTATGCTTAAGCCTTCCCAGAGGTCCTTATCTCCTTCTTGGGGGAAAAGAAAACAAATTGGGTAACACATCCTGGGGCCCCACCTGACCTTTGTCAACAGGGCTTCATTTTAATGATTACCAATACAGGTAAGGAGTTGGTTAACTTCCGAGCATCAGATTTCTTATCTGTGAAATGACAGGCTTCTTGCACCGGGTTGTTATAAGAATGAGAATAGGGTACTAACACACGGTAAGAAAGTGATGATACTAACTTTACACTCAGTTTAAGCACGTTAGTCCTTTTTCTGATATGTGCGGTGATATTTAAAAAATATGAGATACACCGTTCAATGTTCACTCGAATAACAATCTTTATATTCATTCCTAACTCCTTTCCACATAAAACCTCTTGTTGGTTTTGACTGCCCTGTGGAGTAATTGCTTAAGACCTCTTGACTATTTTGTACTATAATTTAATGAATAGAAGACAGAACAGCTTAAGGGGAAATTATGACTTAGAAATGGTTATTTGTGAAAGCATTAAGGGGCATTTGTCATATGGTGACATAGTACAATCAGTGAAAGAAAGTTAACTAGTGAAGAATTTGTCAAAATAAAGAAAAATAAAAATATGGTTCACAAAAGTCCAGTGTTTTTGGAAAAGAATGCTGTCCAGGTTTAAATTCATCTAATGCTAAGAGCAGAAAAGAGACCTAGGTGACCTGTGGTTACTCTTCTCACCTTTAATAGTGAGTGACCCATTGATACTGTTAAGAAAGAAAGAAACTCCTAAAATCTGAAAATACCCAGTAAGACTTCAACCATGCCAACAAGAGCACAGTGCTGGATTTAGCAACCATGATAATATTACCAAAGCAGGTTTTAAGAGAACTGAATTATAGAACAAATTGCTCTACCTGGGAAAGTTCTCTCCCCCAGAATAATGCTGCCCTAGGTGCCATCTGATCCGCTCGTTCATGACAAAGCCCATTAAAGGTCATCAGATTCTGGGAGCTTGGTGGATTTCTTCTGTAGAAATTCTAGCTTAAAAGCCGTAGGAGAAACAGGTCTTGATTCTGGAATATGCTCTATTCTGTATTTTTCAATGTATGGTGCAGCTACGTCCCAAATCTGAGAAGCAAGGGCAGAACAAAGTTGAAATGTTGGCGATACTGTTTGCACATGGCATTGAACATCAGTTTCACCCGAAGTCAAAACATTGTCTCTACCTCACTAGACATGTAACAGCTGTTGGCTTGCTTTTAAGTCATTTGACACATGATCTGTACCAACTAGTCTTTGGTTGCCTTAATAGCTTTTAAAATACAAAGTCCAAATTTTTTCTAAAGTTAGTTTGATGGTTTTCAGCTGTTTACTCTTCCAAAGCACCAAAAACAAGAAAGCAAAGAATAAAACCAAGAAACAAACCTAGAAGACTTGGGTAAACAGAGTTAAGGAAAGTTGCTCAAGGGTATAATCTGGAGGCTAATCCTTGAATGATAAAAGGCAGTTGATCGGGTTTTCTCATTGCATGGAAACACCCTGTATTCTCTGTCCTTAGACCTCTGCTATCAAAGTATGGCTGGTGGACCAATAGCATCAGGATCACATGGGACAAGTCAGGATCTCAGTCACTAGCCCTGACCTGGAATTCCTGGATGGTGCAAAAGGTTAAGCACTCGATAATTAGCTGAAAGTTTGGCAGTTTGAACCCACCCAGAGGGGCCACCGAAGACAGGCCTGGAGATCTTCTCCTGAAAGGTCACAGCCTTGAAAACCCTACGGAGCACAGTTCTACTCTGCACACACGGAATTGCCATGTGTCAGAATTGACTTTTTGGCCCCTGATAACAACAACCCAGACTCTTGAATCTGGACCTGCATATGACCCGATTCCCCAGAGAGTCATACACACACATGACAGTTTGAGACATACTGCCTCAGATCCTTGTTTTAGTTTTTACCTCTACCCACCAACCCATTCTCTTTTAAGCACAAAATCCTCTCAAAATTAAGGCCCTGGTTTTGGCTTACAGCTACTTTTTTCTCTGATGCCTGCTGACAGCTAAGGAACCTTTCTACTCCTTTGTATTACCTTAGAAAAATGTGTTCTTTCAAAGCCAACCTCTCACAAATCTCTCTCCTAGCTCCAAAGCTGGCAGCAGGCAAGGGGCTTCCCCTCAAAGTGTGCAGGGCAGGCTTACAGATGACAGGTGTGAAGATCAAAGGGAAAATCGTTCCCCAAGAGCAGAGCAACTATTCCAGGGGAAATCAAATGATTCTAGGGAACAGTGATACCCAAAAATTACTACAAAAGGCTTAGAGAACTTAAAAAAATATATATATATAGGTCACTATGAGTCAGAATTGACTCAGTGGCAACGGGTTTTATATAGATATGGATATATATACCAAAACATATATGTATATCAACACACATATATATACCAAAATATACATATATAGTGTGTATATATACATATATATATACCAAAACATATGGATTCAAACTGCCAATCTTTTGGTCAGAAGCTGTAGCTCTTAATCACTGCACCAGCAGGGCTCCGATATATATATACATCTATCTATCTATCTATATATATATATATATACACACACAACATATATATATATGTTATTGTTAATTGCCATCAAGTTGATTCTGACTCATAGTGACCCCATGTATTTCAGAGTAAAACTGCACTCCATAGAGTTTTTAATAGCTGATTTTTTAGGAGTAGATTGCCAGGCCTTTCTTTCCAGGCACCTCTGGGTGGATTCGCACTGCCAACCTGTCAGTTCCATAGCCCAGCACTTAACCATTTGCACCACCCAGCAACAAAGCAGCCTGCTAGGCATCTATATCTATCAGCCCAGTCTTTGGTCAATGTAGCCAGAAGAAATAAGTGGTTAAGAGAATCTGTGTCTTACCCAATGTGATAGAGGCAGGGACACATCAGACCACTAAACAGACTCATAACCCCTTAAAGTAAAAACCTGGGAGTGTATTGTCCCTCCAGGCCTATGAACCGATTACACCCAGTGGTGGTAGTTATGATAGCAGCACTAGAAAGAGAAAGTACTTTTGAATGAAAGAGGACATTCTTGGAGACGGGGATAGATAAACCTTTCATTCATTTTCTCCCCACATATGCTTGCCCCAAAACTCCATTAAAAATCCATGTCCACTTCTAATCCTTGGATATTCAATGTTTGGGTGCAACCTGGGGCACTTAAGAATTTACCAAATGGCTTCTCAGTGGCCTTGCAAGTTGCATAAGTATCTTTTTGTTCATTTCCAAGGAATAGCAAGAAAAAAAAAGAATAAGATAATGGTTCTCCACCTCCCCTCCCACTTTTCATTTCTATCATGACCAAAAGCAATGAAATCAGCCAAGTAGCCAGCTTGCCTTCTGGTCTACCAGCAGCCGGTGTACTGCCTCGATGTCTGGGGCCATGAAGCGGTCTTTTATCCAGGGCCTGGAAAGGAAGCACACCAGCCAAACATTAACCACTCCCGGGTTCCCAGTTTTGAAATGGTATAGTTTCAGGGATGTGTTTGACTTTACCTTACAACAGAGCGCACCAGGTCATAGACCTTCTCCAGCGGAGTGGTTGTTCTCAGGGGGCGTAGAAATTCGATGCCCTGACAGGCTACAAGGAGCTCGATGGCCAGCACTAAAACAGAAATGTGGAGGAGACAGCTGATTAAAGGCTGACCTCATGCTTGAGGAAAATAAAGGACACTGAAGTTAATGGCCATTGCCAGTCAACTAACAGGTGGTTGGGTCTCTATTGGCAGAATGAAGCTGCCTTGGTATTTTTTTGTTAAAATGGTTTTTGTAATCTCTTAGATGCATCTTTAATGGTGTAGTGGGTTGAACTGTGTCCCCCCAAAATTCCTGTCTACCCAGAATCTAAGACTGTCATGTGACCTTATTTGGAAATAAGGTCTTTGTAGATGTAATTCTCGATCTCTAGATTAAATCATTCTGGATTTAGGAGCGGTCCTAAATCCAATGACTGCTGAAAAGAGGACACCGAGAGACAGACAGAGAAGAAGGCCATGTGAAGACAGAGGCAAAGATTGGAATGAGGCAGCTACAAGCCAAGGAACGCCAAGGATTGCTAGGAGACACGAGACACTAGGAAGACATAAGGAAGGATTCTCCAATAGAGCCTTCAGAGATAGCATGGCACTGATGACTTCTAGTCTCCAGGACCGTGAGAGAATAAATTTCTGTTGTTTTAAACCATCCACTTTGTGGTAATTTGTTAGGGCAGCCCTAGGAAACTAACACAAATGATGAAAAGGGGAGAAATGAAATATTTACCTGGATAGATTAGCAGAACCTCAACACCGCCTAAGAAGCTGTCCATTAATCTATACTAGTGAAATCCGCCATTTCCCCCATTCACATCCTAAAACTAAAAGGCCAGGTTTGTTTCATGTTGTTAGGGGAGAAAAAAGAGAAAGACTACCCAATCTTGAGGTTGAACCCCAACTCTGTTAAGTAAGTGTGTGCCTTTAGTCAAGATATTTTACTTCTTCCTCAGTTTCTATTTCCTTATCTGTGAAGTAAGGGGCTAGAGTAGAAGATGTGAAGTTCCTTCCAAGTTCAGAATGGATTCTGTAACTTCATCTTTCCATAGTGACTTGTCTGTACTCACCAGAGTTTGTAATGTGCTTCATAAATTTAAAGATAAGAAGTCAAATGTTTTTAATACATATTTGAGTTAACCACTTAAATGGTTTGGTCAACTTTAAGCTTCTAAACTATTTTCTTCGCAAGTAATGGGATCCAAAGTGGTTTAATTTTGAACTATATTTCTATAAAAAATTCTTTGTAATCTGACTGTATTCAATGTAGAGACATTTAGATTTCTCAGTGTTCCAAGTTTATCTCAAGGTATGGTACATTTAATGAGTCCTTAGCTAAGAAAGACTGTACAAAGATTGTTTTACTAAGAAACTTAGAGTTGGCAAGATACTAATTTCTAGAATTTTTGTTTTAGTGGGCTTGGGAGGCTTTGAGTTTGAAGGCTTAAAATGAACATTACAGACTTTACCCCAAGGCAACCAAAGATTCATGGCTCATACATTGCCTCCTTTAAATCTTTGATGAAGGTCCACGTGCCAGGTATTTCAGGCTGAAGGGAACAGCAAGACTAAAAACAAATTGAAATTTACACAACGGACGAAATAGGAAACAGATCTCATCCATCTTGATCAAGGAAGTTGAGAGGTGAGTTGGTGAGGAGAAGAGATATTTTTGGTCTAAAGCTACCAAAATGACTGGAATAAACCCTAGCTTATTGCTAAATTAACTACCTTATTACATAATCCCTTCACGGGTATTACAAAGATATGACTAAAATAGCATACTCTCAAGTCACAGAGACTTCAGTTTGGGATAAATTTTGCAAGAATACATTATAGAACAATCCTGCAAATGGAGTGCTGAGAATCCATAGGATCTGGATCATTTTTTGTAAACAATACAGCAGTGTAGAGGAGCAGTTAAGGCAGCGAACTTGAATCAACTGCTTGGGATTGAATCCTCACTCTGCCATTTACAAACTGTATGACCTTGAGCGCATTATTTAATCTCTGCCTTGGTTTCCTGATAGTTCATATCTTCTAGGGTTATTGTGCAGATTAAATGAGTTAAAGAGTTGAATACACATTGTAAATATTCAATGAGTGTTAGTGATATGATATTACCTCAAATATGTCAAAGACAGAAAAAACTGAGAAGTAAATATTTGCAAGGTCAAACATGAAACACATGAGGAAAACCTTAAACTGCCACCTCTGCAACATTTTGTTAAATGCTCTTTGTTGCTATACACAACCAGCAGTTCTGGGACTTAAAAAACTACGCACTTGGTCATTACAAATCCAAGGAGTTCAATGCATCTTGATTTAGCTGGTTTTTTTCTACATGCTTTTTATTTTTTTGAGATAAGCTGATATATGATAGCCTAATAACCACTTTTCACCTCAAAAAAAGAAAAGAAAAGAAAAAAACTATTCTAAGAATCTTAATCCTGAGAGCACGTTCTAGTTGACATGACTATTTTCTTCCCCTTGCTGGCACAGGGACCAGCAAGGATCCAGTGCTGGCTCCAGGGCAGAGAACAGGATGGGGAGAGGTGGCAGCAGAGGCAGAAGCCCGATCACATAGGGCTTTGTAGGTTACAGTAAGGGGGTTGGATTTCGTTTCAAGTGATAGGAAATAGCTGGCAAAGTTTCAGCAGAGGCATAGTGTGGTCTAAATGCTGTGTTAAAAAGCTAGCCTTGGCTGTTGTGTGGGGTGGCTGCAGAGGAACAGTAGTGAAAACAAGGAGACCAATCAGAAGGAGATGACAGAGTTTCAACTCCCTGCCTTTTAAAGGTACAGCTGACTTGCTGATGGACTGGATATAAGATATGAGGCTAGAGAAGGGTGATTCCTTAAGTGTTTGACCAGAGCAAGGTTTTCAATGGGGAAACCATTTTAAGAGTGAAAATCAAGAATACACTGTGGTAGATAATAACAAGTGTTGGTGAGGGTGGGGAGAAATCAGAACTCTCATACACTGCTGGTAGGAATGTAAAGTGGTGCAGTTGCTTTGGAAAACAGCCAGGCAGTTCCTTAAAAAGGTAAATATAGAGTTATCATTTAACCCAGCAACTCTACTTCCAAGAGAAATGAAAACATACATCCACACAAAAATTTGTACATGGATGGGTCATAGCATCACTACTCATGATAGCCAAAAAGTGGAACCAACCCAAATGACTATCAAACTGATGAATGGGTAAACAAAATGTAGTCTAGCCATACAGTCAAATATTATTCAACCATAAAAGAAATGAAGTCCTGATACATGCTATGACGTGGATGAACCTTGAAAACATTACGCTAAGTGAAAGAAACCAGTCACAAATGACCACATAGTGTATGATTCCATTTATATGAAATACCCAGAATTGGCAAATTATAGAGAAAGAAAGCAGATTAGTGGTTGCCCAGGGCTGGGAGGGGGCTGGGGGAGGTGGTGAGGAGGTGACAGCTAAAGGGTAAGATTGATTGTGGTGATGGTTGCATAACTCTGTGATATACTAAAAACCACCAAACTATACAGTTGGAATGGGTGAATTGTATGGTATGTGAACTATATCTCAATAAAGATAATTAAAGATAAATTAAAACATTGTATCTTCACTTTTAAATATGTTTTGAAATTTTCATTAAAAAAAAAGCAGCAGCAGCAACAGCCAGTCTGATAAACTGGCTTAACTCTGCATAGCTCGGTGGTTCATAACCTTCACTGAGCTCCAGAATCACCCGGAGGGCTTGCTAAAACCCAGGTTGCTCCCCTCTCCTCCCTAGGGTTTCTGATTCAGAAGGTCTGGGATGGGGCCTAAGAATCTGTATTTCTAACAAGTCTCCAGGTGATGCTGATGCTGCCGGTGGGGAATCCCACTTTGAGAACCACTGGCCTACTAGTTTATAAGCAAGGCCTGCCACCTGGGATGGCTGACATTACCTTGCTCCACGTGCTCGATGACCCTGAGGGCCTTTCTTGCTGCCCATCCTCCCATGGAAACGTGGTCCTCTGTGGCAGCACTGGTGGACAAGGAGTCCACAGACGCGGGGTGGCACAGAGCCTTGTTCTCAGAAACTGCAAGACGTAAGCACAAGTTACAGTCTGCTTGTAATGGGATAAACTGCCAAAATTACAAGTAGTCTCCCCAAAGTGCTCCATAGCATGGAATACCCTCTCCAGCAGCTCTTGGTCATTATCCAAGCATCAGGGAATACAAAGCTACTTTGGGAAAATAGAACTGATGGATTTTTTTCCTAAAGTAACAAAGACTCTAAAGCTATCATGAGTTCCGAGATAACTCCAGGGTGGGAAGCTGGAAACCCGAATATTACAAGGTCAAGTTGAAAATACTGGAAGTGTTTAGCATGTCAGGGAGACTAGGGAAAAAAGAAAAAGAAAAAAGACATAACAGCCATTTCCAGGTGTTTGGGAACAATCTGACTGGTTGCTTCACCAGAAGAGGTGGAATTAGAATTCAGGCATGGCATGTGGAGATTGAGGCTGGACCCACAGATCTTGGGCAAGAGGATTTAACAGTTCAGAGCATGCAATGATGGGCAAGAGGATTTAACATCTCAGAGCATGCAATGATGACATAAGCGTATACTCCGTGCTTAAGCAAGGGCTTGATGGCTGCAAGAAATATCTCAGGGAGGAGGGAATCCTTGGCACAGCCCAGACTGGTGCCTCCTGAACTTTATTGTCACATGAATGTCTTGTTGAAATGCAGATAATAATTTTCAGGTGGAGCCTGAGACTCAGTCTTTCAACTCTCTGGTGATGCGCATATTGTTGGTCCAAGGACCACACTTTAAGTAGCAAGGACCCAGATTACGGAGTTCCTTCTCTCAGCTTCAGAAGCCAGGGAAGGTCAAATCCCAAGAGTCTTTTCTCCTCTTGCCTTAACTTTAAGGGTGGCTCTGAGTGAAGTTTCAGTTGGTTTCTAGGCTACTAGGGTTTGTATTCTGAGATGACCTAAAGGCGATCAACGTGTTCTGGTTTGCCCAGGATTTTCCAGGTTCCAGCAACTGAAAGTTCCCCTTTCTGGGACCCTAAACTGAGGGCTCTATGGTAAGCAGGGTGTGTGGTGAGGCATGTTCAGAAAGACAAAGACAAGTGGCCAAACAAAAAGAGAGAGAGAAAACTGTAATTTCATTATAATGAAAGCAAGCTGAACAACCTCAACAGGCAACTTGGGAAGCTATAGCCACATTCAAGTGAGGCTTCCTGATGTCCATAATGTTCTCTAGAAATCAATGACATTTTCCCCCACTACCATGTTAAGGTGAGAAGTCTCTACCCTTTAAAGGAATATTTTAATAAGCGGGTAAGTGAGAGAATAGAAGATACATAAAACCTGCAAAACCCAGAACCTGTGTAAGGTGGAAACCTGTCAGAGTAAGAAAACTCAAATATTTTCCACTAAAAGGAGAGAGATAAAAGTGGTGACCACTCTGTCAAAGGTGGGAAACTTTCAAGACCTGGAAAAACAAGGCAGTCCCGTCCAGTTCCGGCTCTTACAGTTTTCACTGTACAGGGTCAGAGGAAGAGATGAATTCAGTGGCTCTTCCTTGGTTATCTTTGTTGAGTTTTAGTGAGAGGTTTAGGTAAGGAGTGAGTTATGAGTAATATTATTAATAGCACTAATGTTTATTTAGTGCTTACCGTGTGCCAGGCACAATTCCAAGGCTTCACATATAACTTATTTGATCCTCGTAGCAGCCCCATTAGGTAAGTTTATGGTCCCCATTTTACAGAAGAATAAACTGAGGATCAGCAAGATTAAGAACACTTGCTCAGGATTCAGATCCAGAGTCCATGCTTTAACCACCATGTTATCCTGGTAGAGACAGAGTTGCCAAATAAAATCCAGGACATCCAGTTAAATTTGGATTTCAGATAAACAACAAATAATGTTTTAGTATATGTCCCAAATAATTCACATTTTCATTCAAATTGAATTAAATATAAATTTAAATACTTCAAATCTACCTCTATTCTTATATGTCAAATCTGGCGATCCTATTTAGGGATTTAAGCTCACTGCTGTCGAGTTGATTCCAACTCATAGCAACCCTATAGGACAGAGTAGAACTGCCCCATAGGGTTTCCAAGGCTGTAAATATTTAGGGAAGCAGACTGCCACATCTTCCTCCCGTGGAGAGGCTGGTGGGTTGGAACCACCCATCTTTCAGTTAGCAGCCGAAAACTTAACCATTATGCAACCAGGGCTCCTTTATGATTTTTAGTGGTTGGCATATGTGGGTGCAGTGAATTACTTAATATGGCCCTTCTAGCCATAGTCTTTGTGACTCCCACACAATGATTAGGTGGAACCATGCAAATAAGGTGTTTGTGGTCCACCAAGTGGATTGGACAGCTTGCTGTTAATGCAAATAAGGTGCATGGAACACTTGTGTGGATAGTACCATGCAAATAATGTGTATGAAATCCTAGTGAGGATTTTGGTCCATTTTACCATCCCACTAGGCTTAAAGGGAGACACAGAGAGAGAAAGGGAGGCGCTGTAAATGGAAGACAGCTAGAGACAGCAGCATAGCAGTAGCAAGAGTGATAGCGGCACAAGACGGCAGGAACCAGGAGACTAGCATGAGATGGTTGCAGTGGTGCTTGCCAGCCCACAGAGCTAAGAGTTGTAACACTTAGCCAAGAAGGCTTCTAGCAGGGCCTAGCAACAGAGGGCAAGAAGAAGCTGTCCTGATCAAGAACTGTGTCCTGAGTTGTTCCTGTTACTTCTGAGTCATTCCCTGATCTCAAGTTGTACCCTGTTACTTCCCTAATAAACCACCTAACTGTAAGTACAGTTTGTGAGTTCTGTGAGATGTTGCAGCAAATTACCAAACCCAAAGACCGGAGGGAGAGTACTGAGGGGAGAGGGAGTAGCTGATGTAACAGATGATGGAGTGGTACAGCAGTTTAGAAAAGTTGGACATTTGGGACATCTTTAACCTCTACCTCAAAAGAACAAGCTTTGTGCTGATCCTTATAAAAGAAATTCTTCACTTAGCATATATAACGGAATATATCCAAAGTTTAGTCATTCAGGTTAGCTCAAGATTCAACAGTCACTATAAACATTTTTGTCTCTTTTGATAGTCTTCATACTGAGATTAGGGAAAAAAATACAAAGATGAAGTTTATATGTAATGTCAAACTGCTTTCCATAAAGAAATGGAAAAGAAATTTACAACCTCATTATTGTATCATTATGTTTCACTATAGAAGTCCTTGAGTGGTGCAAACAGTTAATATGCTCAGCTGTAACTGAAAGGTGGGAAGTTTGAGTCCATCCAGAGGCTCCTTGGAGGAAAGGTCTGGAGATCTACTTTTGAAAAATCAGCCATTGATAACGCTATGGAGCACAGTTCTACTCTGACACACGTGGGGTTGCCATGAGTCTGAGTCAACTCTAGGCAACTATTTTTTTTTCTTTTGTTTCACTATAACATTGTCAAATTTTAACTTTTCTTTTTCTAAAACTATATTTAAGAAAAACCCTGCTGCATTTGTATTGAGAGAGCGAGGATGGAAGTGGAGGTGGCGAAAAAGTTCCTGAAATTAGATCTTGTTCAAAGACAAAATGTGCCACATTTAAGTAAAATGGGAAAGCCCGTTGGTAGGCAGGCTTGTGTTCTGGGAAAAAGGCAGTGTCCTTACCTAGGGCTGCGGCCGTGCAGTGGGCTATCATGAACCCAGAATTCAGGCCACCTTCAGCCACCAGGAAGGCAGGCAGCTCGCTGAGGGACGGGTTACAGAGCCTTTCAATTCTTCTTTCACTAATCGCGGCAAGTTCATGGACACCAATGGCCAAGTAGTCCAGGGCCTGAAAGAATCTCAATTCAGTCAGCCTATCTTGAGATATACTTCCAGGGTCAGAAGCAATCCTAAAAAGCTTACTTTGGCTGGGTATTCACCATGGAAGTTTCCTCCAGAAATAGTCTCTCCCCTGCTGGCGAAGACCATCTTTCAAAGCAGGTTAAGGCTTGAACGTAACATTTGCAGATGACTTCAAGTATAACTCATTTTTAACACTGGGGTGGCAGCCCTTGTACAAATATGGGGTGGAAAGGAAGAGAGAAGTGTTCCCACAAGCATATGTTGACATAAAGGGAAACAAAAGCATAAAAATCTTATGGATTGGGGGCCAAAGAAATGTGGAACGAGATGAGGTTCCCTCTTGAGATTAGATTCTCAAGCACCATAATTGTACTAATGTGGTGGTTAGTACTGGCTGGCTAGAAGTTTATAACCTGAAGCTAAGAACAGAGGCCAGGACACCAGTTTAAAACTGAATTCTGTTTTTCCAGTGGGCATTGTAAACTTGTGCTCCGGAAAAGAATTTACTGAATGGAAGACTCTACTGATAAGTAACCACCTGTGTGTCTGGAACAATCAATTCTGGGAAAATATTCAAACTCAGTAACCCTGTGCCAACTTTCACAGCAGACAGCTAATAGGTCCTCGCAACCCCATTTAAGTAGAAGGAACCTCTAGATACTACTACTATCCTCAGGTATAATTCCATTCTATCAACATTTTACTTAAACCAGCAGGCACCCAGCCAAAGGCAGTGACAGGTTCTCATCTCTGATTCCAAACAGCTAATTTTCACCTACTGGGCTATAGAATATTCACTGCCTATTAACTAGGAACTCACTGTATATGGGAAACATTTGGACTTTCAAAGATCTGGAGATGCATGTGGTACGTTGACCTAGTCAATTTTGGAGTTACTCTTTTCTGTACGTATAATGCTGATTCTATTAGGCGTAGCTCCTGCTCCTTTCCATGAACCTGCCCCCAACCATGGGGTTTGGCTGTCTCCTATTATCTGAATCCCTGTAGCAAATAATCTCTGCACCAATTTAGAACTTAAACATGTTCTATTGTTCAGTTATAGAATTCTTGCCTTCCACGCCAGAGACTTGAGTACATCCATCACTCATCTATCAGTGGTGCTGCTATGATGCTGAACCAGTTTCAGCAGAACTTCCTAAGACAGACTAGGAAGAAAGTCCTGGTTATCTATTTCTGAAAATCAGTCAGTGAAAATTATATGGATCACAATGGTCTGATCCCCAAATAATCATAGAGATGGTACAAGAACAGCCAGTGTTTCGTTCCCTTGTACATGAAGTCCCCATGAGTCAGGCCTGACTCAACAGCAGCGAACATCATCAACATTGTTCTCTAATTGTTCCAAATTCATTTGTTGGTTTCTCAAACTAGATTAATAGTGATTAAAATTTAATTTCCATAATATTCAGCAATAGGTACTAGGTGCCGTAGAGCTGCAATAGAAAAACTGAGAAGAATATTCTTTCAGAGAATACCAGTATTGCTGGAGAACTCCCAAATATTGTTACGTTGTTGTTAGGTGCTGTTGAGTAGGTTCCAACTCATAGTGACCCTATGTACAACAGAATGAAACACTGCCCAGTCCTGTGCCATCCTCACAGTTGTTGCTATGCTTGAGCTCGTCATTGTAGCCACTGTGTCAATCCATCTCATTGAGGGTCTTTCTCTCTTGCTGACGCTCTACCAAGCATGAGGTCCTTCTACAGGGACTGGTCCTTCCTGATAACCTGTCCAGAGTAGTTGAGATGAAGTCTTACCATCCTCGCTTCTAAGGAGCTTTCTGACTGTACTTCTTCCAAGACATGTTTGTTAATTTTTCTGGCAGTCCATGGTATATTCAATATTCTGCATCAACACCATAATTCAAAGGCATCGATTCTTCTTCGGTTTTCCTTATTCATTGTCCAGCTTTCATATGCGTATGAGGTGTCTGAAAACACCATAGCTTGGGTCAGGCCACCTTAGTTCTCAAAGTGACAGCGTTGCTTTTTAACACTTTAAAGAGGTTTTTTCGCGAAAGATTTGCCCAGTGCAATGCGCTGTTTGATTTCTTGACCGCTGCTTCCATGGGCATTGATTGTGGATCCAAGTAAAATGAAATCCTTTACACTTCAATATTTTCTCCGTTTATCATGGTGTTGCTTATTGGTCTAGTTGTGAGGATTTTTGTTTCCTTTATGTTGAAGTGTAATGCATGCTGAAGGCTGTAGTCTTTGATCTTCATCAATAAGTGCTTCAAGTCCTCTTCATTGTCAGCAAGCAAAGCTGTGTTATCTGCATATCGCAGATTGTTAATGAGTCTTCCTCAAATCCTGATGCCCGATTCTTAATCATATAGTTCAGTTTCTTGGATTATTTGCTCAGCATACAGACTGAATAAGTATGGTAAAAGGATACAACCCTGATGCACATCTTTCCTGACTTTAAACCATGCAGTATGTTCTGTTGGAACAATTGCTTCTTGATCTATGTACAGGTTCCGCATAACCACAATTAAATGTTCTGGAATTCCCATTCTTCGAAATGTTATCCATAATTTGTCATGATCCACACAATTGAATGCCTTTGCATAGGCAACAAAACACAGGTAAACATCTTTCTGGTATTCTCTGCTTTTAGCCAAGATCCATCTGACATCACCAATGGTATTCCTCGATCCATGTCCTCTTCTGAATCCAGCCTGAATTTCTGGCAGTTACCTGTTGATGTACTGCTGCAAGCACTTTTGAATTAGCTTCAGCAAAATTTTACTTGCATGTGATATTAACAATATTGTTCGATAATTTCCACATTCAGTTGGATCTACTTTATTGGAATGGGCACGAATATGGATCTCTTCTAAATTTCTTGGCATAGACGAGTGAGCAACTCCAGTGCTGCATCCGTTTGTTGAAACATCTCAATTGGTATTTCATCAGTTCCTGGAGCCTTGTTTTTCACCAATGCCTCCAGTGTAGCTTGGACTTCTTCCTTCAGTACCATCAGTTCTTGATCATATACTACTTCCTGAAATGGTTGAACATTGACCAATTCTTTTTGATACAGTGACTCTGTGTATCCCTTCCATCTTCTTTTGATGCTTCCTGAATCATTCAATATTTTGTCCATAGAATCCTTTAATATTGCAACTTGAGGCTTGAATTTTTTCTTCAGTTCTTTCAACTTGAGAAATGCTGAGTGTGTTCTTCCCTTTGGTTTTGCAACTCAAGGTCTTTGCACATTTCATTATAATACTTTGTCTTCTCAAGCTACCCTTTCAAGTCTTCTGTTCAGCTCTTTCACTTCATTATTTCTTCCATTCACTTTGGCTGCTCTACATTCAAGAGCAAGTTTCAGAGTCTCTTCTGACATCCATTCTTGTCTTTTCAGTCTTTTTAATTACGTTTTCCTTTCTTCATGCATGATGTCCTTGATGTCATGCCACAACTCATTTCTGTTCTTGGGTCAGTAATGTTCAGTACATCAAATCTACTCTTGAGATAGTCTCTAAATTCAGGTGGGATATACTCAGTTATATTTTGGCCCTCATGGACTTGTTTTCATTTTCTTAGCTTCAGCTTGAACTTGCATATGAGCAATTGATGGTCTGTCCTGCAGTTGGCCCCTGGCCTTGTTCGGACTGATAATATTGAGTATCTCCATCATCTGTTTCCACAGATGTAGTGGATTTGATTCCTATGTCTTCCATCCGGCAAGGTCCATGTGTACAGTTGCCGTTTACATTGTTGAAAAAAGGTATTTGCAATGAATAAGTCGTTACTCTTAGAAAATTCTATCATGTGATCTCTGGCATCGTTTTTATAACCAAGGCCATATTTTCCAACTACCATTTCTTCTTATTTGTTTCCAACTTTCAGATTCCAATCACCTGTGATTATCAATGCATCTTGAT
Organism: Trichechus manatus latirostris; assembly: GCF_000243295.1. NCBI lineage: Eukaryota > Metazoa > Chordata > Mammalia > Sirenia > Trichechidae > Trichechus > Trichechus manatus. Next base: position 8,430,498 of record NW_004444017.1, read on the forward strand.
CGCATGTTTGATCAATTTCAGACTGCAGAAGTTGGTAAAAATCTTCAATTTTTTCATCTTTAGCATTGGTGCATAAATTTGAATAATAGTCATATTAACTAGTCCTCCTTGTAGGTGTATGGATATTATCCTATCACTGACGGCATTGTACTTCAGGATAGATCCTGAATTTTTTTTTTTTTTTTACAATGAATGCAATGCTATTCCTCTTCTATTTGTCATTCCTACCATAGTAGACCATATGATTGTCTAATTCAGAATGACCAACACCAGTCTCTTTCAACTCACAAACGCCTAGGATATTGATCTTAATGTGTTCCATTTCATTTTTGATGGCTTCCAATTTTCCTAGACTCATACTTCGTACATTCCACATTTGGATTATTAATGGATGTTTGCAGCTGTTTCTTCTCATTTTGAGTTGTGCCACATCAGCAATGAAAGTCCTGAAAGCTTTATCTATGTCAATAAGGTCGACTCTACTTTGAGGAGGCAGCTCTTCCCCAGTCATCTTTTGAGTGCCTTCCAACCTGAGGATCTCATCTTCTAGCACTATATCAGTGTTCTACTGTTATCCATAAGGTTTTCACTGGCCATTTTTTTCAGAAATAGACTGCCAGGTCATTCTTCCTAGTCTGTCTTAGTCTGGAAGCTCCACTGAAACCTGTCCATCATGGATAACCCTGCTGGTATTTGAAATATCGGTGGCATAGCTTTCAGCAGCACAGTGACACACAAGCCACCACAGTACAATAAAATGACAGATGAGTTCCCAAATATTAGACCACTGAAAATTCCTTCAATAATAAATAATTTTTAATTAAGAAAATAAAGGACTTTTTGCTGAAATATCTGCTGGGGCAGACAGGGGTTTTAGTACTAAACTATCTCTTCCCCTATATCCAGTGATTTAATAGTAATTTCATTTTTTGCTGTATAAGATACCCTTTCAAGTCTAACTTATGTAGGTGTAGAATGGTTACCTCACCCCTACAGTGCAAGAACTGATACATGAGATAAGCCTGCATGGAGTTCATGGAAACTACTACTCCATTTGTGGGTTAGTGAGTTGAAAGACACATAATCCTAAAGTTACTTAGTGTGGAGTTGACTTAGCTGTAAAACAATCTGAGAGAACATAAAATACACAACCTGAATAGGAATGTCAGAGAAGGCATACTGAAAACATTTTGTGAAGCTGCTGTGAAACCATCTGCTAATCCAGGCTATGAACTCCAGCTTCCAGGGCTTCCAATTCAGCCCTTTCTCCAATGTTAAGAGTGGAAGAAAACAAACAAACAAAAAAAAACCAAACCCGTTGCTGTCGAGTCTATTTCAACTCATATTGACCTCACAGGACAGAGTAGAACTGCTCCATAGGGTCTCCAAGGAGCAGCTGGTGGGTTCAAACTCCTGACCTTTTGGTTAGCAGAGACATAAAATAGGAGAAATAGATTCCTAGGGGATCTGATGTTCCTCAAAGGCAGTATTGTCTCTGTGAAGACTGTGCCACTGTGACCCCTGCCCAATCATGTCAACTTCTGGGGAGCTAAGCCATCAAAGAACATTCACTGCCCTGAGACAAGACACAACATTAAGGAAAGTAGAGCTCCACCTTTGAGAAATGAAAGTGCTCTTACTATTCTCTTATATTACAAGCATGTAAGCATGGAATTAAGTAAAATCAGTGTCAGAAATAAAGACTTGGGAGGGAGAAAGCCATAACTGTTGGATCAATGCTTTGGTAAGTGTTAAAAGGCTGCCCTTTGTTTGCTGAATCATAGCATCACCAGATCCAGGAAGCTTGCGTAAATGCCAACCTACCCAATCACACTTGTGTTGGGAGGTCTTCAAACTTGTACTAACAACTTCAGCGGAGGTTTTAGGGTAACCGTCTTCATGAAACATCTCAGCCAATGCTGGGAATAACTCCATTAATCTTTTTTTTTTTTTTATTGTACTTTAGGTGAAGGTTTACAGAAAAAATAGTTTCTCATTAAACAGTTAGTACACATGTTGCCCTATGACAATGGTTAACAACCCCACTACCTGCCAACACTGTCCTTACTCAACCTTGGATTCCCCATAACCAGCTTTCCTGTCCCCTTCTGCCTTCTAGTCCTTGTCCCTGGACTGCTGTGCCTCATTAGTCCCATTTTGTTTTATGGGGCTGTCCAATCCCCAGCTGAACAGTGAACCTCAAAAGTGACTTCACCACTGAGCTAAAAGGGTGTCTGGGGGCCATACTCTCGAGGTTTCTCCAGTCTCTTTCAGGCCAGTAAATCTGGTCTTTTTTTTTGTGTGTTAGAATTTTGTTCTACATCCCACTCCAGCTCTGTCCAGAGCCCTCTGTTGTGATCCCTGTCAGAGCAGTGGTGGTAGCCGGGCACCATCTAGCTGTACTGGACTCAGTCTGGTGGAGGCCTTGGTAGGTGTGGTCCATTAGTTCCATTAATCTTTAATGGTCAGTTTTGAAAGCTCAGCATGTTAGAACCAAAGATTAGGTTGACGGGCCTGCTTCTGCTACTTACCAACTCTGACCTGGAGAAAGTCACTTAACCTCTGAGCCTCTGGTACTTGGTCTATGAAATGGAGTAACTGAAATGAGATGCTACACAAAATGATTTCTCCAGCCAATATTAAAATTACCAGCTGGAATTCTATACAGGTAGTCCCCAACTTATAACATATTCGAGTTATGACAAACTGCACTTATGACTGGCCTTGTTTTTTTCCTACATGTTATTGTTAGTCATATGTACTACGTACAGTGTTGCAGTGCATAATTTGCTGATGTTATCACTCTCATGCCAATCCCCAAAGACAGATACAGATCAGATTTATAAAGATACTGATAATAAAAGGCAATAATAATGAAAACTTAAAAAAAAAAAAGAGGTATTCAACTTACATGAGAACAGATTTCTGATGGAGTTGTCAGAATGTAACCCCATCGTAAGTCAGAGACTACCTGTAATTACAATTTAGTAAACAATCAAAGGATACAGGATTATCTGTTGCACTGTTAATTTCTGTGGTGATGATATTCTTCACAAACGCTATTGTGTCATTCACCACACCATGGACCTAAAATACAACCAAAATAAGATATATGACCATTTGAGTCCCTTAAGTGTATTCTCAGGTACCAATATTCTTATAAGGTAACATCTTCAGTCTTCCCCAGAAAGTGCTTTGTAGTTATGACCATGAAAATCATGGTCTGTATATCTGGGATTTGAAGATAATTTTGTTATAAATCTCCTGGATGCTCACGGAAACAAATTAGAATTAATTCATTATAATATGAGTCCACATTACTTCCATCTATACAATACAGCATGGTGTAGAAGAAAGAATGGCAACTTTAGCAGATTCAATTCCTGGTTATTAGTAGGACTTAGGTAAGTTACTTACATTTTTAGTTGAAACATAAACAAACTTAGAAAACAGACAATAGTGCTTCCCTTACAGCTTGTGACAAGTAAATAAGATAATCCAAATGAACTCTTAGACATGACACATAGAAATCACGCAGATGGAAGCTCTCCTCCAAGGAGGTTAAGTTTGTGAAGTATGAAGGTGCTGTGTTGGAAGGTACTCATGAATAAGTCAGCTACTCCGTACCAATCCCCAAGACAGACACATGCTCTAAAGCAGTGCCTGTCTTCTAGATTCTCCTAGAAGTAAAGGAAGTAAAAGTCTAGCTGTGTTTGACCTTGGGAAAGTTACTTAACTTCTGTGCCCCAGTTCCCCAGCTGCAAAATGGGAATAAGAGTACCTATCTCATAGTTGAAGCATTGGTGGCTCAGTGGTAGGATTCTCACCTCCCATGCGGGAGACCAATCCACCTCATATGCAGCCACCACCTGTCTACCAGTGGAGGCTTGCATGTTGCTATGATGCTTCCAGACTAAGACAGACTAGGAAGAAAAGCCTGGTGATCTACTTCCAAAAATCAGCCAGTGAAAATCCTATGGATCACAACAGACCATTGTCTCCCCAGCCAATCATGGAGGTGACTGGGCAGTGTTTCGTGCCATTGTACATTGAGTCGCCATGAGCTGGGGCCAACTTGACAGCAGCTAACAATAACAACATGTTACCGTTAAATGAGTTAACACAGGAAGATACTTAAAATGCTGCCTGTCACATAGAATATCCAGAAAAACCTGGGCCATTGAGTTGATTCCGACTCATAGTGACCCCGTAGAACAGAGTAGAACTGCCCCATAGGGTTTCTAAGGCTGTAAATCTTTATGGAAGCAGACTACCACAGCTCTCTCAGAGCAGCTGGTGTGTTTGAATTGCCAGACTTTCAGCAGTTGAGCATTTAACCACTGTGCCACCAGGGCTCCTTCATAGAATATCAGGGATGTTTAAAACTAGGATTTATTCTTACCGTAGAGCTAATTTGGCAATTGTTCCACATAGAGGTTTTTCATCTATTTTTTAAATAAGCTAGCTAGAATAGAACTTGCTGAGTAAAAGGAAATGAGAGCTTCTGTGCTAGGGAGGTCTCACTATCACCCTATAGACTGGGACTGGGCAGAAACTCAAGTATTGCTTCATTTTTAAGATCCTTATTAATTTCTCATCCAACTAATTGCCAGTGCAGTGGCATCACTAGAGTTAGTGCCACCCAGTGTGGTAACTCATGGTGTCACCCCCTCCTCCATGGACCTCCTCCGGTACCTGACCATACAGAATCCTTAGTAATGTTTATTATCCATTTTTATCATAGAATAATGTGATAAATATAGTTGTAAATTACTTAAATGTAATATTTCTTAGATTATATGAATACTAACAAAATTGTTTGTAAAATCTTTCTATGTTGAATTACATTATTAGTTACAATATTATCAGTAACTGAGTAGAAGCCTTTTTTCATTTTTCTCCTTTTCCTTCCATTACTACTTCATTCTCAAAAAAGGTATTGACATAGGTTCACAAATACTAATTACCACAATATTGTGGCTAAAGCACCAGAAAATTTGACAAAATCAGCGCTTATAAAAACACTGGCAGCAATGAAAACAACAGCACGTGTTTGCAGACGAAACCACGTGATTTTAAGCATCATTGTAATTGGGTAGTAATGACAGCTCTGATTGGAACGCATTAGAAGGTTCAAAACATAAATTAGCATAGAATTTTAGCCTTGCAGGTATATTGATGCATGTAAGCTGGGCTTATGAAAAATGTTTTTGTTGTTATAACTAACTACAGGAATATTTTTATAAAAAATAATAAATTTCTACTGAAACACTGCACAAAAATTTCATAGACAGTCATTTTGGTGTCACCTCCTCTGACCCAGTGTCACCGGTGCAGTCCACACCCCAACACCACCCTAGTGACAGCACTGTGGCAGTGTCAGATCACATGGCCATGTGGTAATGAATTGTGACATCTGCCAATATTGGATGCCTAATGCCAGGCCAGACCACCTGCATTTTTTGTTTAAAGTTAAGCCTTACATATTCATTTATAATGATTTATGTCTGACTGTCAAGTGCAAATAAGGTACAATCAAGGATGTGTACTTGAATTTGGAAATGATACAATTAGACTTTCCTGTAAACATTCCTGACTGGCTGGTTCAAGTTCTGTCTAACAGGGAAACCAGTAAAACTCCATTAACTGGCTAAAATGATGTTATTCCTAAGAGTTTAAAACAACTAAGGCACTAAACCAACACAATAAGTTGGCTATTGGATTCCTCTGATGAGGGGGTTGAGCAAAGCATTCCAGAGAAAATAAACAGCTTGCCATAAAGAATAGAAACTTCATAGAATTGTAAATGGAGGTATGGTATACATAATTTTTTAATGGAAGCAGTAAAGAAACTTGGATTTCTTTTTGTTAGATTCTCTAACACCTTCCTCTTTTTCTATTCCTCCCTCCACTGTATTTGGGAAAGTTTGTTGGTTTTTGTTACCTGTGGACAGCAGCGCAAGGTATATGCATCTTGAACACGATCACAAAACCTGTGACTTTCTGTGGAAGAGGTAGAAGAGATAAGACAGGGACATGTTACTAATTCTTTCACTAAACATGTAACCAAACGTGCTCACCCACATAAACAGTCCAGACCTGCTATTTCCGATGGGTGATGATCAGAGTCCAAGAGGGACCGAAACCGAAAAGCAACATCAATTTGCCCACGATGAGGGCGAACAGCATGAATGTCTAGAATTGATGACAGAGAAAAAGTCTGAGTATTCCTTATATTTGGAATAAACTACCAGTGATGATTCAGGACTATCCTAGGTGCTGACACAATGCTCAAAAGGCCCAGGCCTCCTTAACTACTGCTCAAATTTAGAAACTTAACTCCAAAAGCAAGCCTCTCCTTACTGTTTTATTCTTTCTCCTTTACTTGTATGAGTGCAAACTATGTGTTGAACTCACTGGGAATTCAACTCAAGACAATGTGTCTACCCTTACGAGATTTAGGCAGAGAATGGGAGAGGGCTCTATGGTGACCTAATTTAACTAAGTAATTTTTCTGTCCTACTTCTTATAATAAATAACAGGGAATCTTTCAAACTCACTGCACTCTAGATAAGGTACCATTTCTATAGTTTTTCTCTCCCAACTTTCTAATGGGGACCAACCCTAATCCTACTCTAGTTCTAAAATCCCATGAACAGATTCCTAAGACAACACATAGTTTGATGGGCGTTGGGTTTGGGTGCTGGGGCACGCCATTTAACTCTCAGGGTCAGCTTCTGTCCGTAAAACATGGCCATTTCAAGGATTAAGGGTGGCGTAACTTAGATGAAGTTGTAGCTATGGTAGGCATGCCACCAGCACTTGGGTTTTCTCCTCTTCTTCCCTACCACCCACCCTACCACTCCCGTATCTAAAGACCTGGACCATAGCACCCCACCAGCTTCTGGTTGAATGAGTAGCAACCAAAGGGAAGAACCATGCTGACCAGTATCGAAGGCTTTGGTGGTGCCCTTGAGCACCTCCAAAGTCAGGGCCGCCACGATGTCAGCCTGCCGCGCCACCGCGCTAGCTCTCTCCACAGCTTCACAGCCCAGCGAGGTGACCATCTGTGTCCCGTTGATTAGCGCCAGACCCTATCCGGAGGGAGAGAATTGTTTCCTACAGTGTTTATTGTAACTAACCAACACACAAGTTGATTTCGTGTCATTTGCTTTCATAAGAGAAAAACCAGCCCAAAAATAAACCAGCTGAACTGTGTTTATTTATGTTTTCTAACACGCAGGACAGTAATGTTTATTTAAACACTTGAGATTAAGTGCTATCCCATGTGAAAGCATTAGCACAAATCTGGCAAATGGGTTACCTGTTACTTATCCCCATTCTTAGGCATCCCCGGGTGGTGCTAATGGTTAACGTGCTCAGCTGCTAACCAAAAGGCTGGCAGTTTGAATCCACCAAGAGGTGATTCAGAAGAAAGCCCTGGTGATCTGTTTCTGAAAACTCAGCCTTGAAAACCCCATGGTGCACAGTTTTACCATGACACACATGAGGTTGCCATGAGTTGGCGTAAACTTGACAGCAACTGGTTTTTATTCCCATTCTTAAGGCGGGAATGGTAGCTTCAGAGTGTAGACTACACATAAAATCTCTAGTTCTTAATCATGCTACATTTCTTCTTTGACTTGTCACCATTGTAGACAAGACACCCTAAGACAATTCTGGTCCAGCCCTGTTAGCTAGAGCATCCCAGATTCCAATTTGAAGTTGTACGAGACTCCCTTAAGCATTTGTGGCATGAAGAATTTTTAAATGTTTATTGAGGAGTGCGGTGTGATGAATTACTTATTAAGGGCTTTCTCGCCATGGTCTTGTAACTCCCACCCAGGTGATTGGGTGGAGCTATGCAAATAAGATACCTGTGGCCCACCAAGGGGATGGGTCAGTCTTGCCTTAAAAGAGAGCCAATTCCAGAGCAGAGAGAAGAGCCCACTACCTCCACGGAGGGAGAGGCTGGCAGCAGAGGCCTGCAGCAGAAACTCACAGGATTTGGCGCAGTAGGCTTCCTGGCTCACAGAGTAAGAAAGTTGACTGCCTTTGGGCACAGACTGAGGGCCAGGGAGAAGACTATGCCTGACCCATGAATTTGGGACTTGCCAGCCTCCACAACCATGCGAGCCATTTCCTTTATATGGTTGGTGAGTTCTGTGGGATGTTGCAACAAATTAAGGAACCCAAAGAAGGAGGAGAGTATGGAGGGGAGAGGGAGTAGCTGACGTTAGAGATGATGTAGTGCTACAGCAGCTTGGAAAAGTTGGACATTTGGAACATCTTTGACCTCTGTCTCACAGGAACCAGCTTTGTGCTGATCCTTATAAAAGAAATTATTTGTTTAAGGAGCCTCTTTCTTCAATGACCAACTTCCAACAAGCATTAAGCTACATTTGTTTTAAGGGATCATTGATCTGTTATTAAGAATGAAAATAGTACAAATATAAAGAAGTGCTAATAGAAATAAATTTTCCTTTAATTTCCTTACCTCTTTTGGTTTCAAAACAATTGGTTTCAATCCATGGGCTTTCAGTACCTGTACAAAGATTAAAAAGATAAAAATGTTTATCAAGTGAAATATCAGCCTAGTTCTAATTTCATATGGAACCCAATAAAGGTTTAAGCCCGAAGGGCAGTCTTATAAAGGATTAGATGTACACGAATTGGCTCTGTTCGTGGCCTCTTGTCTATTCTCTAATTCTGTTTTTCAGCCTGAAAGCAGACTTATCTTTCAAATAAATTTTGTACTAAAAAAAATCAGGGGCTCTATTGTCTACAGAACAACCCTAAATTTTGGTTTATAGGTCCTTTGTAGGAGCCCCAGTGGTGCAATGGTTAAGTGCTCAGCTGCTAACCAAAAGGTCAGAGGTTCAAACCCACCTGCAGCTCTGTGGGAGATAAGACCTGGTGATCTGCTCCCATAAAGATAATAGCCACAGGAAAGCCTATGGGGCAGTTCTACTTTGTCCTATAGGGTCGCTATGAGTCGAAATTGACTTGACAGCATGCAGCAACAACAGGTCCTTTGTATTCAGTTTCCACCTTAGCGGATGTATCTTTTTTGCTGCTCCTTCCTGACACATACACACCCCTTTCCTGAAACAAGGCTGGGCTCCTCCCACCTGCCCACTCTCCTGCCTCCAGAGCTTGACCTAAAATGCCCTCTACCGTCATTTCTAATTATCTAAACACTGGCACCACTACCTGTCTGTCAGTTTGTCGTACTGTGGTGGCTTGCGTGTTGCTATGATGCTGGAAGGTCAAATACTAGCAGGGTCACCCATGGTAGACAGGTTTCAATAGAGCTTCCAGACTAAGACAGACTAGGAAGAAAGGCCTGGTGATCTTCTTCCAAAAATTAGCCAATGAAAACTCTATGGAGCACAATAGAATACTGTCCAATATAGTCCAATATAGAAGATGCACCCCCTAGGTTGGAAGGCACTCAGAATACACAGTAGCTGCAGCAATAGACTCAAACTTGCCAATAATCGTGAAGATGGTGTAGGACTGGGCAATGTTTTGTCTGTTACACATGGGGTTGCCATGAGTTACAGCTGACTTGACAGCAACTAACAACAACAAACACTGGCAGCCCTCAGAGCAGGGCTCCTTGCTTGTGTGGCAAATGCGTGACATCTAATGAAGAGCACGTTACGGGCCTAATAGAAAAAGAATCCTGAGCAGAAATGGCAACTAACCTTTCCCTGAAATAAAATAAGTAAAAACAGCCACTAAGTTAAGGTCCCTCTGTGGAGGAAGGAAATGTCACTGGGTGATGCAAATGGTTTGCACTTGACTGCTAACCTAAAGGTTGGTGGTTTGAACCCATTCATTGGTGCTGTGGAAGAAAGGCCTGGCGATCTGATTCCATGAAGATTACAGCCAAGAAAACCCTAGCAGTTCTACTCTGTAATACATGGGGTCTCTATGAGTCGAAATCTACTTGACAGCAACTACTAATAACAACAATATGGAAGAATGAAGGGGGAGTTAAAGAAGAAAACAGCATCAGAACCACTTATTATTCCATTGACAGGTATGTTTGAACACGTATTACATACCAGATTCTGTTTTGGGTGTTAGAGCGAAGAGAGGAGCAGTCTCTGACTCATAACTTGAGGCTGGGACTGGGGTTAAGAAAAACAGAGACAGACTAACCAAGGGGCAACTGTAGTTATAGTATGTTAAGTGCCCGAGGAAGCAGGGAGTGGATAGAGTACAGTGGAAAATGGTAAGATGATATAAGAGTCGAGTGGATTCTGACTCATAGAGACCTCATAGGGTTTCTAAGGCTGTAAACCTCTACAGAAGCAGACTGCCACATCTTTCTCCTGTGAAGGGGCTGGTGGTTTCAAACTGCTGACCATTCAGTTAGCAGTTGATAGCTTTAACCACTGTGTCACCAGGGAAAATGGGACCTGCTTTTCAGAGACCACACAGTAATGCTATGATCCACAGCTCTGCCTCGGTGAGACCAGCTTCTAAATAAACTTACATTGCTGTGTGACACCATTGATGGGCACTGGATGTATTTTAGGTACAGAGTAAATCTCCAGGATTAGCACTAGCTGTTATTGTTAGCTGCCATTGAGTTGGCCCCTGACTCATGGTGATGCCGTATGCAATGGAATGAAATGCTGCCTGGTCCTGCACCACCCCCATAAGCACTTGTGGATCTGACTATTTTGATCCATAGGGTTTTCACTGGCTGATTTTCAGAAGTAGATCAGCAGGCTTTTCTTCCTAGTCCATCTTTGTCTGAAAGTTCCTCTGAAACCTGTACAGAATCATAGCAACACACAAGCCTCCACTGACACATGGGTAGTGTTGGGCATGAGGGATATTGGCTGGGAGTTGAACCTGGTCTCCTGCCTGGAGGTAAGAGTTCTACCGGTGAGCCACCAACGCCTCATTGAACACTATCAGCTGCACTTTCTCACCAAGGTCATCACCAAGCACAGAAAGTCTGGTATAGAAGCTCATATTCTTGCCTAATTTGACTTCTAAGCTTCAGTTGTCTCATCTATAAAATAGGGATATTAGTCCCTCCCTCACAGGGTCGCTATGAGTCGGAATTGACTTGGCAGCACACAACAACGGTGCCTCCGTCATTGCGCTGTTGTAAGGGTAAAGTGATAAGTAATAAGGATCAAAACAGCCCTGGTGGCACAGTGGTTAAGTGCTCAGCTGCTAACCTAAAGGTCGTTAGTTCAAACCCACTAGCCACTCCTCAGGAAAAAAAAGATGGAACAGTCTGCTTTCGTAAAGATTTACAACTTTGGGAATCCTTTGGGCCAGTTCTACCCTGTCCTAAACAGTTGACTCAATAGTAGTGGGTTTAGGTTTTGTTTTTGTTTTTTTCTTTGTTTAATAAGGATTAAGTGATTAAGTATACCCAGGGACCAGCCTAGGGAAATTAATCTAGGAAATTACTTCAATAATAGACGGAAGCTGTTATTAAAGACTTACATATTTAGCATCAGCCCAGCCACTCTTTGGAGACCACATCTTCCCTTCTCCAATTAGCCCGAGAGCAAGATGAGAGAGTGGGGCAAGGTCTCCACTGGCGCCAACTGTTCCTTTCTCTGGAACATAGGGCAGGCAGGAAGCTAGGAGAGCAGTAGGCACGAGTTACTTCACGAGTACTTCATTCTGGCTCTTCTTGTTTGGCCAGTGAACCCCCCCCACCCAAAACTCCATCTAGTATCACTTTATGGCATAAAGACCTGGAGAGAGATAATTTCTCAAGCACAGTAATGCTTAAGGGACCTGGCTGAGCTGCTGTAGAAAGAGAGAAAGAGAGAGAGAGAAAGGGAGGAAGGAAGGAAAGGAAGGAGGGAGGGAGAAAGGAAAGAAGGAAGGAACTGAGGAAGGAAGGATGGAAGAGGGAAGAGGGAAGGAGGGAGGAAGGGAGGGAGGGAAGGAGGAAGGAAAAGGGAGGTAAGGAAGAGGAGAGAAAGGGAGGGAAGGCGAACCCTCCCAGTAGCAAAGCTTTCAAAATGTACATGTTCTAATTTGACCTAATACTTCAATTTCTAGAAATTTTAGCAATGTGTCTTAAAGGCTTGATCAATAACTACCTGTTGTTCATTACAGCCTTGTTTATAAGAACAAAAAATTTGAAATTATCTAAATATGAAATTAAGGTACATTCATATGACTAAACAGTACATAGTCATTCAAAGCTGTTGAAGAATGTTTGGAGACATGTTTATACTACAAAGCAAAAGGTAATATTTTAGGAAAATTATATAAACTGTTCTAGAAGGATATGTACACCAAATTGTTAACAGAGGTTCTCTGGGGAGATAAAGTCATAGGTAACTTAGTCTCTTCTTTTTTGCCAGCTTCCAAATCACCTAATCTGCCATCTACCACTTGTAAATGAGCATGTACTATTTTGTAATAAAGTTCCAATAAGTTACCAGAAGGAGGCTTCATTGTTCTAAAGTCTAATGAGACTCCTGGTATCAGTATTTCTTCCAACTGCTAAATAATGTCCGTAGGATAAAGCAGTGCCATCCACAGGTCAATTTCCAGATAGCAGCTCACCTTGGGGAATTCTCAGAGTCCTAGGTGCCTAGGTGCCTTAGACTCATCCATGAAGCACAGATTGGGTTCAAGGCCAAAGTTGTATTATCTGAGATTTTAGGTTCATAAGTAAGGCAGACCAGGGTGAGAGTAAAAATGGGTGTTAGAATCACTACAAGTCTGCTTAGCATGGCCCTATATACTAAAAATTGTTCATTCAAATTGATAATCACCAACTGGCATATATTTATGGGCCACTTGTATCCACAGCGTGGGGTGATTGCTCTGTGTGACTACCCAGCCCTTTCTCCTCCCACTCCTTTCTCACAAAGAGCCTTGGAGCCTTTGCTGACCTAGAAAATGTATCTGGGTTGGTAAGAAGGGACAGTGGTCTCCAAGCATTTCAAATCTTTGAATTTCCCTATCTCAAGAAGTAAGCTCTAAAGAGTTGAGCTGCATATCTGCCATTATCTAGCTTTGTGATCATAAACAAGTCATTAACCTCTTTGCATTTCTGTTCTACCTTATGCAAGAAGCTGGATTTCAATTTTTCAAGTCTGGGGAGCATTAAGATTTCAGGTTCCCAGGCACCAACCAGAACTACTGAGTGTCTCTGCGATGGACGTCCAGAAATCATTACGCTTCCCAGATGATTTGATGCTTCACTAACCACGTTTGGGTACCACTGGATAAAGGGGTCTCTTCAGCTTGAACTTAAGGCCAGACTAAGGAGCTTGCTCTGATCTTAAAGACGCCAAATACTAAGTGAAGGGTGATGTAGAATGGATTAAAGTACATGGGAGTAAGCATCCCTGTCCCATTTACCCACTCCCATCTCTAGCTATTCTTCTTGCCAAGGTCATTTTCCATTCATCTCAATTAGTTTCTATCTTTTTTCTCATCCAATTCCTCACCAACCCATCAATTGATTCTACCCTGTGGTACATGCCCAGCCTCAGTGGACGGTCCACCCAGGGGTCCATTGCATTACCATTAAATACTTCGATAACTTGTTTGAGGGTCTCCAAGGAAATGCCACTGTAACCTTTGGCTAAGACATTTATCCTTAAAGCCAGGAGCATCCGACATCTCTCAGGGATTAGTGGTTTCCCAACACCTATAAAACAGAACTGATGTTTTCTCCAAGAAAGCCAAACCCCTTTCCACCTCAAGGCTATCTTGATCTCTCAAATTGTTCTCCACTTTAGTTCAGTTTCCTAGCACCTTTCTCCTCTTGACCCAGGTGGTTCTCCCTCCTGCCTGTCTCACTTCTCAAGGCCCCATCTTCCAGACAGATGTAAAGCCCCAGTTTCACCTTCTCAATTCCCCTTCATGGAACATTTTAGTGGGGCCCCACCATCCCAAATGTCGAGACTACTCAGCACAAGCTCTTTCACAATTTGATGGGAACTGATTTTTGACAGGCTTTCTCATTTCATCTTGCTCTCCAACCTGCAGCTCATTCCCCACATTCCAGCCATGAATTTAGTTCCCTGAATGCACCATTCTCTCAGCATGATGTTACATGTGCTCCTATCTCAACCCCATCCCTCCACCTGGTCCATTCCTTCGTCTGAGATTCAGCTGAAAGGTGGTCTTGTATGATGCTTTCTGCTTCCCTTCCACCCTTGCAGCAGAATTTGGCAGCTAGTCCTTGGAATGCACTAGACCCTCCTTGGGGCTTTTATAGGATGAATCACACTGTGTTGCAGTTTATTCATCTAATCAAACAAGATCTAGGTTAGCTTCTGTCATCAGAAGGCACCCCAACAATTTGAATGGATTACCTGAAGAATGTGAGCGTACTAAGTTTACCTGGAGCTCCCTGGAAGAGAAAGGAAAAAATCCTGTTAGATATCTTGTAGTGAAAATGTTCACTTAGCTGGGGCAATGAGGGAAGAATAGTTCGGAAGGATAGAAAGAGGCAGTGTGATGCAGTGGAAGAAGCTATCAAGTGTGTGTTTTCAATACCAACTTGTGTGCAAGTTAACTCAAACCTGATCCTCCTCACCTGAAAATTGGGATGACCCCTAATTTCAGAGCTGTGAAGATTGATTGAGATACACCTTAACCGAAATTCAAATGTTAATCATTTCCCTTGTTAAAAGAAACCTCAAAGACAGGGTGGGAAGGAGTGAAATCAAACTTACTCTAGCTTATTGATAGGAATTATAGTTCTGGCAAATTTCCCAAAACCTGTAGTAATACCGTAAACAACTAGGAAAAAAAAAAAGCAGACATTACAAAATTAGACACAAGCAATTTTTTTTTAAACCCGTACAGAGAATTTTATTACACAAAGAGAAAAAGATACCAGTTTTTTCTTTTATGATGCTGTCTATGACTTCCCTGGATTTCTGTACCTTCTTTTCAGCACTTGGGGTGAGCTAGAAAAATGTTGTTCAGAGTTGAGCACGTTAAAGGCTTCTATGTGTGGCGAAAATGGCCAAAGATGACATCCCTCTGCTCCCTCCCCTATACCTTTATTTTGTAGTGGCCCTTTCCCAAGTTGACCAGATCCTCTGTGGTCAGACTGTCCCCATCTAAGTCAATGCACTGCACAAAAGAAGGGAATTTCAGTGAATTTGAAAAGCTTAGTTACTCTGGCACAAACATAGGAAAACCCCAAACAGAACTAAACTTTGACACTTCAGAGATTTCATCACTGGAGTTGCCAAAAGTTGGAATTAACCAGATGGCAGTGGGTTTGGGTCTTTTTTTTGGTTGGTGAAACATTAGTGTGCTAATTAAAAAGGCAACTTGCTTAAGAGGAGGCTGGGTAAGAAAAGTTAGAAACTCAAAAGCACAATGCCTTTGCCAGCTCTCTTTCCCTCCAAATTGAAGCTGGACCAAACCCTATCCCAATTCATGGTCTTTACTCATCAATTTTGCTGGCCCTCTCTCTCCTTAAGTGAGGGCTGCAAAGACCTGACTTAGTTTTCTTAACAAAAAGAAAGTGGTTTGAAGCTTACCTTTTCAGGTTCCCGGTATTTGCTGTATCTGAAGCCCAGGTAAAGGAAAATAATATGGAAAAGCCCCAGCCCCATCATCTGGCAGGGGTAACCCACAGAGCAGACCAAAGAGCCACAGGAAAGGATACAGGTAAACTCCCTCTGGTTGGGATGGAATAAAGTCTGGAGACATTGCATCCCCTTCTATGACTGAAACAATGCAAGAGAGACTCTTGTTACAGATCACAACATGAGGCCACATGTGGTGTTGCTATAAACGGAGAAGGAGCCCTGAGGTAGCAATCGTTAAGAGCTTGGCTGCTAACCAAAAGGTCAGCAGTTTGAATCCACCAGCCGCTCCTTGGAAACCCTATGGGCAGTTCTGCTCTGTCCTATAGGGTGGCTGGGAGTCAGAATCGACTGGATGGCAATGAGTTGGGATTTTTGGTTTTGTTAAACCAAGAAAGGGCTGTTCAATTGCACCAGGTTTTTGGCTGCTTGAAAACGGAGATTAGGTGTTTGAAAGTGGTCTTAGCATCTTTACATAGGAAGAGAGCAACAGGCAGACATCCAAGTGGCAGGGTGGAGACACGAGTTTAAATGAAGTTCAAAATATATAGACCCCCTCCCCACTCCCAGCTTCACTTTGTTTTAAATCTTAACCTCTTATGTCTCTGGCTCCTGGTCTCTAGTCTGGTGAGGTTCTTTCAAGGCCGAGAAGGGGAGAACAATAGAACCTCCCTCCTAGGGACTTGAGGACCAAGTAAGACCAGGAGGCATCAGTTTACTTCTTCCCTCTGACCACTTACCCACTTCCACGAACTCATTATCCTCCAGGGCCACCTCCAGGGTGTCCTCATGGTCTAGCAGGCCCAGGCCCTTGCATCGGCGCACAAGGAAGCTCACGGCGTCCACCGAGGCAAAGCCACCGTTGTCAGGCTTGTTCTTGATGTAGCGCCGCACTGCCTCCCGGCCCAGCCAGCCCACAGTGAGCTGAGCATCCCGGCAGGGCACGGCCAGCCATTCCCCGCGCACATGTACCGTGTATCTGGGCATGGCCCCTTCGCCGCGGCCACAATTAGGCCACCTTAACCAGGCTGCGCTGTGCCTGCCCTTCTGCCGGTGACAGTCAATGGGAAGGGAGAGTTCTATCCAGGAGTGACTGCCAGGGTGTGGATGGCAAATATGGACTTTCAAAACATGCCCCCTCCCTCGCATTCACTCATTCACGTGTTGGACAAATATGTATAGAGGGCCCCTTTGGGTTGTTTTTGCGGCCTACCTACGTGCAGGAGAGGGGGATGCATGCAGATGAGTGGCCTGTCCACCTGCCATCCAGCCCCTGCTGGCAGAAAGGGCTGGGGTCTCTGAGTTGCTAGGAGTTCCAGCTCCTGCGTGGCACCCTCTACTGGCCCCCTCTCGTCAGGGTCCCGGACTTCTTCCTCACCCCAGGTTTCTGCCTCTGTTCTCCTGCATTACGGGCAGCTTATATTAACACCGTGTTCCTGTCTTTATCTGGAATTACTCAATGGTAAAATGCACCCTGCTGGCCAACTGTGACACCACGGAGTGTAGCAATCTTCATTTATTTGTTTATTCCACAAACAAGCATTGGGCAACTACTCCCTGTCACTGGTAAGGTCCTTCTACAAAGGAAGACTGCAGAGGCCAGAGATCATTTTCACAACTGAAGGTCATCATCTGGACAAATGAACCCCATGACTTGGAGGTTAACAGCTCAGATAGCCATGGGTGGGACACCCAGCTCCACTATTAGCCCCTGCCTTGGGCAAGTTACTGATTAGCCTCTCTTTCCTCATCAAAAGATAAAGGGGTTAACTGCTTCATTGCAGTATTCTCGCTATCTGTCTGGGGTCAAATCCTGGTTCTGCCATTTGCTAGCTATGTGACCTCTAAGAAAGTTATTTAGCTTCTCTGGGCCTCAGTTTCTTCATCTGTAAAATGAAGTTAATAATTGCACAGGCAGTCCCTGGGTTATGAGTGGCCGACTTACATACAACCCTTATAGTTATGAACCAACCCCTGTCAAGCCTATTATATTGAAAATTTGAGGTACATGGTTTGTAATAATAAACGGGCTTTACTTTGTGACACACATCAAAACATTATTATTATTACTGTATTATTAAGTTAAAGATGTTTTAGTGTATCTGAAAGTGTTTCTTTAACATTTTCTGTGCATAGAAAGGTACACTGTATACTATATACTAAGACAAACATTTGATTAACTGACATTAGATACAAACCATACCTAACTGTTCCAACTTACCTATACTTGAAGACAGATTTGGGAATGGAACTCATTCATAATCTGGGACTGCCTGTACCTATTTCAAGGGGCTGTTGGGAGAATTAGGGAACCGTGGTGTAGTGAAGAAGCCCTGGTGGCACAGTGGTCAAAGTGATCAACTGCTAACTGAAAGGTCGGATGTTCGAAACCAGCTCTGCAGGAGAAAGATGTGGCAGTCTGCTTCCGCAGAGATTTACAGCCTTGGAAAGCCTAGGGGGTCACTATGAATAGGAATCAACTAGATGGCAGTGGGTGTTTTGGGTTTGGTGGTGCAGTTGTTAAGTGCTTGGCTGCTAATCGAAAAGTAAACAGTCCAAACCCATCAGCTGCTCTGTGGGAGAAAGACTTGGCAGTCTGCTTCCCTAAAGATTTACACCCTTGGAAACCCTATGGGGCAGTTCTACTCCGTCCTACAGGGCTGCTATGAGTTGGAGTCGAATCAGCTCGATGGCAGTGGGTTTGGTTTTGGTTTTGGTTTTGGTTGGGAGAATTAGCTGAGTTCATATATATAAATCCCTACAACAGCACCTGGCATATTGGAAATGCAACAGAAGTGTTTGTGATTACTGTGATTGGGACTTTAATACTCTGTATGCATATTCTGCTTTATAAATGTTCTTTCATCTTAGCACATGGATATCCCTAATCTAATTAAGCTTCTTCAACACAGAAAAATGGCTCCTTGCAGCCAATTCATTACCACCAGTATTAAGGAACTCTGAGTAGCAAGCAAAAGGAATCACAAAGAAATATGGGCACTATTTTAACAAAGCAGCACTTTGGTAGTAAGCCAGTGTCTAGATATTTGATTACTGCAAAAGAAAAATCCCTGTTGGGAATAAAGACACAGTTGCTCACAGAAAACACTCACACCCACACTCCAGTCCAGAGTCTTTCTCTGACAGCTTCAGGGTAAGTGTACAAAGAACTACAAATAAAGAGCTACACCCAGTTGAGCTTTATTAGAACTTGCACTTCAGCCACCCACACCCGGGCTTCACCCTGGAATTTATCACCTGAAATTAATAGACTTGAGAAATCTTAAATTCCAACACTGCACCTTCTGACTACGATCTTCTAGTCTTCCAGCTCTCCACCCACTTCAGTCATCTCTACCTTCAGGCCTGACCTTTGCTCAGTCCCTGTTTCCCTCACTTCCCAACAGCTTTCTCACTTACTTCCCTAGCAAGCTGGTCCCTGTGGTTGCTCACCTGAATGACTCCTTTTTCAGTGTTTGAAATTCCTTTACGACCCTAAACCTATGCCTACATTCTAAGTAAAACCTGATCCTGGGTCATCACAATACTGCCATCTCTGTTCCCCAGGGGGAAGGCTCTGCGCCAGAAAGTTCTGTGCTTGTGTAGGTGATGATACTGCCCTTTAACTTGTCCATCTCCCTCAGTGAGTTTCTCAAACTTTCACTTACCTCCTCAAGTGTCTTCTCAATATCCACCTCCTCTCAGAGGAATATCTGGCCTCCTTCATCTCTGAGAAAACTGAAGTCCTTAGATATGAACCACCTTTTTACCCTTCTCCATTCATTCACTCATTCGACACGTTTTTCTTGAACGTCTGTCACGTGCCAAGCACTATGCTAGGTGCTGGGGGTGAAATAAATATGATACATTCTCTGCCATCATTGGCTTTACTTGCTGGTGGACACATACTTCCAATTACCACCATGCTGGGCACTCTAGTTGACAACCCCAGCCAAGCCCAGTTTTTGAATCATCCTAGTCCAGGTATCAGACATGTGAGTGAAGAAGACTCCAGCTGATTCCAGCTCCCAGTGACTTCAGTCACCCACAGCCATTTGAGGATTCCAAGCTCAGGCGTTAGACACTGTGGAGCAGGGACAAGCTGTCTCCACTGGCTCTGTCCAAATTCATGACCTAAACAATCTATACCTTTGATCATGTTATTCTTTTTCTGCCTGGAACGCACTTTCCAACTTTCTTTGCTTGGCTAGATATTTCTAAAGGCTCAGTTTAGACCTTCTCTTCTGTAGGAAGCATTCCCTAAACACTTGCAATGTCACTATATTCACAAGCTCTTAGTGAAGGAGTATTTGGAGCAGAGCACAGACCAGACACTTCTAATGGTGTAATTACAGAATAAACAGGACAGGGATGAACAGAACAGGATGCATCATCATCAGCCTAAGTTCTCTGAAGTTAGGCTCCTGTCGACAGAGTTAGATCACATCCAAGCATGCCCCAGTTCATGTCTTGGGAGGAGAACACCTTTCTCTTTCCCGGGATTAAATGCTAACAGGACAGATAGCATATACAGAGAGTAGGTAGAAGAGGCAATAAAAGTTAAAAGGGGGGTAATAAAAGTAGAAGGTCCCCTGTAAGCAATGGACATCATTTATTGCCCCTGTTCAGAGTGGGCTAGATGTACTGCCGTCAGAGAACAGCCCTCCTCCTTTAGCCCACTTAGAGTTCTTAGTGGGCAATCATCTCCCCCAAAGCACGTACTTTATGTCCACTCATAGCTATTATGTCCATTAGCAGCTAGGGAGATTGTGAAAAAGATATAGCATACCTCTGCACCTAGCAACCCTTAAACCAGAAAAAACAACAACAGTTGTCATCCAGCTGATTCCTACTCATGGTGACCCCATCAGTGTCAGAGTAGATCTGTGCTTTACAAGGTTTTTAATAGCTGATTTTTCATAATTAGATTATCAGGCCTTTCTTCTGAGGCACCTCTGGATGAACTTGAACTTCCATCCTTCCGGTTAGCAGCTGAGCGTGTTAACCAATTGCACCATCCAGAGACTTCCCTAAATCCTTAGTTTAAGTGGCCACTTTCTGGCTGCTTTAGCACTTCTCTTTTTTAGTATTATATAGAAATAACTTATCTGTGTTCATCCAGTAATTATGAGTACATCTAGCCTGGCACAAAGACACTCAACATATGCTCATTGGTTAAATCGGATAAATGCAAAGTCCTTTGAGCCAGCCCTAGGTCAATCTGAAAGTAGAATAACTTTGTCTTCAGCGGCCCCTGTCTTCTTCCACACCACTCTTCAAGCATTCCTTGTCCCAATTCACTTCCAGTATTACTGATCAGTGGTAACTGAAAAATGACAGTAGCTTAGCATATGTTGGGTATGCTTAAAGAGCAGGAGAAGACTTAAAAGCATTATTTGGGGACATGGATTTGCTAAAGTCTAATCACTTCCAAGTGATTAGATACCAGGAATTTGAGCTGAACCCTGGTATTCCTCATAAGAAAGACAAGTGGGATCGGAAGCTTGAGACACAGAGTCACACTATGGCATAGGTAAGTGTCCAAAAGGAGATAACTGCTTGGGAGAGGGAGCAAGAGACAAGCGTCAGAATTCCAGGAATGAACAGGAACATGTCCCTTTGAAACACACCTTTTGGGTGTTTGCTCCTATCTAGTTTAGGATTTTAGGCACTGTATTAGCATTGAGGATGACACACCCTCACCCACCTTTATAAGACACTATTCCTGTTGGCTGGAGTTTATTGGCCAGTGGTAGACGCAAGCTAGGCCAGAGTATCTCCTCTGGGAATTCAGAATTGAGATAATCTCTCCATGTGGTTAAGAACTATTTGTACCAGTAAAGCTGGAGGGGAGGGAGACTGTACATTTTGGACCAGAGAAGCAGAGATGAGACACAAGAGTACTGATGGCTCTAAGACCCCAGGTGTCAGGCCTCTGCTGTCTGCCCTTGGGTTCTCATACCCTCCCCCACTCCAATATCCTTAAAATAATCTTCCTCTTCTATTTCTGACTTCCAGTCACTTGGGTTGTTGTTACTTGTAAAAAAAAATCCTAGATAATATAGTTGTTGTTCCCAAATTGTGTGCTGACGTGCCAGGGGGCACTCATGAGTGCTCTGGGGTATTTTAAACTTTTGAGGAAAACCCGTGCCATTTGCTTGATACTACATGATTACTATCAAGTCTGCACCTAACTAAATAAATGAAATAGTTAGGTATTTTTTTTGGCCAAGGGGTGTGGTGAAAAAATTATCAAGACACTAAGTCGGTGCTGGGAACTAAGAAAATCTGGGAATCTCTGTAATTCCGTCATTGAGTATTTCCAGTTACTCTAGTTAGAAATACTAGATTCTATTTCTAGTTACTCTCTTCTTTCATTTGGTCAAGTTGCTGTTACACTTTCAATATGTTTCTTTCTGCATGCTGCATGCTCTGTGTAGGTGAAGACTGTTGGCTGACCATTCAGGAGGAGCAGACGAGGCAGACTGAAGAGACTCTCAGGAAGATACCTGAGGGACTGATGAGAAGTACTTAAGTTCAGGGTGACCATCTGACGAACGGACCAGATGAGTCCAGTGGGGGATCCAGGATCAGGGAGCAGAGGGCTCCCATTACAGTGTATACACTCTGGTGAGGGAGTTCATCCTGTGTCCATCAGGCAGGTGATGAGCAAATCTAATTGAGAGTTCACGTTTAAAGTTATTTAAAAAGCAAAAACCTACTCATGTTGAATTTTTTGGTTTGCAGTACATTCAAATGAAAGAACAAAATATCAGGTCAATAATATATTGACATATTTTGTGATTATACTGGGAGAAAACTAATATGAAGCCCATTTGCAAGATACAATTTATAAATCAAAAGATTAAATGTGGCTAAAACTTATTTTACAAAGAACATACCGCTTAAAAAATGTGGCTCAGCTTTATTTTAGCAAAATCACTGACAACACAATAAAAAGCCAAAACCAAAAAGACATTTTTAATTACAGTGTGAGCTGAAACGTCATATTTCTTTATGAATTCAATTTAAAAAAGAAACCTTTCTGAAGTCAGCCATAGGCAGGTCCTAATCCACTTTTAAGTCTTTCCCCACCAGCATGGCTGTCACGGGATGCATACTTGCTTTGTGCTGCTGGTAGGCGCGGATGGCTAGATCATGGGATTTGTCAAAGGCAGCAAGATCCCTTCGAAAGAAAGAACAGCCAACATCTCAGATTAAATTGATGGATGAGGACAGAGGTGGTAGCCAAATATTTAACAAAAGTACTGATTCAGGAACAAGAGGGGAGGAGAGACTTGTTGGAACACTGTACTTGAGTAGTGTAGAAGGGTGGCCTTAACTAGGAGGATGGACAGTTCATTCAGAGTTCATTATGCACAGTATTAATAATCCTCATCTATATTTGGGAGTGACTAAGGTTAAGACAATAAAACCACAAATCCACAGTATGAGATTAAAATTACTTTTAGACCTGGGCTGTCCAGTGCAACAGCCACTAGCCACTAAATTTCAAATTATGTAAAATACAATAAAATTAAAAACTGATCTCCTTAGTCATTCTGGCCACATTTCAAGTGCTCAGTAGCTCCAAGTGGCTAGTGGCTACCCCACAGGACAGTGGAGATCTAGAACATTTTCATCATCACAGAAAGTTCTGTTGGATAGCGCTATTTTAGATAGAGACTCAGACCCATTAGGCAGACTGATCTTATTTCCTAAATAATTGTGGGAATTCACTTGGGAATTCTGGAAGATTGGCTCCCCGATAGCATTCATGCTTCATTGACTTTTTATATAATGCTTCTAAAAAAGCTAAAAAACTATGTCCAATTTTAAATATTTAGAAGCATTAATTCCTATTCCACAATTCTATCTATAAACTTTAACAAGTTTAAAAATATCCATCACATAGATTACATTTTCTAAACAACAACAATGAAATCCATTTAAGATTTTTCTTCCCCACTCCTTCTATAAATTAAAAAGCACAGAGCTTGATTTGGTTCTTACTTAAATAAGGGCCGTGTGAACTTCATTCTTCCTTGTTCAGTTGCCATTTTCAAGGCCAAAGGAATTGCATCCTCCCACTTGGACTGAATGCAGAGCCGTAACCATCTGAAAGGAGGGTTTTTAATGCGCATGACGTAGGAAGTGAGGAGGAAGGGGCAGGATGCGACAGGTACGTTTGAAAAGGACTTGTGTAATGATGAGTAATCCCCTATTAATTATATTGCACACCAGTTTATATTATATTTTTACTCTGAGAATCTCAAACCCTTCTATATACAACTTTACAATTGGAGAAGAGAAGGACGAGGAGTTTGTTCTTGAAACAGACCGTAAGTTTTAACAGGTCCGGATTCTGTAAGTGCTTACGTACCCTAGAAATGCAATTTCTGAATGAATTAAACTTTGACTTAAGCCCCAGACCATAAAGATGAACATAAAGCAGAACCAAAGTTTTCTCATGATTTCTACTGATGAGTCATTCAGTTGGTTGTGGAAGACAGTTTATTTACCACTGACTGCCTAACTCTATTTTTTAAGGCAAGAGAAGTTCAGAACAAACTCTAACAAAAAGATGAATACTATCATCTTACAGACATTCCAACTCTTCCTTAAGTACCACTATAATTATTTATATAGACGCAAAAAATTATTTGACAAGGATTTCTCAAGACTCACATGTCTCACACTCTCTTTTCCCTTTCTCCATCTTTTAAACTAGCTTTCTACTTTCTTCCACAGAGACAAGTTAAAATGATGTACCTGAATCGTATTTCAGAATTGTTAATGGCATTCAAGTTGTACACCTCTTGCATTCGCTTTACGTGCCCCAATGGAAGAGGTGCCTAAGAGCAAAATAAAGAAGCATAACATATCATTTCAACAGGATTCCTGGGAAGAAAGGAGCTGGAGAAAAATTCTTAGCCAGATTAAAATCCTAAATATTTTATAATACAGAAATAAGTTAGATAAAAGTAAAAGAAACAAACGCACACTAAAGGAAATTCTGTGCAAACTTATTCTGGATAGAGATGTTCTACTGAAAGCAAAGGGATAATTTGTGAGGTACTTAGAGAATTAAATGAGAATATTGTGTTTATTGCTCTCCTCAAGACTTTTTGGTACATATAAATATTAACTTTTAGACCCTTTCCAGAGTCTTTCAAGTTCTCCCTTATACTTTACGTAGCTTCAATTTATTTACATTCTCCGGATTAAATCATAGTTCTTTAATTTTTCCCTCATTGATCCTCCCCACCTTTATTTTTGTATATTTCCTCTGAAATTCCTTTTAAATTATCTACATCCCTAAAAAACAGCAGTTCTTAAACTTCTGTATTACAGAAACGGCGGGATATGACAGGTATGTTTGAAAAGGACTTCCGTAATGATAAATAATCCCATAATAATTGTATTGTACACCAGTTTATGTTATGCATTTACTCTGAGAATCAATGCAAAATGAGAAATAGGATTTTAAGGCAACAGGAGCCCGGCTGAAGTAAGAGAGAATCAATGCTTAGTGAATCAGGTCATCATGGTTTAAGAATCTGATGAATAATATGGACCCTTTCCTTAGAAAAAATATATCATTTACCACATAAACACAAACTTTTATATACAATTCAGGGGGTTCATGAATGTCCTATGCTCACCCTAACCCATGCTAAATAGGAGAACAAGTCTAGGTGAAAGAAAGAAAGAAGATGAGTTTAGTTTGGACCAAGCAGAGAGTCTAAGGCGCCTGCGGCATGCAGGCAGAGGTGCCGCTAAGGAGATGTTAACTCTCCCCTCCAACCACAACCTCTTTGCTGTACAACACACTCACCCCACGCTAACTAACCATCTCTGCTCTCATTAACTGTTTCCCAAATTATTTAGTCTATAAGCCTCCTTATGGGCACGCTCAACTCCAAGTTCACCATGGTAGGGCAGCCCGTTAAAGCCACATCCTAGGCTTCCCTACTTTCCCCAGTTTTTGCCATGCTTATTACCAAGTCATCCTCATCATGTTCTCTTTCTTCTGTTCCCAGGCCACACAGCAGTAGTACAGAAATTAAACTGTGATGACCTGATTCACTAACATTGACTCTCTCTTATTTCGAGTGGGCCCCTGTTACTTTAAAGCCCTATTCCTCATTTGACATCAATTATATAGGAAATTCTGTTCCAAATCTTCTCCATCTCTCTCAAGGTTTTCGTACCCTTTAAGTAATGTAATACTTAAAGACTCAGTCATTATCTCCCTCTCAGAATGCAGCATGTCCTTCCACCTTCACGTACTCTTTCAATTACCTGGGTTTAAAACCTTAAAATCTACTTGGATTCCTTCTCATTAACCCTCAAATGCAGTCAGTTATAAAACGCTAAGCTTTCATCTTATCCAATCTCTTATCTGTCTGGTTCTTTCCACTCCCACCAGCTCACTACATCATATCCTGTACTGCAAGTCTCCAAACTACTAACTTCACCACTACTACTCCTCATGTCAATCCAACCTTCACATCACCAGTGGTTTTCACAACCTACCACTTCATCAAATGACTCTCCTGTCAAAAATCTTAAATCCTTTCCCACTGACTGGAATAAGATCTAAAATTCTTAGCTTAGCATTCAAGACTCATCACATCTGATCCCTACCAGCCTTAACCTCTCTACCTTGCTTTAATGTTTCCTCCTGCAACACTGGGCAGATTCCTTCACTTGCTGCTCCCTGCAATTTGAATTTCTACGCCCCAGCTAACACTGCTCTGCTCAAATCAAGTCCCATTCCTCCAGAAACTTTTCCTTGATTACTACAGTTGGAAGGAATTCTTTCTTCACTAATTAGCTGTTTTTCTCAAGTGATATCTAAAATATACCAAAACAAAAACCCCAAACTCATTGCTGTCGAGTTGATTCTGAGTCATAGAGACCCCATACGATGGAACAGAACTGCCCCATAGGGTTTCCAAGGCTGTAGATCTTATGCTACAAAAGTAGACTGCCTGCCACGCCTGTCTTCCGAGGAGCTGATGGTGGGTTCAAACCTCCGACCTTTCGGTTAGCAGCCAAGGGCTTACCACCATGCCACCAGGGCGCTGCACCTAAAATATACCTCCTTTTATTAATAAATTTTGCATGTCTTATCTTTTCTACTAGATTATAAGCTTCTTGAGGATAAGGTCTATTTTTTCTTATATAGTTTTGTATTCAGAACAACAGTAAACATAGTAGGCATAGGAATTCAACAAATATTTTTTTAAATAAATAAATGAATTTTATAAATTATTTTTTTCCATTTAGTTTTGTTCAGGTTGGGTTCACTGTAAATGCTGTGCCTTTATGCCCATTTAGATTTCTAATGTGTTGAGCTAGTACTTACTTTCTGGATCATCTGTGCCAGAAACTCATTCAGCTGATGAGAAGAGAGATCTTTCAGGTCTCCTGCGCTGAATGAATTCAAATCATCTTCTTTGGCCTAAAATAAATGTTACCTGGTTATTTCCAATCTTGTACAATTTAATAATATTTATTGGTTTATCTGACATAAAAGTAATATATAAAAATTAGGAAAAATACAGAAATACATGGCTGTGTAAGGTTGTAAAAAAAATAAATAAATTTAATCCTTAGCTACTTAAATCATAATCCCGAGACTGAATTACTGTAATTTAGAAAAGTGGATATGACTCCTAAAATCTGCACTACTTAAGAAAAATTAGACTATTAATAAAGGCTGGAGGAAACTTTTGACATCCTTTGTACCATTCAAGACATATAGATTTCCAAAGTAAAGAAAATATTATAAAAAGCATGACAACTGATTTATAGGTCAATTAATAAATTTGGATAAAGGATCAAATTGCATATTCTTTGCAATATCACACTAATAAATTGATAAGGCCACAAACTGATGCTTCCTTTCAGCCCCACACATTCTATTTTCCCTATTTAATCTTGGAAATCATCTAAGAAAAATAAAAGTGGGTCTGTGCTTTTCAAAATTAGGATTTACAGCCACAGATATCTGAGGATATGATTAAGGAATATTAAATAAGTATTTTAAAATCTTTTCAGTTAAGAGCTTTTTCAAACTATTATTTTTTTAATTTATAAGAGATACATGCAAATGTTAAAAAAATTAAATAGAATAGAATGAAAAGCTCCCTTGTTTTTGCTCCATCTCCAAGTCCTATTCCTCAGTAACCAATATTAATAGTTCCTTGCATATCCTTACCAAAGAGCCCCGGTAGGACAATGGTTAAGTGCTCGGCTGCTAACCGAAAGGCCGGCAGTTCAAATCTATCCAGTGGCTCTGTTGGAAAAAGACCTTGCGATCTGTTTCTGTAAAGACTTTAACCTAGAAAGCCCCATGGGGCAGTTCTACTCTGTCACAAGAGGTTGTTATGAGTTGAAATTGACTCCATGTCACCTAACGGCAACAACAAGAGTCTTACGGAAAATTTACTTTAAAAAATACATGCTATTTTGCATCTTCCTCCCCTTAATATCAGAACCCAGCCATCTTTGTATGTAGAGGATGCTAAGAAATATGGTTGGATAAACTTTAGTTTCAAAAGGTAACACCTAAACTCGCTGTAGATAATAGGATTATTCCTAAATTTTTTGTTTTCCACTAGAGAATTATCCAAGACACATACTCACTCTAATTTCCCTAAAGGGTTATGCTTCAGTATCTGTTTAGGAAGCTTCATAAAAGTGAACAAAGTTACGTGTCAGAACAAAACTGCCTCGATTCTTCCCACACTAACAGCTGGCATTAGAGGTCACCGAAGATTGTTTTGTATTTATCTGGTATTTGTAACTGCTATATTTGAAGTAATATCTTATAAATGATTTATGAAGAAAATAAGAAAGGTAAAATGCACATATTTTTGCATTATTTTTTAAGCATGAAAAGAAGCAAGAAAAATCAGAACTACTGCTGTCAATGTCAATTTTTTTCCCCCCATGAAACTTAATACATTGGGGGCTTGTAGAGTATCACCCTGGAAACATTAAAAACAGGACAGAAATAGCCTTTGCAAATACAGCTGTTCATGAGTAAGGTACACTCCTTCCCCATCTTCACGAGTAGACATATTTGTACTATTTAAAAGGAGTAAAAAAAACCCACATTACTACTCACATCAATCCATCTTTGACTTAAGGCAATACAAGCATTTGTCAGAGTCATATCATAACTGCAAAGATGAAAAAATACTAAAGATTAAATTTTATAAAATGCACATGCTTTCACATAAATGCAATTTTAAAGTTACAGAACGTACTTAAATTTCAAAGTAAAGAACTCCAAGCAATGGAAATAGAAAATCTTTTACTTGACTTAATTATCTGTAATAAATTGAACTAACTTATGCTTATCATTATCATGGAAATTATTCTTTTGGCCTCAGGGTTAAGGTCCAAACACCTAAGAACTCTAATCACTAACTAGTAACAGATTAAGCAAGGCATAAAATCCTTTTAGATATTTTGAGGCGCTCTAAGGGCTTAACTATTAGCAGAAAGGTTGGTGGTTCAAACCCACCCAGAAGCACCGCAAAAGAAAGGCCCAGTGATCTGCTTCTAAAAGGTCACAGTCTTGAAAATCGTATGGAGTACAGTTCTACTCTGCACACGTGGGGTTACCATGAGTCAGAATCGACTCAATGGCAACTAACAACAACAAGATTTAGGAGAATGAGAGGGAAAGTATTACCAAGTAAGTACTTACTTGGGTTTTACAGGCGGCAGTCCAGGAGAGTACAGCCAGGCATTCCAATCAACTTGATTGAGGATATCAACCTGTGAACAGTAAGAAAAATACCCAGTTTGCCACAGAACAAACCTTTCTGTCGGAAAAAAAAAATCTAAAGCAAGCTCTTAGGTCCTCAGATCTGTAATTTTGTCTACACTGGTATGTCAAGATAATTTCTAAGTTCCTTTCTAAAATAAATATGTATTGATCAGTAGTGTTCTGTTAAATAATTAAAATAGGAAAATTAGGCATACACAAAATGTATATACCGAATTTTATACAAAATAGGAAAATTCTACACATTAGTTCATAAACAGGAAGAAATGAGAGCTCGAGTCTTAAAACAAATTTTATACCAATATTACTATTAAGTAATTCAAATCAGCATAATAAATAGCTAACAAATAAAGCTGTATGGGCATGAAAAATAAGAAAGCTTTTTAAATCCAACCTTATCTTTAAAGTGAGAATAGAGGAAATCCTTCCAGTCATCAGTGGTTATGCTCTTGTAAGAAAATTTCTTAACATAAGCCTTTAAGAATCCTAGGAAAACCTCTAAGAGTGTAAAAAAAAAAAAAAAAAAAATCAATTAATGGAAAGGTAAAGGTAATTATTTAGCATGTTTGTGCTTGGCATCATGCTATTAACCATGGAGAACAGAGAATATTCAAAGACTAGGAAAACCAGTGAGGGCTATAAGAGTAAAGAATGTTCAAAGAAGCAGGTAGGACTTAAGCTGGGCCTTAAAGAATACATATAATTTGGTGGAAAGGAGAAGAGAAATCCTAACTAATCCAACTTAGAGGGATGACACAAATGAAGAGGCAGAAAAGGAACGAACAACGCAAGTTCTAAAAGCGATGACCCAGGCATGACTAAACAACCCAAACCCACTGCCTTCGAGTCGAACAAGACTAGGTAGGAGGAATGGGTTCAGCTCACGGAGGACATTCAAAGTCAAACAACAAAGGAAAACACTTAAAGGCCCATCAGTAGGGGCGGATTACATAAATTCAGCACATCTATATAATGATATACTATAATGGCATTTAAAAGTATGAAATGGAGCTCATGTACTGACATGGAAGGAAGTATGTGAAATTATTGTTGAGTAAAAAAAACAAAATGCAGAACATACAGTATGACTTTTTTTGTAATTAAAATAACTATAATATTTATTTGTCTGTTTGTTTATTTAGACTTAGAAAAGATCTGGAGCCACACACACACAAATGCTGACACTGGTTATCCCTCGGGCTGAAGGACCTTCCCTTGTTACTCGTAAAGTCTTATACTGTACAAATTTTTTCAGTAAGCAAATGCTACTTTTTTGATTTTTAAAATACAGATGAGGTTTCTAAAGAGTCAAGAAGCAAAACGAAGAACTCAGGTTCTATTCAAGGTTTTATGTAGAGACGTGGTATTAGAACACAAAAAAGATTTGTTTGGCAGCCACATACAGAATAAACTGGAAATAAAAAACACCAGTTTAAAATCCTTCCTTATTTTTTACATTACTTTCAAAAAGAACAAAAAAATCTGAAAATGCCAACTACTTGCCTGGTCCTCCAAGAAGTTGTTCGAGATAAAAGAGTAAAGCAAAGCCCTTCTCATAGGGAACTGAAGAATATGCTACATCAGGGTCCACATCCTTCAGATCAATCACAAGTTTGGTAAAAGGACCTGTTTCCCCAAAAGTCTTTATCTGCAAGACATAGAAGTGGATGAATGTTCATATATGAGGACTGGTGTCACCACACAAACAAGCTAATACGCAGTATTACTTCACTCAGTGGCATAACTTTTTGAGAAGTCTAGAACTTGAACAAACTTAAGAGACTGGAAATAGTAGGATATGTTGGCATAAATTTCCAGAAGTCTATTAATGGAATGGCTACTTGTTCCCTGATATTTCTTGCCCAATAAGAGCCTTTATTCTTATAAAAGACTAGGAAAAGGTCTGCAATGCCTGGTCAGCAAATATATATACGTACATATACATACATATGTATATATACATAAATATATATATATATTTCTCAAATAAAATTCAAACATAGTAACTAATGATATTAATAGCAAAAGACCCAAAGAGGTCCTGCAGCTCCCAATTCAGACAATGATCACTATCTTATACAGGTATAATGAATGACATTTACCGATACAGTAATATACTGATACTAGCATGTGCTTTGGTCTCCACATCTATAAAAATGACTTTGCTGCTACTTTGTAAAGATGCTTTACAAACTAAATTTTTAACGTCTATGAATTTTGGGTGAATGCTTTTTAAAATATGACTCATTTACCGTATTCTGTAGTTCTCTCCATCCTCCCAGGGCATGAAAATGTCTGAACTTCTCACCAAACAATCGTCCACAAATGTGGCGTTCCAAGTACACAGTATGTCCTTCATTTAACCTGGAAAAGAAACAAACAAAATCAAAACACTGACACAGCTGAGGGGAGGCAGCATTTTAACCAACAAGATGTTTTCTTTTTTTTATTAAAAAAATTTTTCTTATTGTATTTTAGATGAAGGTTTATAGAGCAAATTAGTTTCTCATTAAACAATATACATATTGTTTTGTGACATTGGTTGGCCAACCCCACTACATGTCAACACTGTCCTCTTCTTGACCTTGGGTTCCCCACTACCAGCTTTCCTGTCCCCTCCTGCCTTCTCATCCTTGCCCCTGGGCTGGTGTGCCCATTTAGTCTCATTTTGTTTTATGGGGCTGTCTAAGCTTCGGCTGAAGGGTGAACCTCATGCGTGACTTCAGTACTAAGCTAAAAGGGTGTCCGGGTGTCATAGTTGCAGGGTTTCTCCAGTCTGTCAGACCAGTAAGTTTGGTCTTTTTTTGTGTGTGAGTTAGAATTTTGTTCTACATTTTTCTTCAGCTCTGTCCAGGACCCTCTATTGTGATTCCTGTCAGAGCAGTCGGTGGTGGTAGCTGGGCACCAACTAGTTGTACTGGACTCAGTCTGGTGGAGGCTGTGGTACTTGTGGTCCATTAGTCCCTTGGACTAATCTTTCCCTTGTGTCTTTGGTTTTCTAATGTATTTTCTTTTGGGCTTTTCTACAGATTAAAGCAATTGTCTGAGCAGATGGCCTATGTGCTTCCCCTGCAGCTAGTTCAGAACAATGGGAAGTCCAGCCCAGCAGAGGGCAACAGGGAAAATTAAACCATGGTTCTGTTTTTTATGTGTCTAGGTAGTAAAATGTACCTTCCTCAGAAACTAATAACAAGCATAAACTGAACACCTACAATGTACCTAATACTGTGACAACTGGTACAGTATTAAAAAATTTTTTTCCGTCTATCTTGATGATAACACAGAATAACAACATATACACAGTTAGGAGTGGTGGAATAAAATCAATCAATAACATGAATCAAAAAGGAAAAAAAAAAACTTACCAAAAGTGATCCCAAGTTTTGTTGGTCACTAGATTTCCTGTCCAACTATGAGATATTTCATGTGCAATAACCTAAAGGAAAAAGAGAAAGTGATTAGTGGGAAAATTTATTAACTTAAAATAATCCATTCTTTAGGCACTCTAGTTCTTTCAATTCCATTGTTACTCCATTTTTTAAACATGTAAACATTAGCTAAGATATTCAGGGGTTACTCAGTTTAGCAAAAAAAAAAAAAAAAAAAAAAAATTATAATTTAGCCAAAGACAAGAACATATGGCTTAGTTAAAATAATTAGAAACAAAAATTATTTAGAAAATATTAAATTAAATGGATATATAACTCCATTAGAAAATATTTCATAAACATATGAAAAGATTGAACCATACAATTTTCTTAAATCTGTTAATTAATTGTTAATCTAAAAATACCTTACAACAAAGATCCCCAAATTATCTCTTTTAACCATATCCTCAACATAACAATACAATGAATATTTTAAAATCAGTTGATTTAATACTTGTTGAGAGTAAGGCCATACATAATAAGAAACTTTAACTTACATTGGAGAGTGACTTGTCACCTGCCTAAAACAAAAAAAGGAAATTACTTAAGTATTTCAGTAAACATATTACAGACTTTATCTAAAAGACCACCTATTTATTTCAATGTCTAATCTAGTAATCTAGCATTAATGACCCACTGTATATCTACTATGACACTCCAAAACATTCAAAAGAGATGTATATTCAGAAAACAAACAAACAAAAAATGCAGGACTCAAAAAGAGCAGAACTCTTTCTCTAGGTAACCCTAGGGAATTTTTTCCAGTACAAGGAGGGCCAGTATAGTTGTCTCTAATTAACTTCTGAGAAACATTTCTCCTCCATTTCTTTCTCTCCTTATTATCCACAAAATACTAAAGAAAAGATTATAGTTTCCTATGTCTCCTGTGGTTTATTTATTTAGCTGTTAACCTATTACTCTCCTGATTCTAGGAAGTATTTAAAGTAGTTTGCAAAAGCATATAAAATACATCAACCTATTGTGGCCTAAAAAAACAGAAAATCCAAAAAACCCAGTGCCGTCAAGTTGATTCAGACTCATAGCGACCTGATAGGACAGAGTAGAACTGCCCCATAGAATTTACACGGCTGTAATCTTTATGGAAGTAGACTACCATATCTTTCTCCCTTGGAGTGGCTGGTGGGTTCAAACCACCAAACTTTCAGTTAACAGCCCAGCACTTAACCACTGTGCCACCAGGGCTCCTTTGTGCCTAATCCTTTCCTATATGTGGCATAGTGAGTTTTCTACCAGTGCTTACATGGCAAATGTGGAGTCCCTAGGTGGTGCAAATGGTGAACACACTTAGCTGCTAACTAAAGGACTGGCGGTTCGAGTCCACCCAGAGGTGCCTAAGAAGAAATACCTGGAAATCTACTTCCAAAATATCAGCCATTGAAAACTCTATGGAGCACAGTTCTACTCTGACACACACAGGGTTGCCATGAGTCGGAATCGACTCCACAGCAACTGGTAACTGGTATATGGCAAGTATAAATGGTACAGGTTGTTTGTCTAGAAACATAATTCATCAGTCAATGGTGGTTACATAGCCTCCTCCCTCTTCAAAACATCAAAATCCAAAACACCTTGAACATAATATTCTCTCCCCTCAAATGGCCAATTTATTTTCTTTTGAAAGATGAGATGATGATAATAACCACAATAAGCAATAAGAATTAGAAACAAGGGTTATACGAACAAGAGAAAAGATTTGTTTTTACATTATTAGGAGTCTAAGGTTCTTCGGGCCTAGGTTATTTTTGAGAAGCCTTATTTCAAATGAAGAAACATTTACACTTACCAGTAGAGTAGGAGTTACAAAAGTAAGGCAAGGATTCTCCATGCCGCCAAAAGGGAAGGAGGGTGGCAGGACCAATAGGTCATACTGCCCCCATACATACGGTCCTCCCAGATCTTCTGCAATTTGAAGCATCGATTCAGTCTGAAAAATTAATGTGTATATATGTATGTCTTAATTATTACCATAATAAATTTCTTAGAAGTGTATATTGATTTCTATGAAGTTTATGAATTAATGATGTTTATTTTAAATGAAAATGATAGGAATCTAGCAACTAGAAATTCATATAAAATATGTTTGTTTGATTCTTTTGCTAAATCACTTAAAATGATTCTATTCCCATGCTCAAAATCTTAAACCTATTGTCTACTACAATTGTTAAAAAGGATAACTATGTGACCAACCTCAGAAAATTCGTAAGCAGACTTTTCCACCTGCTCTTTCTCAGACCATACCAATGTTCTTGGACCAATTTGCCTGCAAAATTAAAAAGCTTAGTAAAAAAGAAATTCAAGGCCAATTGCTACTCACTTAGATCTAGGGAGGATTTAAAGTACTGTACATAAACCCTTGCAGTAGGAGTGTGATTTACCAGGTACTTATGGGAAAGGGATGAGGTTAGCAGACTTCTTTGATATAATGCTGCTGTTTTAAATGCATAAATAGACATGCAGCTCTAAAAGGAGGCACAGTCTGGATTAAATGAGAACTGAGATATAAAGTGCCCCTAAAGGTCAGCTTACTGGCTCTAGTTAAGACCTTTAAGGATCTAGTTTCCTCCCTCAATCTCACAACTGCAGAAGCTGCAGAAGAAACAAGTAGAACTATATATCACTTGCATGGTGCTGTTGTTATTCTTGTCGTTTGTTGCCAACGAGTCGATTCTGACTCATGGTGACCTAATGTGTGCAGAGTAAAACTGCTCCATAGGGTTTCCAAGGCTGTTATATTTTGGAAGCAGGTGGCCAGACCTGTCTTCCAAGGTGCCTCTGGGTGGGTTCACACTGACAACCCTTAGGCTGATAGTGGAGAGCTTAACCAACTGTTTGTGCCACCCAGGGACTCCTTGTATAGTGCTACAACTCAAAAACATCATTTCATCTAAATTTCATTTTTAAAAAATTTATGCAAAACTGAACCCCAAACAAGAAGACTTTGCCTCGGTATACTGCCCCAGAGAGGCAGTGGTCTCTACAGCAGTGCTCCCCAAACTTTAATGTGCATATACATTATCTGGTGAACTTGTTAAAATGCAAATTTTGACTAAGTAGGTCTGGGATAGGGCCCAAAATTTACACTTCTAACCAATACCCAGGTGATACCAAAGCTACTATCTGCAAACCACACTGTGAGTAGCAATATAATCAGTGCAATCCAATATAAATTTACTGACAGCCACAAATGTGAGCTGCACATGTAATTTTAAATTGTCTCATAGCCACATTTTTAAAAAGACAAAAAACAAACCCCAGATGAAATTCTTCTTAACGATACATTTGATTTAATCTAATGTAACTAAAATATTATCATTTCAACATGCAATCAATGCAAAAATTATAAATTATTAATGAAATATTTTACATTCTTTTATTCATACAAAACATTAGAAATCTGGTGCGTATTTTACACTTACAGTACATCTTCATTTGGACTAGCCTCAATTTCAAGTGCTCAACAGCCTCATGTAGTGGGTGGCTGCCATATTGGGCAGCGCAAGTCTATACTGCATGGGTTCTGAAGTCAGACGGCCTAGGTTTGGGTCCTGGCTCTGCCACTTCCTAGCCGTGTGACTCTGGGCAAATTAGTAAAACCACTGAGCGTCAGTTTCTTCATTGGTAAAATAGGGAAAAATAACAGTATCTTCTCCGCAGGGTTGTTGTGAGGGTTCAATGAGAAAATGCACTGGACTTGTCACATAATAAGAGCTCAATATCATCAGTTGCTATTGATAATTATTATAATTATCATTTATTGAGTACTTTTTATAGGCCAGGAACTAAACTAGGTGCTTTATAGATACTAGGTCTGTTAATCCTCACAAAAATCCTTTGAAATATATTATTATTTCTGTTTCTCAGGGGAAGAAAAATAAAACTCAAAGAGGTTGCTGAGTTGCCCAAGGATGTAGGTAGTAACTGCTGGAGCTGGAATCTGAATCCGTGTTTGCCTGACTTTTCTGCCACCTCCACATTTCTGGCAATTTAAAGAATATGACCACTACAGACATTCTTAATTCTCAGTCATTTAGAAATATGAACAAACAGAAAATTAAAAAGGAAGGGAACTCTAGCTACTGGTAAAACTTTAATAAAATATCTTGCATTTCTATAATATTTATAGGCTTCAAAATGCTTCAAGATGTTTTATACCCTTTGTCTCACACAACCACTCTGTGAGTAAAGGCAGAAACAATTACAACTTTGAGGATGAGGAAATGGAGGTTCCAAGAAGTGACTTGCTTAAGCTTATGTTAGAATCCAGATCTTTAACTAAAGGGAAAAGCAAGCTCATTCTACAATACTTGGAAAATCTAAGGGGTAATTGATAAAGACTTTCTACATTTTGCTCACATTTTATAATTAAATTAGAGTTTTTCTGGAGCTGTTATTTAATATCTGGAGGAATACCCAAATGAGATGCTCGAAAGCTCACCTGCTTTCTAAAGCTCCGACAACTAAAGCAATCAAGTAGCAGGGTATCGGAACCTAGAAGGGGCAAACACACACCGCACATTTTCATTAGTGTTTAAAAAGGTTCCAGAATAAGACAATTCATATTTAAAATTAAGTAAATTCCCTTTCAAATCTCCAAATATTAGTATAGATGACTTTCCTTTTGTTTTCTCAAATAGTACTCATTTGCAAGAGCTCATATAATTCAAAATTGTAAAACATTTCAAAATATCTATTTTCTTTTTATTCTACCAGGAAGGAACACTCCCAACATGTGAAAAACATGACTGCACATAGTATTACAAGGTACATTTCAAGCATTTTTCAAAAATTAACCCATAAGAAGGCAACTGTGTTTTTTTCTTTGGTTTTAAAACACTACTGGTATATTCTAGAGACACAAAAAATATTCCAGCAATAAGCAGATGCCTAGGTTATGGGAGCCTGGAACTAATTTTCCTGGGTTTTAAGAAGCTGGGGTGGGAGCAGAATTTGCTCATTGTGGTTCACTTACGTGTTCTATTAAGATGGATTAAAACACACACACACACACACACACACACACACACACACACACACACACTCATTCGAGGTCAAAGATACAAGCCAAATTACCAGCTACATAGAACTTTTAACTTAAAGGACTGTAGTAAGTGCTTTTTTGCTATAAGATAGCTCTTCCATTTGTAAACTCTAAACAGTCACATTCCTGCAAGCCTACGCAGGTGACAGGGTGACTTAAAGGAATAGGAAGCTTGCTACAGACTGGAGTGAACAGAAAATGGAATCTGCACTTACTCTCTACCATTATTATCCAGTAACCTCTTTCCCCAGTGCAAACTCTCTGTAAGTAAAAAACTTTTTTTTTTCATTTGTACTTTAGATGAAGTTTTACAGAACAAACTAGCTTCTCATTAAACAACTAGTACACATATTGTTTTGTGACACTGGTTGCCAACCCCATGATATGTCGACACTCCCCTTCTCGACTTTGGGTTCCTCATTACCAGCTTTCCTGTCCTCTCCTGCCTTCTGGTCCTTGCCCCTGGGCTGGTGTGTCCATTTAGTCTCATTTTGTTTTATGGACCTGTATTTTGACTGAAGGGTGAACCTGAGGAGTGATTTCACTGCTGAGCTAAAAGGGTGTCGGGGGGCAATGCTCTGTCAGACCAGTAAGCCTGGTCTTCTTGGTGTGTGAGTTAGAATTTTGTTCTACATTTTTCTCTAGTTCTGTCCGGGACCCTCTGTTATGATCCCTGTCAGAGCAGTCGGTGGTGGTAGCTAGGCACCATCTAAGTGTGCTGAACTCAGTTTGGTGAAGGCTATAGTACTTGTGGTCCGTTAGTCCTTTGGACTCATCTTTCCCTTGTGTATTTGGTTTTTATCATTCTTCCTTACTCCAGACGGGGTGAGACCAGTGAAGTATCTTAGAAGGCCAAACCAAAACCAAACCCATTGCCGTCAAGTCGATTTGACTCGTAGCAACCCTACTGGACAGAGTAGAACTGCCCCATAAAATTTCCAAGGAGCGCCTGTTGGATTCAAACTGCCGACCTCTCTGTTAGCAGCTGTAGCACTTAACCACTACGCCACCAGGGTTTCTGCTCACAAGCTTTTAAGACCCCAGATGCTACTCACCAAAGTAGAATATAGAACGTTTTCTTTATAAACTATGTTATGCCAACTGAGCAGGATGTTCCCTGAGACTATGGTCCCCACAGCCTTCCACTCAGTAATTCAGTCCCTAAGGGAGTTTGGATGTATCTATAGAGCTTTCATGACCTTGCCTTGTACAAGCTGTGCTGGCTCCCCCAATGTTGTGCACAGTCTCACCCTTCACCAAAGTTACCACTTATCTATTGTCTATTTAGTAGAAAACAATCTTTTAAAAGTACAAAAGAAAAAGGAATAAAGAAAACAAAAAAAAAAAGCTGTTTTTTTTTTTTTAATTTTGAAATATTTCAAAAGCAATTTTGCTCTTTGAATGGGTACAAGCTACCTGAGTTCACCACTAACTAAAACAAAAATCTAGACCCTGTGATCTTACTTTCTGGTTGAATCTATAGATTTTCCTGCTTGTGTCCTTGGGGTCCGGTGCTTCTCCATCACGAATAGCACTCATTAGCGCCACCAGTTCTTTAGGGACAGATACCTAATTGAGAAGAAAAGCAATTTCCAGTTATAAACAGAAGGTTATATGGATCTTAAAATACACATCTAAAATAACTTTTTTTTTTTCCTTCTTGACTTTGTGTATAATACACAAACTATGAACTCAAAAAGGAACCCTGGTGGTATAATGGTTAAGTGCTTAGTTGCTAACCGAAAGGCTGATGATTTGAACCCACCAGCTGCTCCATGGGAGAAAGATGTGGCAGTCTGCTTCCTTAAAGATTACAGCCTTGGAAACCCTATGGGACAGTTCTACTCTGTCCTATAGGGTTGCTATGAGTCGGAACTGACTCAACGGCAATGGGTTTGGGTTTTTTGTTTTTTTTTTAAATGAACTCAATGGGTAAGTATCCATCGGTTTTGTAAATTAGCAAAATGTAAAACTACCTATCTACCCATATTAAGAGCAGAGTTTCAGAGAAAACTGGGTTAAAAGTCCTGCTCTGCCACTT
Organism: Trichechus manatus latirostris; assembly: GCF_000243295.1. Lineage (NCBI taxonomy): Eukaryota > Metazoa > Chordata > Mammalia > Sirenia > Trichechidae > Trichechus > Trichechus manatus. The sequence continues at coordinate 8,470,399 of NW_004444017.1, forward strand.
ACTAACTGCATGGCCATGGGCTAATGATGTCGCTGAGCCTCAGATTCACCATCAAATGAAGGTAATATATCATAGGCTTGTTGCAAGGAACAAATAATGTAAATGAAGAGCCTAACATTGTGCCTGGTAATGGTAGCGACATCTCCCATTCTCCTACACACACCCTCCATAAAAGATTCAAAGTATGCTATATTCATTTTAGGACACAGAATACAGTTTTGGACAATTTTATATTTTATATAAACACTTGGAGCTACAAATAGAAGAAACTTTTAAGGGTGATGACTATGAAAACTAAAACTTGTTGCCAAAAACCGTGAAATAATTTCCTCTGGAAACTTATATGGAAAGATCCTTATGGAGCAAACCATATGGTCACTTAAGCGCGCATTCTAATTTAGCAGCCACGATTCTGCAAGTTTTATTTCTAATAAACGCCAGAATGAAGTGCTAACAAGCACACATTCCAGTAAGTGCCAGACTTTCACGTTCTTCTTGCACGGCCCAGGACTCAGAGGTATTACTGAGGCAGGCACATAATTAGGTTAAGCACTAGTGCTACAACCACCATAGATCTGAAAACTAGAAACACTCAGGAACTAATCTGGTTGAGCCTCATCCCCTCATCTGGTAGTGAAATGTTTTATAGATGAGACAATTGTGGTTGTGAGGTTATATGACCTGTCCAAGGTCTAGGATACAAAACAAAATCAGTTGCTGTTGAGTCAATTTCAACTCATAGTGACCCTATAAGACAGAGTAGAACTGCCCCATAGGGTTTCCAAGGAGCAACTGGCGGATTCGAACTGCCGACCTTTTGGTTAGCAGCCAAGTTCTTAACCACCGTGCAAGGACTATCAAGAAGTTAGCTCAGGAATAAGCTGGAAATACATACACAAAAGTCTGCAACATACGCACATTAGGATACCCAGATAGCCCTGGTGGTGTAATGGTTAAGCACCCGGCTGCTAACCAAAAGGTGAGGGTTCGAACCCCTCAGAAAGGCTGTGGGGCAGTTCTACTCTGTCCTACAGCGTCGCTATGAGTCGGAATCAACTTGATGGCACACCACCACCACAACAACATAGTGGATTTATGGAAACTTTAATCCTGCAAATGTCAACTTTTAAAAGTTAAAAAAAGTTCTTCCAAAATTCTTGCTTTTAGGTCCTGAATTCTGAATTTCTTTTAAAATCAGAACGGTATCCATTTCCTTTTCTTACACTTACAGTGTTCAAAATTGCATTCCACAGAAATTCAAAATGAGGCCCACAGCCTCTTTTTTACATATTCCAGATAGACTCTGAGTAAAATATTTCTAGCTGTAAAAATTCCAATCACTATCTCTCCTTATGAATTATGCCACATTTACTTGTATGGATCAATTAATTCAGTTAATAATTTGTGATATTCACCTCTGCGCTGTAGGTTAATTTCACAGAAGGAGTATCCTGGCAAGGAAGAATTGCTCTGCAGTGGATGGCCTAGGAGGAGAAGAAAAAAAAAAACAGAAATGGCTAGTCTCCATTCTTATAAATCAAGTCATTAGGAAATCATTAGAATTGTAGCATTATTCTTAGATATGTTCTTTTTAAAAACAAAAATTACATTTCACATTTCGTGAGATCTTTTAAAGCAGGAAGTTGATTTGTGAATAACAAGATCTGATTTTCCATTTTAACAAGTGGTTCAGCCCTCAACTTCCAGTTGAAGAATGAAGCAAACTGGTAAGCAGAGTTTCCTATTTTACGCTCTGAGTAACAGCAGTGTCCAACAAGAAGCTCCTAGCAACTCTGAAAAAAACAGGGTTCTTTAGTCAAATAAATTTGAGAACTATGGCATAGTACCTCCCTGTCTTGGAGAGTAACTAGGCACATTAGCCTGCTGGAGGTTCTGAAAAGACCTACAGAAAAGAAACCTGCTGGACTTCTCACATTTATTTTAACATTAAACCCATTTTTCTCTGGTTAGTTACTAACATTTAACAGGACTCCAGTGTTATAAGGAACACAACCTGAGAAATATTGCTACTGTCTTGACATTTTTAACCTTGCAGCAAACTTTGAAACTAAAAACAAGGAAGAAAAGGAGAAAGAAACAGTCTCCCTCAATATAATCTAGACATGATCATATAATATATAAAGTGTTTCTCTGCTTCCACATCAAACTGTCATAAACACTGGTTCGATCAAGAAGAATGGCCAGAGCAGCCACAATTTTATACCCTGGCCAGTCTACAAACACGCCGGTGTTGATTGCTGGCGAGCTAAGGAACCCCGGTATCATTATACAGGCTCTACTGAGTTTAAAGGAATACTGATAATAATATCCCTCTCTGAAGTTGTTAGAAATCCTAGGCATACTTCGTTCCACTACAAACTTTTTTAAAACCCCTAAACTCTAGCCCTTTTCATTTCAGATCTAGCAGATTCCCCACAAGTATGGGCTCCTGAATGACCTCTTGATAGATTATATAGAACTAGAAGGACCACTTGATTCTCTTTCCCAAAATAGAATTCTAGGACCATGTCTCTAGAATTCTTTAATTGTCCCTAGTTACATTTGGCACTGCATGTATTTCATTGTATGAGACCAAGTATACATAGAGAACAACTGTAAGAAAAGTCATCGAACAAAATCACATCTACATGTTTACTACCAACTGTAATAATTCATTAATTTATCTGAGATCTCTTTCCTATATTTCCAACACTGCTGCAAATATGAAATGGAATAATATATTCAAAACTCATATATTTTGTGATTCACGCATCTTTCACTTCTTGCCAACGTTAGCTTGTGGACATTCTGTAAGAAATACTGCCTGAAATCCAATTTTACAAAAAAACAAGAGAGTGCACAATTTGTACATTCTTGCCAAGAGCATCACATCTCTTCCAGATTAATGAACTAAGTGTTCTTAGATTATTTTAATTGACAATAGAAAGTAAACATGACTAATTAATGTGCTAATATTGTTTTCTTTTTAACAGATACGTTTAAATTTGAGCCTACCACAATATCTATCATACATGAATATGGGGAGGATTATATATGCAAAATACCTAGCACAATACTTGGAAATATAGTAAATGTTTAATGAAGTGAGCTTCTTTAACTGTAAAGTATTCAGTTATTAACAGAATTAAGCAGCCCTGGTGGCACCATGGTTAAAAGTGCTCGGCTGCTAACCGAAAGGTCAACAGTTCAAACCCACCAGCCACTCTATGGAAGAAAGATGTGGCAGCCTGCTTCATAAAGATTTACAGCCTTGGAAACCCTACGGACAGTTCTACTCTGTCCTACAGGGTCATTATTCAACTCGACAGCAGTGGGTTTGGTTTGGTTTAACGGAAGTCTTTTTTTTCCTCAGAAGATAGTTTGATACTTTTTATCCTTGTAATAGATTACCTCTAATTATATGACTGTTTATCCTTAGTTTTTAAACAGAAAACAAAAATAGTTTAAATTATCTCATTTTAAAGGCACATTTAATACATTTAAATAATATATACATTTGTAAATGTGTAAGAAAAAAGCTGGAAAGGCTATATACCAAACTCAGTGGTGATTACTTCTGGGCAATGGTGCCTGGAAAGGGTTGGGGAATATGATTTTTCACTTCCCGCTTCTTTGCTGCTAGCGTTTTTTATAACAAATACATATTACTTTTGTTTTTTCCTTCCATTTTATGACCATTTTTTTGAGTGCCCACTTTGTGCCAGGTTCTATGCCAGGTGCCAGAGATATAAATACGATTAAGATACACATCATGCCCTGGATGGTCCAATCTAGGTAGACATACTCTCAAAGTAAAGGAAGCTTATTTTTTAATGCAATATATGAATGTGTTAATACTGAGAGATATAGATAAAGAATACATATATACTGTTTTTATAACATAATATAAAACACTCCATTAGGTAAGACTCACATATCCATATAAGACCACTGTCCATTTTGCTTCATTAAACTACATGTCTTGGGAACTTTCTGTATAACAAATCATTCCAGAATCCTTTTTACCTGGCACTGACTAAAGAGATACGGGTGTCTCTTCCCAGAAGTTTGCTCCGGAGAGAGCCACTGAAGAGCAGTAGATTTTGGAGATGTCTCAAAAGAAACTTCTATAATGACTTCTTGATTTCTGTATGAAACAAATAAATATATTAGTAGAATATAATTCCATCTCTGAGGACAATTAAAAGATAGCTAAGATTTGCATTCATAATACTAAATAATATAAACAATTCTGTGGGAGGTCTCAAGGCTGGGGGTCATTTGTTACTGACTAAGTGAGCTCTAGGAAGGCCGCCTTCTAATGTAGCTGTTTGTCTCCTGGTGTTCGTACCTAAATGTCAGCCTGTGTGTCTCTTCTACCCTATTGTGTTAACTGCTAATGAAGCCATAACAGGAACTGGTATCAGTCAAGTACCCCACTGTGTGACACCTTTTCGACAGTGGGAAAGTGAAAGAAATAATTTTGGAATCTTGACTACCTCAGTGATGGGTGTTAGAGCAGTGCTGGTCTGCAAACTGCTGCTGGTGTGCAGTAAGTCAAGAAACTGAGAGTAACCTTTCAGAAACTTTTGTAGTCATTTTTATGTCTGTTGACTCTAATAATAAAAATGTGTGCTTACATTTTGTTTCTCTTTTTTAAATCTCTTCTTATTAATTCATTTTCATTGTATTTTGCAAAAGTTATCAGCCTGAGATTGGAAATAACAAAAACTGATCCATCACCAGAGATCTTTGAATGCTGATAATGAGGAAATAACGAGAACTTTGGAGACCCACAGACGCTGACTGTGTTTAAATCCTGCGAATAGCGCTTACTGGTGCTGTGTACTTGGGCAAATTATTTGACCTTCCTATACTGTAGTTTCTCCATCTGCAGAATGAGGTTAATAATATCTACCTCCCAAGTTATGCTGGGGTGTTTCTTTCCATTTATTAAAGGGGAAGAGAAGGCATGAAAACACTGGCCACTGAAAGGTACGGGTAGATCAGCTTTGTTCTAGGCCAATGGTTTTCCACCCTTTTTCCCTCTCCAATAAACACACCAAAATCAAAACCATTGTCTTCGAGTCAATTCCAACTCATAGCGACCCTACAGGGCAGAGTAGAACTGCCCCGTAGGGTTTCCACGGAGCGGCTGGTGGATTCAAACTTGGTTAGCAGCCAAGTTAACAACCACTGCACCACCAGGGCTCCCAATAAACACAAGGAGTGTGATATACTCCCCGAGTGACAATTCTGGACCCCTGGTGGTGCAGTGGTTAAGAGCTATGGCTGCTAACCAAAAGGTCAGCAGTTCGAATCTACCAGCTGCTCCTTGGAAACCCTATGGGGCAGTTCTACTCTGTCCTATAAGGTCATTATGAGTTGGAACTGACTCGACGGCAATGGGTCATGACAATTCTGGCTACTAGTTTCTTAAGCAAGTTACATTATTTCTCTGAGGTTCCCTCTCTTCATCTGTAAAACACAGGTTTTACAGAGTTGCTGTAAGGGTTAGATAGAAGAACGCACGTAAAGCACTTATCCTAAGATTGGTACATAGTAACCATTCTATGTTTGTCATTGTTATTATTCCATTAATAAAAGTCGCAGGCCTCTGGGGCAATGGGGAAGGATGTGCAGCTTGTAAACGTTTCCCAGGTGATCCTGAAAAGCCTCCTTCAATGGCATGCCCCCATCACCACTCTAGATATTAATAAAATGATGAATAATTAAAGAAGTAACAGCTACCTAAAGTCCTATTCTTGAGTATTTTATACAACACATTTCTTTAGTATTTAAAAAAAAAAAAAACAATAACAAAAAGGCAGGAGAGTATAACCTTACTCCCCAAAAGTTAACCACAGCAATATTTTGTGTATTTTCCTACAGTTTTTTTAATGCATATTTTTAAACAGTTAAGGTAAGACTGCAAGTACAATTTTGTGTCCTTCTTTTTTAATCCAATAATATGTCATAAGCATTTTCCCATGTCCTGCCTAACATTGTTAGACATGTCTTACCAAACCACACTCACTGCTGTCGAGTCGATTCCAACTCATGGCAACCCTGTAGGGCACAGTAGAACTGCCCTATAGGGTTTTCAAGGCTGTAAATCTTTACGGAAGCAAACTGCCACATCTTTCTTCCATGGTTAGACATGTAGGGGTCCTTTTATTGAAAGAATTATTCACTATTATTAACAAACGCATTAAGAAAATGAAAAGCAAACCATAGGCAGGGAGAGATTACATATATCTGATAAAGGGCTTGTATCCAGAATATATAAACAACACCTACAATTCAATAAGAAGAAGACAGAGAACTAAAAATTTTTACATGTGTTACAGGTTTGAAAAGACACTTCAAAAAGAAGGTATATAGTTGTGTATATTGCCACCAAAAATAAATAAAACATTATTTAAAAAAGAAGATACACAAACGAACAATAAGCATGAGGAAGGTACACAACATCATTACTCATCAGACGCATGCAAATCAAAACCACTATGAGCTACTGCCAGGAATGCCACATGTTGGCAGGGAATGTAGAGCACTGGAAATCTCATATATTGCTGCTGGGAGTGTGAAATTGTACAAACCACTTTGTAAAGCAGTTTGGTAGTTTATTATAAATACACACCGACACTATGGCCTGATGATTCCACTTCTAAGTATTTACTCAAGAAAAATAAAAACAAATGTCCACGAAAGACTAGCCAAAAATGTTCACAGTTGTTTTATTCATAATAGTCAAAAACTAGAAACAGTTCAAATGTCCATAAATAAATTGTGGCATAGTCCTACAACAGAATACTACTCATAAATAAAAAAAAAATTAACTATTGATACATAAACAGCATAGATGAGTCTCAAAAACATGTTGCATGAAATCAGTGAGACACAAGTCTATCTAATGTCTCATTCCAGGCAAAACTAGGCTATAGCTAGAGAAATCAGTCAGTGTTACTGGGGAGGTGTACAAGGAAACATGGGTATAGACATTTGTCAAAATTAATCAAACTATACACTTTAAATCTCTGCATTTCATTGTGTTTAAATTATGCCCCAATAACAATATTTTAAAACAATAAAATTATACACCAACTCTATGACCCAACAATTTCACTTCTCGATATTTACCACCCCCCCATGACAAGCAAAACAAAACAAAAAACCCGTTGCTGTCGAGTCGATTCTGACTCAGTGACCCTATAGGACACAGTAGAACTGCCCCATAGGTTTTCCAAGGCTGTCATCTTTACAGAAGCAGACTATCACATCTTTCTCCCGGCCAGTAGGTTTGAACTGCCAACTTTTTGGTTAGCAGGTGAGTGCTCAGTCACTGAGCCACCAGGGATCCTTTTTGAATATATAATTTTCATTATAAGCTTCAGTCTGAACAAAAGTTCAGTAGGAGCAGTGTACCAATTACTACATATAAACCAAAACCAAACCAAACCCATTGCTGTTGAGTTGATTCTGACTCATAGTGACCCTATAGGACAGAGTAGAACTGCCCCCATAGAGTTTCCAATGAGCACGTGGTGGATTCAAACTGCTGACCTTTTGGTTAGCAGGTGAACAATTAATCACTGTGCCACAAGGACTCCATTGCTACATATACTCAAACTTAAAAAAGAGAAAGAAAAACTTCTAAAATAATTAAAAATACATTGTCCCAATTATTCAACTATAAAAGAGAAAGATAAGATTCATACTTGCTCAGAGGAATAGGGAGAAAGATTTCCATTGGTGATCCTTTGTAACTTTGTCTTTCTCCAAGAGCATATTTGACTTCTTGTCCATTGATCACCACTTTTTCTATGGTAAGGTCCTTCGTATCCAAAATCTACAATTAAATTAATATTTTTAAACGATGAGAAAATAGTTTTATACACCAGAGAAAATTAACATCAGTTAACCACAGTGACTGTAGAGTAGAACTAGTTGCTCGTGGACAGTAAAATACAGAGGGAAGTTACAGGGATTAAAAGGAGTCAAAAGCTGGCATAGGTCCATCTCTCAGAACTCTGAGTTTCCTGAAAATCATTGGATCCTAAGATTTGCATGGAGCCATGGTGGCACAATGGTTAAGAGCTTGACTGCTAACCAAAACGTCAGCAGTTCAAATCCACCAGCCACTCCTTGGAAACCCTATGGGGCAGTTCTACTCTGTCCTACAGGGTAAGAGTTGCATATATATTGTTAGATAATTCTAAGATTGTTGTTGTTGTTAGCCGTTGTAGATTCCAACTCATGGCAGGCCTAGGTGTGCAGAGTAGAACTGCTCCATAGGGTTTCCAATGGTGTGATCTTTCAGAAGCAGGTCACCAGGCCTGTCTTCTGAGGCGCCATATAGTCACACAAATTTTGGGCTTTAAGTAAAAGTCAAATTAAAATGCCCTTGCTTCTGTCTCCTAAAACTTAACTTCTCTGCTATTAAAAACCTCACCTAAAACTTAAGTTTCTTTCACTCTGATTCCTCAATATATCTTATCATACATTTCTCCCTAGAATTCATATTGTCCAACTGCTACATACTGCCATATAGCCAAAAGTTAAAACAAACCTTGGCACTTTTAGACAAATAAGCATACTATTCGTCGCTGTTGTGTATCCAGAAAAAGCCCAACCTAGTATGGCAACTCTGACCAAATGACCCTAAGGAGGATTGGAACATCGTATCTACTTACTGCAGCCGATTATGGGCAATTGTTTTGTGCAGTAAGGGAGTGACAGCAAGAGTGTCTGAATATTTTCCATCCCTATAATCCCCTATCTAAACCCTAAAAACCATATCCTTCCATTATCTCTCAACTTATCTCTTTAAAATTTTCAACTTTCCTATGCCTCAAGACTGTTTCCAAACAAACCTGAACAAGACTGGCACGTTATTTTTAAAACTTCACTTGATCCTCCTGCCCACTCCAACAACTATTCTATTTTTCTCCTTCCTTTCTTAAATTCCAAGGGCAATCTATGGCTGCTGCTTTCAGTTCCTCATCACTCATTCCTCCCTTCACCCTCTTCAATCTGGCTTTGCACTCCTCTGCTACTGAAACGGCAGTCTTCCTAATCAACAAGGTCTTTTCTGTCCAATCATCTTGATCTCTGTTGACTCATAGCCCTTATGGCCCACACTATCTGTTTGAAATCCTTTTCTTGGCTTCTGTGATGGTTAATTTTATGTGTCAACTTGGCGAGGCTATGGTTCCAAGTTGTTTGTCCAAACACTAGTGTAGTTGCTATCATTGAGTAGTTACATGTGATTAAATCAGTTGGCCTTGGGTAGACCAGATTATTTTCCATAATGTAATGTGATATAATTACCTTACATCTAATGTAATGTAATCACCCTCTATAATGTAATCTAATGTAATATAACCACCTTCCATCCTGCAATCCAATGTGATGTAATCTAGCAAGCATACCAGCGCAGGATGGGTCCTAAATTTAATCACTCCTGAGTTATAGAAAGACCAGGACAGAGATGCACACACAAGGGAAGACAAACGACATGTGAGGATCATTCACAAGCAAAGGAATGCCAAGGATCATTGGCAGACACCAGAAACAGGAGTGAGGTTCACAGAAGAAATCAACACAGCTGAGACCCTGATTTGGACTTATTAGCCTCTAAAACTGTGAGAAAATAAATCCCTGATCTTTAAAGCCACCCACTTGTGGTATGTGCTACAGTAGCACTAGGTAACTAAGGTAGCTTCTTTACCTTTACACCAAAATGGTTTTCCTACTTGTCTAATGCTTTTCCTTTCCTTTCTTCTTTTTAACTCCTAAATATGAATAAGCTCCAGTGTTCTTGCCTTGGTCCTCTGATTTTCTTACTATACTCCTCGCTGTTAGCTCTCCCTCCCTCCCACATTTTCAACTAATATCTCAGTGCAGATGATCAACAGTATATTTCTATAGTTGTATCTCCTCCCTAGGACTTCTGCCTGTCATAAAGAAAAAGATCCTGGACTCAAAATTTAATTAAAAGAGATTGTTATTAAGCCAAGACAAAGACAATCATTGCAATGAGGGTTCTGCTAATGTGTACCAGCACAAGAAACTAGCAGAAGCCTCAGAGCAATGACTGTCTTTGTCTTGGCTCAATAACAATCTCTTTTAATTAAATTTGAGTCTTGGGTCTTTTTCCCTACGACATTTTGGCAATGAGGATGGGATTCAAAGCCGTCTTCCTTCAGAGGGATCCTCGAGGGGTCAAGGATTGGAGCGGGTCAGCGACAGGGCCCTTTGTGCCCTACCATTTCTATGGATACTGAGGGGAGGTAAGCGTTCTTGGATTCGAACCCTGTAATTTATGGAGTAGTTTGCCAAGATTTTTTACTAAGCCGTTTGTTGTGTTTTTCTGTCTGGCTTTTCTCAGATGTTTCAGCAAGCTTTCAGTTGTGGTTTTCTGTCCAGAATCTCTCGAACGTTCCAGCAAGCTTTCACTTGTTTTTCTGTTCAGAGTCTCTCAGACGTTTGGTAAGCTTTCGTTGTTTGTGTTGTCTAAATCTGAGCATCGCAGTCAATAGAGGGGTAAATCTACATTCAAAGAATATTTATTTGTGGTTTGTAAGAAAGAAGCTGAAAGTAATTATCTGTACAAGTGGTTTGTTTCTGGTAATGCTCAAGGGTGAAGTTTGCATGCCATCTAGTGATGCATGGTTGTATCTGCAGATTTCCGAATTTTGAGTTACACACGCTGAAACTGGTAACATGGGGACATGCCACTTATGGGCCACATTAAAATGGCATGCACTTGCCAGAGATAGCGTTAGCAAGTCTGGGAAAATTTTGAGACCAAGTGTCAAGTCTGGGAAAATTTTGAGCTCAGTAAAAATTAACTTTTCTGTGCAGTGGACTGGGAAAAAAAAAAAAAAGAGGCTCTAGAATAATCAGCAAAGTTTTCAGACACTAAGTGAAAGTTCCCTTTTGCTTCTTTGCTGGCCTTTCTCTCTCTCTCGACCTGTCTACGGAAAATCACTCCTCCTGCTAAGACTAACAGGTTTGACTCATAAACTAGCTCTAACCAAAGAAACTCCTTGACAAGTAAATTAATGGCTTACAGCTGTGCAGCAACCACAAACCCAGCCAAGCAAGAAACTACACATTGGCTAGAAAGATGCCCTGGCTACTCTTGCTTTAAAATAAGATGGCTGAAGAAATACTTAAAGAAGCTCTAGAAATATAAAGGAATTCTGTTTAAGATTCTAAACCTGAGCATCATGTTAAGAAGGAGAAAATCTCATTTTGAAATACCTTTTAAAATTAAATGTCCTGAAGAGAAAAGATAAACCTCCTACAGTCAAGGCTTGTTTTCATTAATTAATATGTTAGTAGGACCTAGGAAAGCCCAACAATAGTCTGAAGAAACACACTGAAAAGAAACAACCCTGAAAAGTCATTAATGATTGAACCCAATGCTATAGGCATTGAATTCATAGATTAAACAAAAGCAGTACCTAAGTTTTTAAAATGCCATCCCTAAGGTTTTTTTCTTCCCCCAAAGAAAAATTAATGGACAAAAGTTCAGAGCTGCAATCAAGAGAAAAAAAGGAAAACTGTCTATAGTTTAGCCAAACTGCTTATTGATAACTCTAGTTTAATTCAAGCGTTACAGAGTAGACTAAGAAATAATTCCCCATTACTAAGCTAATTAATTTGGCTTTAATTAGCTGGATCCTTTTAAAAATTATCAACAAACACTCCCTAAAGAACTTGTAAGTTAGAAGGAAGTTGGATACTACCACTACCCAACAACTAAACATTAGTGAAGTCCTAATAGCAGAATTGTTTACCATATTTTTTACATCATCCCATAATTCAGAATTTACATTTACCCTTGCATTTAAGAAGACAGAAAATAATTCTTATGAGAAAAATACTAGTAAAGTAAGGAATTCTTTGAACCTACCAACAATGTAATTTCTCATTGTTCTGATTGCCGAGAGGCAAGTACAGCTTAAGGAGGATTTCGTTTGTTTGTGCTTCTAGCAAACATTTTTGGCTTCCCTTTCTAGCTGCTCTCTTGCAGATGTTTTGGTCCCAGGTTTATTTATTCCAGGTGTGGGGTAAAGGTTACTTGTCCAAGTTTCAGGCAAGGGTTCTTGGACTAGATCCAAGGGAGAGCTCCAGTAATTTTGAGATAGGTCGACCTGACTGAAACAGCTGGAAACTGCATAGCTACTTGTGTGTATGTATGTGTTGCCTTGTTTTATGTTGTGCTGTTTTAGGAATGTTATGCTGTTGCTGATCATCATAAAATGGAAAATCATAAGGAAAAATACAAGCGGAGACCTTATAATGCAATTTGAACTGGCTCCAGAGACCCAATGAGTGTGTGATTCTCACCCAAGATGGTGTCCACTTGGACAAAATCTGCGGTAAGTCAGCTAGAAAGGTGAATAAGATTCTGTCTTGTGGACTTCACTTTTAATCTAGAGACAGCATTTGATCTTTTTCCCTTTGTGTGCCACCATGAGGTCACTCTAAGCCTCAGCTCCAAATAAAACTACTTCTTGTATCTGTCTTATGAATTAGGCTTCCAATAGCTACTCTAAAGAACTTTAATATGAACTAGTTGATTTAAAAAAATTATACTGAAAAAAAGGTGAATTATTTTGATTGATATAACAACGCCTTAAAAAGAATCAAATTATTCTAGACTCCTCTCTCTGAAGGATCCTATGAAACATGCAAAAAAAATGGAATTATGGAAATATAATAATTTCTTACCTCTGATTGATATTATTAGGAAACTCTGGTGGTATAGTGGTTAACAGCTACAGCTGCTAACCAAAAGGTCAACAGTTTGAATCCACCAAGTGCTCCTTGGCAACTCTATGGGGCAGTTCTTCTCTGTCCTATAGGGTCACTATGAGTTGGAATCAACTCGACAGCAAAGGGTATTATAATATTTCTTTAAGAACTCATTCTAACTGGTTTAATGATAAATAAGTGCTTAGAAAATTAAATAGTCCTAATATTCCCAAGAATAAAAAATAATTTTGTTCCAACAAATATTTTTATGCCAACTTTAAAAACAAGATCTTAAAAACTAAAGCTTTCTAAACAACTTAAGCTGAGTAGTATAGAAAATGTTTTATTTAGAGTAAGGAATAAAAACAAGAAGGTTAAACTGCTTACAGTAATTAAATTTTGTAATATATAAACTTAAATTACTAGTATGTAATATATAACATTATATATTGTTTTGTGGTTGTTCTTAGGTGCAGTCAAGTCAGTTCCAACTCATAGCGACACCATGTACAACAGAATGAAACACTGCCCAGTCCTGTGCCACCCTCATAATTGTTATGCTTGAGCCCATCATATATTAGTAATATATTATATACTTAAATTGACTTCTAATACTAAACTAAGTTAACAGAGATTCATTAAAGTTTATACACTCTTACTTGTATACCACAGAAAAAGGATATATATACATATATTCAGATTTGATAATAAATATGTTCATTTTATGTTACTTAAAGAGTTATACTATAAGAAATATGTAACAAAGACAAGAAATTTAAAAAGCTTACTAAAGATTTTTGTTTAATATAATCAAGCTTCTAGTTTATTGCAACTAAAACTTTAATGGGTTAATTCATCAGAATTTTTAAAAAGCTTAATGGCAAATAACATATAAAGCAAAGAATTAATTTTCTCACTGTTAAAAATAACAATTTTCCTTAATTACTAGATTGAAAGATTAATTTTATTTTTTGTACAATTTGCCTCAAAAACAAAGGTTCAATAAAATAAATTCCTGAATTAAAAACAGCCACATAGTTATAAAACAAAAAATAAGGTTTTTACTTTTAAAACTTTTGCTTTAAATAACTTAAGTATTGTTTCTCATAAGCTCCTGACCACTTTGAAACTCCACAGAAAGCCACAATTTGCTTGTTTTGTAAAAAAAAAAATGCAAAAAAGGATTTATTCAATATGTTATAAATCACATAAAATATATTGTCAAAATCAGGAGAAGTACCAAATTTACTTTAAATTAAAAAAATTTTATATGTCAATAATGTTTATCTAATGCTGGACAACAAGCACATACTACATCACAATTTTATTATTTCAGTTGCTAACTTGGTCCAAACTTTGTTTCCTTTAAATCTAGCATCATCAAAGCCAATGATTTCAACTAAAGAATTCACACTGTTTAACCATAATTTTTTAAATTACCATTCAAATATTTAGCTTAATATATTCTTGCTATATCCTGACTATATGGCACCATGTCTCAAAATTATTATGTGTTATATCTAAAGCTCTTTGGGAATGATAATAATTATTATGTTTGAAGATATTTTTATCTAAACTTTTTATTTAACTTTATTTGGCTTTATATTACTTTTGTAATTAATGCTCATCAAATCTTTTTACTTTTAAGAATTATTTTTATAAATTAACCATAGCCATTTTTAAATTTATCACTCACAAATAAGTTTTACTTTGCCAATTCACTGAAAACGCAACAGACTGTATCAGACTCATAAAGAGGACTATAATATTTTGAACATAAATTACTATTGGACTAAATCAAGATTTTAAAATTCTTATGTAGAAATTGACAGAGTTTTTCAAGTTGCTGCTGATCTAGAATACTATGGAACCAAAACTGGCTACATGGGACTAAGTAAACTAAAAGAATTACCATAAGGTTTTTATGAAAATATTACTCATGTTCAATGTTCTAATTTCTACATATAGGAAATCACTTTATTTTCCTTTCCCCCTTTTAATATAGGAATCAGCTATTTCAAGAACTAATAACACAATGTTAGTTACAGAATATCCTATGAATTAAGAAATGTTACGGTTCTTGTCAAAGTTTGGACTAAGTACATTCAGAATATCTTAAATGATTCCACCCATGGACTCCAAGAAATGAATGCTGAAATAAGTATAATGAGAAAAGTAATTCTTCAATGTTGTTAAATACTGTTATTTTAATCCAATATTCTAAAGAATTTTTTCACAGGTTAAAGGAACTTTTGACAACCAAAATTCCAAAATCTGCTTAATATTGTTCCAGAGGACTATATATAAGAAAAGACATCAGTTAAAAGATTCCCTGGAGCCTCGTTAAAGAGGACTGTATGTAGTTCTCCTTGCTAATCACTGTGCTGCTAAATTACAGGGAGTTAAGACCGGGAAACACCTCTCTCAATTAAAGAAAGCTGCTGCTTCTACTTGGATAGTTCAACCAGCAAAAAGACTCAAACTAAAATTCAAAAATCGCCAGAATAAAAATCAAGACAAAATTTGGCATGGACAACTCATCCCAAGATCTAGGACTAGGCTTGTAAACGCTTTATTCCCAAACACTGGAACACATAAATAGAAATACAATTCTTGGACTTTGCATATTTCTTTTTCTAATATTTGCTATCCTTTTGTCTTACATAGCTTTAAAGTCTGTAGACTAGTAACTTTCTCTTGGTGAATGAATGTTATTGAAATTATTACTTTGTGCCTAACCCTCATTGTTTTAAAGTAGCTTTGTTCTATCAGTTAGGTTTTATTAATTGTTAAGACAGATTTGTATAGGTAAATCTTTCTGTGTGTTTTAACCAAAAAACATCCCTTTATATTTTTCTCTTGGTCCTTTGTATGTTAATTGCTCTTGTTTATTTCTTCTGAGCAATCTTCCTCCATCATGAAGCCTTTCTTAAGTTCTTTGCTACTATACCTCGTAATAATCACTGAGGCCTGAGAAGATAGTGCCTTTGTCAGACTGGCTTAATCAATAGCAAACACCTTCTGTTACTCTTAGATTAACACCACCGGGGAAATAGAAGACATTCGTAAAATACATCAACAAGCAGTTTGGCTTCACTCTATTCTTCCTATGGCTATACTTTCTTTTTCTGATTTATTCAATTAGTTACCACAAGGAATAGAGTCATGACTGAGAACATTTTTACAAACTAGATTAATTAGCATTGATTGTGACTGTTATTGGAATTATTAAATGTGTTTTCAAATGCATATCCAAATTACGAAGTTCAACACCACTGAAACAACTTATATACATTGATTTCACTCACTTTTTTAACACAGTGGATGAATCCTGCACCCCAGATTAGCTTCAATGAAAAGGTCAAATATTGTTCCAATATGGCCTAGGTCTCTGAGTCATTACCTCCCTCCCAGATAACAACATCCAGACAAGACGCATGGCAGAGAATCAGATGGTATTCAACAAAGAAACTAAGTTGTGAGTTTAAAGGCCTGAAGCAGGATAAGCAGCCATCTAGGATATAAAGATCACCATAAGGACATATAATAAGATCACTGAAATGGCTGCTCACACACAGCACTGTAAATTTCCCAGAGCTGCCCGGCAACCAGGGAACTGGTTGTCCCTGACTATGGAGAAAGAGGTTTAACACCAGATATAAAACAAACATAAACCATAAAGATGGAGTCACCATGTGGGGGCAGCAAATCAATAACCCATGCAGAAGAAAGCATGCCCATAAGGATGTTCCATTAAAATCTTGATCTAAAGGAGGGAATGATACAGAGATCCTAAAAACTATAAAGAAGTATCTGACCGGAGTAAAAGAAGCTAAAATAGGGTTCAGGTTTAAAATCCAATCTGTGTAAGCAAAGCTAAAGTAGGGTCTTGTTTTGGAGTTCACTCTGTGTAGAAAACCTGTAGAACAAGTAAGCTAAACTGGTTAGGGTAGTTTTGTCTGTTACCTGATATCTAATAGACTGTGGTTGCTCCTTTTAATAAAGCCAGAGAGCCTCTATAAAACTTCTACATTTCAGCGCTTGAGGTGTTCACTCATTTATGCCAAGAAATCTGGAAGACAGCTACCTAGCTAACAGACCGGAAGAGATCCATATTTGTGCCCATTCCAAAGAAAGGTGATCCAACAGTATGCAGAAATTATCAAACAGTATCATTAATATCACAATCAACTAAAATTTTGCGGAAGATAATTCAGAAACAGTTGCAGCAGTACATCAACAGGGAACTGCCAGAAATTCAAGCTGGATTCAGAAGAGGATGTAGAATCAGAGACATCACTGCTGATATCAGATGGATCTTGGCTGAAAGCAGAGAATACCAGAAAGATGCTGTCTTAGTCATCTAGTGCTGTTATAACAGAAATACCACAAGTGGATGGTTCTCACAAAGAGAAGATTATTTCCTCACAGTAAAGTAGGCTAAAAGTCCAAATTCAGGGTGTCAGCAACAGGGGAAGGCTTTCTCTCTCTGCTGGCCTTCTCATCAATCTTCCCCTAGACTAGGAGCTTCTCCATGCAGGGATCCCAGGTCTAAAGGCCATGCTCAGCTCCTGGCACTGCTTTCTTGGTGGTATGAGTTCCCCCCTCTCTACTCACTTCCCTTTCTTTTTTATCTCGAGAGATAAAAGGTAGTGCAGGCCACACCCCAGGGAAACTCCCTTTACATTGGATCAGGGATGTGACCTGGGTAAGGGTGTTACAATCCCACTCTAATTCTCTTTAACATAAAATTACAATCACAAAATAGAGGACCACAATACAATCATGGCCCAGCCAAATTGATACATACATTTCTGGTGGGATATAATTAAATCCATGAGAGATGTTTATTTGTGTTTTATTGACTATGGAAAGGCATTCGACTGTGTGGATCATAACAAATTATGAATAACATTGGGAAAAATGAGAATTCCAGAACACTTAATTGTGTTCTTGTGGAACCTGTACATAGACCAAGAGGCAGTTGTTCGAACAGAACAAGGGGATACTGTGTGGCTGAAAATCAGGAAAGGTGTGTATCAGGGTAGTATCCTTTCACCATACTTATTTAATCTGTATGCTGAGCAAACAATCCGAGAAGCTGGACTATCTGAAGAACAGGGTATCAGGATTGGAGGAAGACTCATTAACAACATGTGATATGCAAATAACACAACCTTCCTTGCTGAAAGTGAAGAGGACTTGAAGCACTTACTGGTGAAGATCAAAGACTACATCCTTCAATATGGATTACACCTCAACATAAAGAAAACAAAAATCTTCATAACTGAATTAATAAGCAATATCATGATAAACAGAAAATATTGAAGTTATCAAGGATTTCAATTTACTTGGATCCACAATCAATGCCCATGGAAATAGCAGTCAAGAAATCAAATGATGTATTGCATTGGGCAAATCTGCTGCAAAAGACCGCTTTAAAGTGTTAAAAAAGACGATACTTTGAGGACTAAGGTGCGCCTAACCCAAGCCATGATATTTTCAATCACATCATATGCATGCTAAAGCTGGACAATGAATAAGGAAGACCAAAGAAGAACTGGTGCCTTTGAATTACGGTGCTGGTGAAGAATACGGAATATACCATGGACTGCTAGAAAAAGAAACAAGTCTGTCTTGGAAGAAGTACAGCCAGAATGTTCCTTGGAAGCAAGGACGGTGAGACTTCGTCTCACGTACTTTGGACATGTTATCAGGAGGAAGAAGGACATCATGCTTGGTAACACAGAGGGTCAGAGAAAAAGAAGAAGACCCTTGACAAGATGGATTGACACAGTGGCTACAACAACGGGCTTAAACAGAGCAAGGATTTTAAGGATGGCGCAGGACTGGGCAGTGTTCTATTGTACGTAGGGTTGCTATGAGTCCGAACTGACTCGATAACACCTAACAACAACAGTTCCAGAGAAGAATGTCCTGTGACCACTCTGTGAACTCCTATGGTTGTTCAGTGGTAACTAACCAACAAAGTACCGATATCACCAAGTAGTAGCTACCTTACCTCACCAAGCACCAGTGAGAATTTTGTTAGCTTGTTTCCAAAGGAACCTTAACCCAATCGGCTTGTCCCTATGCTTTGTTCCTAAGGAATCTTAAAACAAAACTTGTAAGCCACCAATCAATATAATGTCAGTAAGTAGGTAACTAGTCAACAAAACTCTGTAAACCAATCATTGTTAAGGTCCCATTTGTTATCACACCTTTGACAATGATATATCTTTACTTCCTTCTGTAACAGTATATTAAAGACTCCCTGCTTGTGATTCAATGGACTCTGCTAGTCTCTTGTGCCTGGTGCACACTAGCAGAACCATCACTGCAACGATTGTCTTTGTCTTGGCTTAATAAATATATCTTTTAATCAAATTTGAGTCTGGGGTCTTTTCTCCTATGACAAGCCTAACATCTTTAATTGCCTGCTAGACATTTTCAAGGGAAATATCACCTATTCAATAGGCTTTTAAAATTTCGAAAAAGGAATCCATCATTATGCCCTTGATTTCTCTATTCTGTTAATAGTGCTACCATCCTCCAGGTACCTCAGGTCTGAAACATTCAAGTAATCCACAGTGGATCCCACCACCTATCCTACCAAGCCAATTAGCAAATTTTTCTTTTACACTATCTTCATCCTTTGGTTTCCTTCCTTCTGCTACCACCCTAGATCAGGACCACTGTTACAAATGCCTACTATCTGTTCTCCCTACCTCTGGCCTCAACAGCAGGAGGAGGTAGAAAGCCAGGAAACAGCCATTTTCAAGGAGGGCTTTAAACTGGTTCAAACCAGTTCAATCACGGCCGACAAACTGAAACCGGAACAGATCCAAATTTTTAAGTTTGGGTGATCCAAAACCATAACCAGAACAGGAAAAATTACAGGCCGAGGCCCTGGAATAGAAGACTCAGAAGAGGCGTAGCGAGCCCTTTGAGGAGCCTGATGCTTGAGACTGGATTATTGCCGTAACTGAGGAGAGCGACACACTCGAAGCGGTGTGGTCAGCCCCCATCTTTGAATGGGGCACCACTGTTTCTGCCTCTGTGCAAAATCCAATGGGCAAGAGATTTGGTTGCTCTGCAAAGTGTATGCTGCCCTTGTTTTCTAAGAGGGAGATTAAATTTCTATCAGGGCTTCCACTCGTAATTTTTCCCGTTCCAGTAATGGTTCCTGTTCACTCAAATTTTAAAAAAATTCGCGTCTGTTCCTGTGTTGCTTCCTCGGCCATGATTGAACCGGGAGTAACTGGCTGGAAGCCCTGTTTTCCAATCACCTCCTTTTATGATAGATTAAGTTTAGGTGATAAACTCAGAAAATGTCACAAAGGCAATCACTAATTTGATTCCAACTGCTCTTAACCTCTCCGGATTCAACAAATTTTGGTTCGTAAGAAATTTCCATCCTGGTTTAATTTTTTCTCTCTTTTTTAAAACAGCAGTTATGGGTACCATCTGTTTCCTTCCTAATGTGCAGTCATTTTCTGTTTACTTTCCTTTGGAGTACCTCAGTTGTTGCCCTTGCTCTAAACTAGTAGAACTGGTTTATCTTTCTGCACTTACAGATTTAGAATATGGTTTTATTAGGTTTATATTTTATCAAGAATAATAATAATTACTCCTTTGTTCCTTCATATTCTAGCACCTATTTCTGAATATCTGATTTGTTTTAAGAATTTGATTTGAATATACATGTTTATTACTACTCATGTTTACATTGATTTTATAGCTATAAAGATGAATTAATTGGGTCATTTCCTTGCAGAACATACTCTATTTTCTGTATTGTCTAAACTTTTCAATCTGTTCAGAGTAAGGAGTCAAGTTATTGTTTTGACTACCTTTGTGAAGCCTTTTTCCTAATCCCTATATATGTTATGGACCCCTGGTGGCACAGTGGTTAAGAGCTCGGCTGCTAATCAAAAGGTCAGCGGTTTGAATCCCCCAGTTGCTCCTTAGAAATCCTATGGGGCAGTTCTACTCTGTCCTGTAGGGTCACTATAGTTGGAATCGATTCCACAGCAATGGGTTCTGGGGTTTGGTATACGTTACAGCAGTTGGTCCAACCCTCTCCTACAGCACTTATGGTATTACATTATAATGATCTGTTCTCTCCACAAGACTAGAGTTCTTAAAAAGACAGGAGATGTTACTCAGATTTGCATTCATAGGGCTTAGCACAATATCTGAAAAATAGTGGGTGTCAATTAATGCATGAAGCAAATCCTGGACCAAGAGAAAATTTAAAAATGCAATGTTTAAGCTACATATCTCAAGTCCTAAGCCTCAGTTATGATTTCCAAATTATTTGCAAAATTTCCCTTCAAATTTCACTGATTAATGTTATTAAACAATTGCTCAAAAACAGTAATCAGAAAGAAAAATGTAAGGGACCTGGATAGTCTAAAGTTAGTACTTTTTAAAAAACATTTACTGAGTGAGTATCAACTATGTGTAAGGTCAAGATATGCACACACAGTTAAAATAAGAAACAGCCCTAACAGTAGGAAGCTACTGAGAATATAACTTACTGCATCTCATGGTATTCTTTTTGAATAACATCCCCAAAATGGGCTGTAATTCTAAACAGCTGAACTGTTGCTATGGCGTATACACAACTGATTCCCTTTTTGTCCAGCCTTCTGGGAAATTCCATGTCAGCCTGCTGGCCCACTTCTTTTTATGTATATAAACAGGACTTTATATCATGTGTTTTGTTTCTCCTATCCTTATTCTCTCTTCCTTCAAATTCTTTACTTATTTTTAATCTTGTTATACTATATATATTGTTTTCAGCAGTCTCAAATACTTTCTGGAACAAAGCAGGGTAAAAAAAAAAAAAAGCCTTATGTCTCATTATTATATCCTTATTTACATTTTCTACTTGTTATTTGCAGGGTGCTGTAATGAAAAAAAAAAAAAAGAAAAACTGCGGGCTTATGCATTAAAAACAAAAACACCTACCTTGATTTGATTCTCAGCTTAGTGAAGACTGAAGGGTTTGTAGTCAGAAAGTTGTGTGTTCAATTCCTGGCTTCTGCCACTTACTAACTCTATGATTTTGAGCAAGTCACTAAAACTTCTTCAAGCCAATAACTTAAAAAAAAAAATGAAATTTTCAATAAAGGAAATAAATGCTTGAGAGTTATCACAAATTTGACTACCAAACCTCAGTGTAAATAAACCAACACTTTAAAAGAAGTTTTCAAATATCTGAAACTTGGTCCTATTAGAGCTCCTGTGGCATTCCCCAGCATCATGAACTCCAAGAATTGAGAGGAAAAGGAACACAGGATGTCTCCTCAGCCAGCACTGGCACGGGTCTTCTCTATCATTAGTGGTTAAGTATGTTGCTATCTCACCTCCAAGATACAGCTAGAACTATTATCAGTGTAGATGGCATTAAGCATAGGCACTGTTTTCTAACTGAATTCATCCATTAATCAGCTCATCAAATTTCTGAGTGTCCTCTATGTGCCAGGTTCAATACTAAGAACTGGAGATACAAAGAGTCCCTACCTTCAAGAGTCCATAATCTAGTGGAGGAAAGAAACAAGCTAACTCCAAATAAATAAAAATAAATAAATCCACGTTCTTGGGCTTGGGTTATTGTCATAAAATAAGCAAGCAATTATAAACAAACACTGCTTTGTATGAAAAATAGCCTTTCTTGTATAGAATCTAATATTATTATAATTCCAGACTCTAATTTACTAAACAAACATACCAACTAGAAATAATAATTTTAAATATCTTATTTTTCTCTAGATTTGGAGAATGTAAAAACAATGCACAGGTTTTTAGAGTAAAGGGGACACTGAAAGGACATTCCTTTAAAAAATGAAGCATTCTGACTGTTACTTATTCATAGAACAGATGTAAAGCTTTCATTTTAAAAAAACAGATGAGAGTGCAACGTCATATTAAACAGTGTAAAGCTATCAAAATTGAATTTCTTTTAATAAAAGGAAAGATTGCAGGGGAACAGGACTTCACTTCAGCCCTGCCCAGGAAAAGCTGCCGCTGCAATAAAAGATAGCATGGTACTTCAAGTGGACCAAAGTACAACCTACAGGGAAACATTTACATTCTTGCTTATAATACTTTTATTTCTTTCTTATAGCATTTTCGTTGACTACTAGAGGGGTCAACCTATTTTCTAAATGAGAATTAGTCTAATAAAATGTTAAAGGACAAAGAGTAAGTTATGTACTATATTAGTTCACACTGCTGAACTCAAAATACAGACCTCTTGCACAAGTAAGAAAAACAGGTATGAAAGCCACCAATTCTTATCTATACTTATTATTTCGCCCAATTATTTGACCCCACTAATTTCTCTTGTCCCTTCCTGTTTGGAAAGGTAATTTATTGATGTCACCGGTTGGAGAGTCTGGTATTGCCTCCCAGAAACTTGTTTGGAGCCCTGGTGGCACAGTGATTAAGTGTTCAGCTGCTAACCAAAAGGTGGGCAGTTCATATCCACCAGTCACTCACTGGAAACCCTATGGGGCAGTTCCATTCTGTCCTATAGAATCATTAAGAGTCGGAATTGACTTACAGCAATGGGTTTTTAATTTCTCTCAGTCAAGCCTACAACATACCTGATCTTCCCATTGTTTATTGCCGTGGTTTAGTAGATGTTACCATGCTACACTGTGCAAAATAACCCCATCCTGACTTGGTGAGGAGACCAACTATGGTTGGTCTTTTCATGTCCCTCATTCAATTCTTCAGGTGAAAGGTACAATCCAAATACTACTAGACAACTTGAATAAGAACACTGAAAACAGGTTATGGTGTACAGATAATATAATTGAATAACACTCCATGAATCTAAAATTTTCAGTTATTCAAATGGCTGGAGAGCTTGCAGGAGTATTATCTAAGAAGCACAGTAACTACTCGCTTCTTGACACCAAGTATGAATAAATCGTATTCAGTCATCCTTAGAAAGCTTGAGTGCCTCAAAACCAAAAATGCGTTTCCATCCAGCCGATTCCGACTCACAGAGACCCTACAAGACAGGTTTCCAAGGCTGTAACCTTTACGGAAGCAGACTGCCACATCTTTCTCCCGCAGAGCGGCTGGTGGGTTCGAACCGCCCACCTTTAGCTTAGAAGCCAAGTGTTTAACCACTGAGCCACTAGCTCCTTTTGAGTGCCCCACCCACCCTTAAATTATAGAGGATAAGGGTGATAAGACTCAAAGGCTGGAACAACCATAACCTCAGAGAGAGAGAGAGAGACAGAGAGAGAGAGAGACAGAGACAGAGACAGAGACAGAGAGAGAGAGAGAGACAGAGAGAGAGAGAGAGAGAGAGAGAGAGAGAGAGAGAGAGAGCTGCAGCCAGAGTTAGACGGCAGAGAATGGAAGTATTAAAGCAGGGCAGAGGGAAGGGGTTTGGGGCTGGAATTCTAAGAGGAGGAGAACGACTAGCATTGAAGTCGAGAAAACAGGGCGATCTGTCGTTTCCTGCAGACCTGCGGAATGAAATAAAGGTGCCCAGGAGGGAAGAGGAGGGTCAGGGATGAGCAAAATATAGGATCTGAGATTTGCCTAAGACTGCCAACTAAGGAAGGTGCGCCGGGGTCTGAGAGAAGTCTGGGGCCTGAGAAGGGGGCTCTGGGCTGCGGCCTGAGGAAATGAGGAGGCTACTCTGGGGCTACCGCTGGGAACTAGGATTGTAGGGTGAAGGGGAATTGGTGCAAAAATGAAACCTGCGTGAGGGCTGGGTGAGGAGCGATGCTTGGATGGGGCGCTAGGACGTGTTCAGGGGCTGGGAAGAGGGTCACAGGGGAGTAAGGGCGTTTAAGTACACGTAGGAGATGGTTGAGGGAAGGGATGCAAAAGACATTAAGTGGAGTGGAGAAGAGGGCGCTAAGAGTGAGGTCTGAAGACTGGGCGCAGAACATGGGCTGCGGGCTGCGGGGCGGCAACGAAGCATGCGTGGGGCTGAGAAGGGGCAGCAACGGGGTGAGCCGGGGGTCCCCGGGGCCGCGGGCGAGGGACGAGAGGCTGGCGGCCAGGGCGAAGAGGGCACGGGGCTCACGTCCTCACTGTACCAGGCTGCGCAGATTGTCCTCCTGAGACTCGATAGTGAGCGCCACGGTCCCGGTAAGCGCCCGGCGAGTAAAGTCGATGCTGCAGCGCAGGTGCAGGTGCTTGGTCCGGCAGACAGAAGCCGGAGAGGCGAAAGAGCAGGTATCCACTACCTCCGGCATGGCTCTGGAAGTTCCGCTGCACACCGATCCGCACCCCAACTTGGCTGCCAAACTACACGATTGAGAGCGACAGTAGGACGGAGGGAGGTAAAGAAGCGGCGGAGGGATTCGCAGTGCACGCTGGGAAAGGAAGTTTCTTAACGTTAGAGAACACTGGGAAGCGCGATGGATGGAACTACAAGTTCCACGGTGCAGCGCGACAAGGAGTGCGCTTTGCTACCTGGGAGAGGGGGGAGAGACAGGTTTGTGTGTGTGTGTGTGTGTGTGTCTGTGTGTGTGTCTGTGTGTGTGTCTGTGTGTCTGTGTGTCTGTGTGTGTGTCTGTGTGTGTGCGCGTGTGTGTGTGTGTGTGTGTCTGTGTGTGTGCGCGCGCGCGCAGTTAGAGAAAGGGTGTACTGAGGGAAATGATAAATGGAGCGGGGAGGTCTTACTGAACGTTTCTCTTTTACTTTCATTTAACATCAGTGGAAGCTGCAATAATAAAAAAAAGTCAAATATTGGAGATAGGAGGAGGAGGGGTGAAAATAGATAAGAGTCTTCTAAGGAAACTGCTTTTCGTGCAATTCCTCGTTAGTATAGTGGTAAGTATCCCCGCCTGTCACGCGGGAGACCGGGGTTCGATTCCCCGACGGGGAGGCCCACAGAATATTTTCTTTCATTACTTCATAAATTGGAGAATAAAAATGCTCATGCAACTTCTTATAAAGCTAATATGAGAAAGAATAGTCAACTTCAAGTTACCTGTAAGCTTTATATTTATAAAAACTTGTTGCTGGCTTGCCATGTCTGCAACTCGGTACAAGTGAATCGAAAATAAAAATGCTCATGCAAACCTTTAAAAAGCTAATATGAGAAAGAATAGTCAGTCAACTTCAAGTTATCTGTAAGATTTATATTTATAAAAACCGTTGTTGCTGGCTTGCCATGTCTCCAATTCAGTACAAGTGAATTGAGTTCAGTCAGTTAAACAACTACTTATTCAGTGCTTATGACGTAAATTTCCAGGCGTTAGGGATCTACAAAGGAAGAAGGCAACATTCCCATTTTAGCAGTTTAGGCAGATTATTTCAATACACTGTAATAAGAAAATTCTATGATAAAAGAGATGAAAGGGAAGCAAGCAGAGAGCTGGGGACCTCATACTACCAAGAAAGCAGTGCCAGGAGCGGAGCGCGTCCTTTGGACCCGGGGTCCCTGCCTGGAGAAGCTCCTAGTCCAAGGGAAGATTGATGACAAAGACCTTCCTCCAGAGCTGACAGAGAAAGAAAGCCTTCCCCTGGAGCTGACGCCCGGAATTTGGTCTTGTAGCCGACTGGTCTGTGAGAGAATAAATTTGTTGAAGCCATCCACTTGCGGTATTTCTGTTACAGCAGCACTAGATGACTAAGACAAAGGGAAATACAATTCAGTGAATGAATATGACCTATCAACACCAGAGAGTTAAGAAACTATTGGTCCAGGAAGACAATGCTGGGGGCCTGACTTAGGTCAGTGGAAGTAAGGATTGAGTGGGAATGATAGATGGAAGTACTGCTTAGGAGGTTAAGTGGGATTCACAGAAACTGGCAATTGAGAAGGAGGCTACGATGACTCTCGGGTTTTCGGCTGCAGTGGCTGGGTAATCATTAATCAGAGACAGAAATTATGAGAAGAGGGCAGATTTAGGTGGGAAGATGCTAAATTGAATTTTGGACATACGGAGTTTAAGAACTGAGAGTCAAAGTGGAGATGTCCATGTGATTCAGTTGGATACTGAAGTCCATAGCTCTGGAGACTGTCAGATATGACAGCTGTTACATATTTTGGTGGGTGAAACCATGATAGTGCATAAACTCAACCCAGGAAGAGTGTTCAGAAAAAAGAGCGGTGGAAACAGATTGGAAGCTGGGAAAATACCAGAATTTAATACAAAGACCTAGAGAAAGAGGAGCCAAATGTCAAATGCATCTGTTGTTGTTGTTAATTGCCATTAATTCTGACTCATGGTGACCCCATGTGTTGCAGACTAGAACTGCTCCATAGGGTTTTCTTGTTTATAATCTCAATGGAATTGCCAGGCCTTTTTTTCCACAGTACTGTTGAGTGGGTTCGAACTACCATTAAAATAAGGAGTGAAAAGCGTCCTTTGGATTTGGCAGTGCGTAGGGGTAGAGAGATGGTGGTTTTCCTGACTTTTGTGGTTTGGTTGAATGTGGAAGCCAGAGAGTATTGAGTTGGGCAATGAAAGAAGAGGTGAAAGTAGAGCATAGGCTGTTCTTTCAAGTGGAGATGCTTGACCAATGTGAGAAGGGAAGATAAAAAGTGTAGCTAAAGAGGAATTGCAGCACTGATGAAGTGATTTTTATTTTTAAGGGTGAGAGAAACTTTAAGATGTTTAGAGATAGAGGTAAAAGAGTTTCTAGAGAAGAGAAAGCTGAAGATTTAAGAGATGTGGGTGATAACTGATGGAGTGCTGGCATTGCTCAATTCTGTGTCGAGAGTGATCTAACAATTAAATTTGGCTCTAGCAATAGAAAAAGTTGCTGTACACTTGGGCGTACTTGTGTTGGCCTCTGCAAGGCAAAGTAAGGCAAAACATCCCAAACTATGAAATCCAATACCTTATATAGGCATAGGTTCTAATTTCATAGGGCCAAAGAATCCATGTCATGATCAATATTTACAAACATTTTTTGAGCCTTAAAAGTGCTCTGGGTGTTACCAAATACAGGGTGACAAATACGATACAATAGAATTGATCTATTCAAAGAATACACACTCAAATTATCTTCCTTACCTAATATCGAGAAAGGATTGTTTTTTATTTCTTTGTTTGAATAAAAAGAATGTCAGTATCATCATCTTTCAGTGTTGATTACCAGAAACCCATAGGGTTTGTGCCACTGTGTTAAAAAAAAATCCACAGAAAACTACAAATGAGTTCCTTAAATTGATGCATGGATTAATCAAAGATACAAAAAAAAACCAAAAAAACCCAACCTGTTGCCATCAAGTCGATTCTGATTCAT
Source organism: Trichechus manatus latirostris (assembly GCF_000243295.1). Lineage (NCBI taxonomy): Eukaryota > Metazoa > Chordata > Mammalia > Sirenia > Trichechidae > Trichechus > Trichechus manatus. The sequence goes on from NW_004444017.1 coordinate 8,498,413, forward strand.
AGCAACCCTATAGGACAGAGTAGAAACGCCCCATAGGGTTTACCAAGGAGCACCTGGTGGATTCGAACTGCCAACCTTTTTGTTAGCAGCCATAGCCCTTAACCACTACACCACCAGGGTTTCCTATTCAAAAGTTATACAGTAGGAATTGTTTTCTAAGATGCCACTAATGCCAAATATAGAGTGTACAAAATTAATAATTCACAAACAATAGAAGTGTTATTTATTTCCGATGGTGGATTGAGGATAGTTATTATTTTTTTTTAATGAGGCTTTCCATTGCTTCTATAAAATGAGGGTAGTATCAGGATTTATCTACCAAAGGAGACTTCAGAGAGGTGAAAAAGATGATTTACATAAGATTTTATGAAAAAAGAATTAGTACATAGATTTACAGTCACATGAACATTCCTATTCCGTACTTCCGTACTTCCACCCTGATGCTCACCTGGCAAAGTTACTTAACCCCTCTAAGCCTCAGTCCCCCCTGATGGGGGTTGTTGAAAGGATGAAATGAAATAATCTATGTGTCATCGATTGAATTATGTCCCCCCTAAAAAAAGTGTGTATCTATTGGCTGGGCCATGATTCCTAGTATTGTGTGGTTGTCCTCCATTTTGTGATTGTAATTTCATGTTAAAGAGGATTAGGGTGGGATTGTAACACCCTTACTAAGGTCACATCCCTGATCCAATGTAAAGGGAGTTTCCCTGGGGTGTGGGCTGCACCACCGTTTATCTCTCAAGAGATAAAAGGAAAGGGAAGCAAGCAGAGAGTTGGGAACCTCATACCACCAAGAAAGCAGTGCTGGGAGCAGAGCGTACCCTTTGGACCCCGGGTCCCTGCCTGGAGAAGCTCCCAGTCCAAGGGAAGATTGATGACAAGAACTTTTCTCCAGAGCCGACAGAGAGAGAAAGCCTTCCCCTGTAGCTAACACCTTGAATTTGGACCTGTAGCCTACTAGACTGTGAGAAAATAAATTTTTCTTTGTTAAAGCCATCCACTTGTGGTATTTCTGTTAGAGCAGCACTAGATGCCTAAGACACTATGTGAAATGCTTAACCCTGTGTTTGGCATAGAGTGCGCATTCATTACATGTTGGCTGATATTAATTATTGTTGGCTTTTGTCTGTTTTAATAATTTTAATATTTGTTTTATTAGCAAAAGCTTTTAAGAAGACCTGGGAAATGAGAAGCAACCGAGATTTGTTCAGCAAAACAATTCCACCAAATTAGCCCTCTCAAAAGGGTTTGCATTATTAGCAATGTTCAAATGTTTTGAAATGAGTTTATATTTAGGAAATTCAGGAAATTGCAATTGATGCATTAGCACATTCCTAAAAGGGTACAAAAACTTATTATTCTTCCTTCACATAGACCCTTCCTTTCTTTAAATATTCAATGCAATTTGCAGACATTTATTGTGTGTTTTCTACTACACTGTGCTACCTAGAATAGAGTTGGGGAAGGCTCCATCCCACCTGTTGGAGAATTTATACCCTGGTACACAGCTCTATTAATGACCTAAGACAGCATGGTGTACGGTGAAGGTCAAGGCCCAAAAGAACTATAAATGAAGTTCTATAGGAACAAATTCTATCCCTGTAGGGAGGGTCAGGAATAACTTCATGGATGATATAGCAGACTTAAAGGATGAGCAGAATTTCAATAGCAAAATGGTAGGGGCTGTAGAGTTGAGTACAGAGAATGAGGGGTAAGCAGCTTTCCCGGTGGACATAGTAGAAGAAATCAAGACAGGGAGCCAAAAGCAAGGTAGTGTTTGAGAAAGAATAATTCTGGGGGTACAAAATCCTACAAATTTACCCGATGTCTCACACACTCCTTAATAATCTGCCTTTCTTCTTCTTCTTTTTTTTTTTATTGTTGTGCTTTAAGTGAAAGTTTACAATTCAAGTTAGTCTCTCATAAAAAAGTTTATACATACATTGTTTTGTGACCCTACTTGCTCTCCCTGTTACTGTGACGGCACACTCTTCCTTTCCACCCCGGATTTCCCCTGTCCGTTCAACCAGCTCCTGACCCTCTCTGCCTTCTCATTTCGCCTCTGGATGGGAGCTGCTTATTTAATCTCATGTATCTACTTGAGCTAAGAAACACTCTTCACGAGTATCATTTTATGTCCTATAGGAATCTAATCTTTGAAGAGTTGGCCTCAGGAACGGTTTTAGTTTTGGGCTAACAGAGAGCCCGGGGGCCACATCTTCCAGGGTTGCTGCAGTCTCAATTAAACCATTAAGTCTGGTCTTTTTACTAGAATTTGAGTTCTGCACCCCACTTTTCTCCTGCTCCATCAAGGACTCTCTGTTGTGTTCCCTGTCAGGGCAGTCATTGTGGTAGCCAGGCACCATCTAGTTCTTCTGCTCTCAGGCTGATGAAGTCTCTGGTTTATTTGGCCCTTTCTGTCTCTTCGGCTAATACTTTCCTTGTGTCCATGGTGTTCTTCATTCTCCTTTACTCCAGGTGGGTTGGGACCAATTGATGCGTCTTAGATGGCCGATCGTTAGCTTTTAAGACCCCAGATGCCACTCACCAAAGTGGGATGCAGAACGTTTTCTTAAAAAACTTTGTTATGCCAACTGACCTACATGTCCCTATACCGTGAAAGCATGGTCCCCAGACCCGCGCCCCTGTGACTCTGTCCCCTGACATATTTGGTTGTATTCAGGAAATTTCTTAGCTTTGGTTTAGTCCAGTTGTGCTGACTTCCTCTGTAGTGTATGCTGTCCTTCCCTTCACCTAAGATAATTCTTGTCTACTTTCTAGTTAGTGAATAACCCTCTCCCTCCCTCCCTACCCTCATAACCATCAAAAAATGTTGTCTTCTGTGTTTAAACCTTCTCTTGGGTTTTTATAATAGTGGTCTTATACAATACTTGTCCTTTTGCAACTGACTAAGTTCACTCAGCATAATACCTTCCAGATTTTTCCATGTTATGTTTCAGAGATTCATCGTTGTTCTTTATCATTGCATAATATTCCATTGTGTGAATATACCATAATTTGTTTATCCATTCGTCTGTTGATGGGCACCTAGGTTGTTTCCATATTTTAGCTATCGTGAACAATGCTGCAGTGAAGATGGGTGTGCATATATGTATTCATGTGATGGCTCTTAATTTTCTAGGCTATATACCAAGGAGTGGGATTGCTGGGTCATATGGTACTTCTATTTCTAGCTTTTTAAGGAAGCACCAAATCAATTTCCATCGTGGTTGTAGCACTTTACATTCCCACCAACAGTGTATAAGTTTTCCAGTCTCTCCATAACCTCTCCAACATTTATTATTTTGTGGTTTTTTGGATTATTGCTAGCCTTGCTGGGGTGAGATGGTATCTCATTGTAGTTTTGATTTGCATTTCTCTAATGGCTAATGACCGCTAGCATTTCTTCATGTGTCTGTTAGCCATCTGAATGTCTTCTTTGATGAAGTGCCTGTTCATATCCTTTGCCCATTTTTTAATTGGGTTATTTGTCCTTTTGTTGTTAATGTTTTGTAGATTTTCGATTAGACGCTAATTGGATTGGTCGTAGCCAAAAATTTTTTTCACAGTCTGTAGGTTGTCTTTTGACTCTTTTGGTGAAGTCTTTTGATGAGCATAAGTGTTTGATTTTTAAGAGCTCCCAGTTTTCTAGTTTCTCTTCTGGTGTTTGTGCATTGTTACTTACGGTTCGTACGGTGTTTATTCCATGTATTAGGACTCCTAGCACTGTCCCTCTTTTTTCTTCCATGATCTTTATCATTTTAGATTTTATATTTAGGTCTTTGATCCATTTTGAGTTAGTTTTTGTGCATGGTGCGAGGTATGGGTCTTGTTTCAGTTTTTGGCAGATGGATATCCAGTTATGCCAGCACCATTTGTTAAAGAGACCATCTTTTCCCCAGTTAATGGACTTTGGGTCTTTGTCAAATATCAGCTGCTTACAGGTGGATGAATTTACGTCTGGATTCTCAATTCTGTTCCACTGGTCTATGTATCTGTTGTTGTACCAGTACCATGACTACTATGACAGTATAATAGGTTCTAAAATCAGGTAGTTTGAGGCCTTCCACTTTGTTCTTCTTCTTCAGCAATCTTTTACTTATCCAGGGCCTCTTTCCTTTCCATATGAAGTTGGTGATTTGTTTCTCTATCTCATTAAAAAATGTCATTGGAATTTGGATCAGGATTGCATTTTATCTGT
>NW_004444017.1:8503464-8540008 GCF_000243295.1 Trichechus manatus latirostris
CTATTTCATTTAATTCTGCTCTAATTCTTATTATTTCCTTTCTTTTGGCACCCAAGGGTTTCTTTTGCTGCTCGTTTCTACTTGTTCCAGTTGTTGGGTTAATGTTTTGATTTTGGCCATTTCTTTTTTTGGAAGTGTGCATTTATTGCTGTAAAGTGACCTCTGAGCACTGCTTTTGCTGTGTCCCAAAGGTTCTGGTAGGATATGTTTTCATTCTCGTTTGATTCTATGAATTTCTTTATTCCATGCTTAATCTCTTGTATAACCCAGTAGTTTTTGAGTAAGATGTTGTTCAGTTTCCATGTGTTTGATTTTTTTTTTTCCTTTCTTTTTCTGTTATTGATTTGTAGTTTTATGGCTTTATGGTCAGAAAAGGTGCTTTGCAATATTTCGATGCTTTCGATTCTAAGGCTTGCTTTATGTCCTAGTATGTGGTCTATTCTGGAGAACGATCCATGTGCATTGGAAAAGAGAGTATACTTAGCTGCTATTGGGTGTAGTGTTCGGTATATGTCCTTGAGATCAAGTTGGTTGATTGTAGCATTTAGATCTTTCATGTCTTTCTTGAGCTTCTTTCTGGATGTTCTGTCCTTCACCAATAGTGAGCTTCTTTCTGGATGTTCTGTCCTTCACCAATAGTGGAGTGTTGAAGTCTCCTACTATTATTGTGGCACTGTCTATTTCTCTTGCCAATGCTGTCAGAGTTTGTTTTATGTATTTTGGGGCCCTGTCATTGGGTGGGTAAATATTTATTATAGTTATGTCCTCCTGGTATACTGATGCTTTAATCACTATATGGTGTCCTTCCTTATCCTTTGTGGTGGATTTTACTTTAAAGTCTATTTTGTCAGCAATTAGTATTGCCACTCCTGCTCTTTTTTGAATGCTGTTTGCTTGATATATTTTTTTCCATCCTCTGAGTTTTAGTTTGTTTGTGTCTTTAAGTCTAAGTTGTGTCTCTTGGGGGTAGCATATAGACGAATTGTGCTTTTTTATCCAATCTGCCACTCTCTGTCTCTTTATTGGTGCATTTAGTCTATTTACAGTCAGAGTAATTCTTGATAGGTGTGAGTTTAATTCTGTCATTTTGATGTCTTTTTTTGTGTGTTGCTGACAGTTTCTTTGTTCCGTTTAATTTTCTGTGCTAAGTCATTTTTCTTTAGCTATTTTCTTTTCATCTTTTTCATTGTTGTTGATTTTGTATTTGCTGAGCCTGTATATTTTTCTTGTTTTTTATTTTGACGTGTAGGATTGTTAGTTTCCTTTGTGGTTACCTTAATATTTACCCCTATGTTTCTAAGTTTAAACCAGTCTTTTATTTCTTTATATTGCCTTGACTTCCACTCCATATGAAAAATCTATGTCTACATTTATTAGTCCCTCTTTTCTGTTTTAATGTTGTCATCTTTTACATATTGATATCTCTGTTTCCCTATTTTCAGTGTTTTAGCTTTGATTTAGTTTTGTGACTTCCCTATCTGAGTCAATATCTGGTTATTCTGTCCTGTGTTCTAGTCTTGCATTGTTATCTGATGTTATTGATTTTCTAACTGGAGGACTCCCTTTAGTATTTCTTGTAATTTTGGTTTGGTTTTTGCAAATTCCCTAAACTTCTGTTTATCTGGAAATGCCTAATTTTGCCATCATATTTGAGAGACGTTTTGCTGGATATATAATTATTTGCTGGCAATTTTTGTCCTTCAAGGCTTTATATATGTCATCCCATTGCCTTCTTACCTGCATGGCTTCTGCTGAGTAGTCCAAGCTTATTCTTATTGACTCTCCTTTGTAGATGACTTTTCGTTTATTCCTAGCTGCTCTTAAAATTCTATCTTTGGTTTTGGCAAGTTTGATTATAATATGCGTTGCTGACTTTCTTTTGGGATCTACCTTATGTGGGATTCGATGAGCATCTTGGATAGATGATCCGGGCTGAAGGGCTGCGGCTCCCTCCGGGTTAGGTGGCAACTCCTCGCTGCTTCAGGACCATCTCTCCCTCCCCTTACCACTCAGTCTGATTCCTCAGCTTTGCCTTTGATGTTCAGGGCTCCTAGATAGTCATATACAATCGATTCACTTGTTTTTTTGGATCTTTGTTGTAAGAGGGACATAGGAAGTGTGTGACTACTCTGCCATCTTGGCCCTGCCCCCCCGCCTTTCTTCTTCATGATATATATCTAGTATGGTACAGATTGCCAGTTGTCCTGAAATACACTATCTATTCTTTTCATCCTTAGTAGTAAAACCTCAATATATAGCTCTGTACGTGACCACCCAGAGGAAGACTACATATCCCAGCATTCTTTGCAGCTATTGCCATGTAACTAAGTTCTGGCCAAAGAGACTCAATTGAAGTTGTCAATTACAACTTCTGGGAAGTGCCCTTAAGAGGTACTTATTTTTTTTAACCCTTTGTCTATTCTATTATCTGGAATGCAGACATGATGGCTAGAACTCTAACTGCCTTATTGCATCATAAGATTGGAACCATGTACTGAGGTTGGCTGAGCAACAAGTTGCAAGGAGCCATGAGCTGGAAGTAGCCAGGTCTCTGGGGATCATGGTGCCCTATGTGGAGTGCCTACCTCTAGATTTCTTTCCTTGAGAGAGAAATAAACTTCTACTTTGTTGTTGCTGTTAGCCACCATCGTGTTGGCCCCTGACTCATGGTGACCCCATATGTTAGAGTGTAGAACTGCTGTTTATTCTTTACTAAAACACCTGGTCTCAGTTGGATGGGCTTATCAGTTTTGACCCAGGTAGTTGCCCAATCTGTCAGTTTGCTACCACTTTATTGTGGACTGTTGCATAGTTTTAAAATGTTATTTATCACATAAGTCTTTCTTTCCTCTAATGTTATCTGCTAGCGCGTTCTATATAATTTAATCATCTCTCTATCTTGCTTATACTCTGGCCTATAAGGTCACTATGAGTCAGAATCAACTCGATAGCAGTGAGTTTGGTTTGGATACCCTGCTTAAAATCCTTCAAGGTCTCACCAATATCTCCAGAAGATATTCTCTGCCTTTTTTGGTTTGGGGCCTATTTTCAAATGCTAGGCTATTTGAAATACAGTCAAAAAGATTAAAGGTGAATGTGTGTGTGTTGTGTATGTATAGTTATTTAAAGCAAGCTTTGGCAAATTAAAAAAATAACATTATCTATAATATATAATTGTAGATAGTACATTTGTATGATTTTTTTGAATAGAAAGTTTTATTAAAATAAAAGATGAGTCTCATTTCTTGTTCGAGTTCACCTTTTTTTTGCATTGGATGTCTATATGAGTTGAGAATCCTAATTTGCTGAGAAATGACATGGAGAACTCCAGGCAGCAGCATGTGAACTATTAAGTTGGGTTCTCTTCAAGATCATGTTACCGTTTGAACAGAATAGCTCTCCATCTTGACTTTGCCTGTCTATGTGGTCTGGTAATCCTTTGATTCTAACTTTTCATTAAGTTCTGCCTCTTGCCTCCTCCTTGCCGGAATGTGTATCTTGATTTTCACCAAGTTATTTAAATCTCTGTTTAATATTCCATCTGATAGACATTACCAAAGCAGAATAATCTAGTTGCTATTGAGTCAATTCCAACTCATGGCAACCCTATGTGTGTCAGAGTAAAACTGAGCTCCATAGGGTTTGCAAAGGCTGATTTTTCAGAAGTAGATTTTGAAAGGTACCTCTGGGTGGACTTGAACCTCTGAGCATGGAACCCCAGAGCAGTATAACCCCCCTGACTCAAACCAAACATGGTTCTACATATTGGTCAACACTGAATGACATAGAAACACCAGAGTCTTATCATGGTGACTGACCCTTCATGATTTCATTGATCTAATTCCCACTTACCTTTCCTGTCTCATCCTCTATTCTTCCCCGCTAAGCACTCTGTTCACTGACTATACCTAAATTTCTGCCTGTTCCTTCAAACATTACCCTATCTCACAATTCTACTTCCTCATGTATGTGTTATCTCTCCAAGAACATTTTGATTTCCTTTCCTCTCTTCACATTCCACCTGGAAAATTCCCTGTCTGGCACTTTCAGTAGTTAGTAAGGTGAGACCTTGGAGGGTACACCTGGGAAGTGAACTGAGGAGGAAGGCAGAGGCTCAACTTGGAAGACCTTGTCTACCATGAAAAGGAGCTTACGTCTTATCTTCAAGGCTGCAAGGAGTCACTGAAGGATCTTAAGCTCGGATATGCATGATCAGGATTTACCTTGTGGAATACTTTCTCTGTGGCAACATGAAAGATAGAGTAAAGGGATGTGTGTGTTGGGGAGGGGGAAAGAAAATAAATTACCCAGGTTCACCCCTCTGACTGCCCTCTTTCCTTGTTGCTTTTGAAGACAAACATGTAGGTCTTTTAGGTCTTGAGAGTTTTATTGGTAATTGTCATAGGAAAACAGACTGTAGGGAAACAGAGGAAGCTGGGAGACCAAATCTGGGGCTTTTGCAATAATCTAGGTAAGAGATGATTGTGACTTGGAACAAGGAGTTAGCAGTAGCATTGGTAAGAAATGATAAAATTCAGCATAATTTTTGAAGATAGAGCTACCAAGATTTCTTGGCAGATAGATGTGAAATGTGAGAGAAAGAAACGAATCAAGGATGATGCCAAAACTTTGGGCCTGAGAAATGGAAATAAAAATTTCGATTAACTGAGATGGAGAGATTGTGGGAGGAGTAGGCTGTGTGGTGGAGGGTAGCCGCAGGAGTTCAATCTTTTACGTGTTAAATTTGAGGTGACTGTTAGTTACCCAAGTGGAGCTGTTGAATAAACAGTTGATATGATGAGCATGGAGTTCATGGGAAAAGCCTGGGCTAGAGATAGAAATTTGGAAGTTCAGAATATAGATGGTATTTCAAGCCACAAAACAAATTGAGATCAACAAATTGACTTTGGATTCACAATCAACACTCATGGAAGCAGCAGTCAAGAAATCAAAAGACACATTGCATTGGGAAAATCTGCTGCGAAACACCTCTTTAAAGTGTTGAAAAGCAAAGACATCACCTTGAAGACTAAGGTGCACCTGACCCAAGCCATGGTATTTTCAACCACATCGTCTGCATGCGAAACCTGGACAATGACTAAAGAAGACGGAAGAAGAATCGATGCCTTTGAATTGTGGTGTTGGCGAAGAATATTGCATATACCATGGACTGCCAAAAGAACAAACAAATCTGTCTGGGAAGAAGTACAACCAGAATGCTCCTTAGAAGCAAGGATGGTGAGACTACGTCTTACATACTTTGGGTATGTTATCAGGGGGGATCAGTCCCTGGAGAAGGTCATCATGCTTGGTAAAGTACAAGGTCAGCGAAAAAGAGGAAGACCCTCAACGAGATGAATTGACACAGTAGCTGCAACAATGGGCTCAAGGATAACAGTGATTGTGAGCACGGCCCAGGATTGGGCAGTGTTTCGTTCTGTAATAGGGTCGCTATGAATTGGAACCAGCTTGACGGCACCTAATGACAACAACAACAATGGGAATGACTGCTGATGGAGAGGTTAAGAGGTTCAAGGACTCATTCTGGGGCACAGGGAGAAGAGGAGAAACTAGCAATGGACCCTGAGAAGGAATGGCCACTGATATAAAAGAGAAACCAAGGGAGTATGTGTCTCAGAAGATAAGTGAAGAAACTTTGTAAAAGAGGAAGGAGCTGTTGTTGTCAAATATTTTTCATAGATAAGATGAGAATGGATAATTGACCATTGGGTTTAGCAACATGGAGGTCATAGGTGACCACAGCAAGAGCAGTTTTGGTGGATGGGGCAGGGAAGCGTGTAAAGCCTGAATAAAATAGGTTCAAGAAAGAATGGGGGGAGAGAGGAGTTAGAATTAGAGATTACTCTTTGGAAGAGTTTTGCTGTAAAAAGAATTAGAGAAATGGGTGGCGGCTGGAGAGAAAGGTGGGATTAAGAGGAATCTTTTGCTAAAAATGGGAGAAATAAAAGCGTGCCTGTATGCTGTTGGGAATGATCTAGTAGAGATGGAAACACTGATGATGTAGGAGAGAAAGAGAAGAATTGCTGGACCAATGTTCTTAATGTCTGGGCACTAGAGGATGGTATCCAGGACACAAGTGAAGAAGTCTGCCTTAGCTAGGAGCTGAAACCATTCACCTATAACCACAAGTGAGAAGGTAAAGTATACAGGCACAGATGCAGGTAGGTAGGTAGATGAGGAGAATTCGTGGACTTCTTCTAATTAACTTTCTCCATGAAGTAGGACGCAAAGTCATTCGTTGACGATGGAGAAGAATGAGGTGCTAGAGTTTCAAGGGAAGAAGAGAAGAATAACATAATTCCCCTGGAAAGTGATAGAATGAATGAACTAGAGAAATGTATTTTGGTTGCCGGAGGTTCTTGGTAATGGATTTAAAGGGCCAGCCTCACTGTGTGATTTTTCTCTAGTCAGGTGTGGCTGCCTGGGGGCAAGAACTGTACAAGTAGAATGGTGGTTTAGCTGAGAGAATATATACAAGCAGGCCAAGGGGGGCAGGAAAGTGAGGGGACACTAGGGGTATGAGAGAGAGTGAAGAGGTAGAGTCAACAGATTAGAGTTCCTCTGGGATCAAACGGTGGTTGGAATCAGAGTACATAATCTGGAAAGATGAGAGGCAGTGTGGTCAGAGTGTGTAACAAAATACAGATTATAGATGGCTTGCTATTTTTTTATAAAAAGACAGGATAATTTTATATATATATGTAAAATTTGCTCCTATCTGCATAAATATTTCTGGAAAGATTCTTAAAAAAGCTCATGGTAACAGTTGCCTGTGGGGTGAACAAGTAGCATGACCAAGGAACAGAGGTGAGAGAGAGAGATTTCAAGTGAATAACCTTTTAAATCTTTTGAATTTTGAGGTATGTGAATATATCACCTAGTCAAAAAAATAATGTATTCATACTAAAAAATAAAGGTCACCAGAACTAAACACTACAAACCAAAATAAGAATAGCCTTCCATGATTCCTCATGTCTTCAGGGGACTATTCAAACCCTCCAGCATGACCAGCAAGGCACCACTTAGCTCTTCAGCCTCCACCTCTGGTGGTTCCACACTTCACGCCTCAGCCATGCTGAACTCCAGTTGTCCAGGCACTCTGCTTTCTTCTGCTGTTCCTTAAGCCTGGAAGCCTCCACCACACCCCCTACTCTTAGCCCCCCACCACACCTTGGTTGGGCTGCTCCTCCTCCCCACTGAGGGCTCTGCCTCACCTCTCTTCAGTCTGGGCAGGACTTTCATAGAATCTCTTTCCCTAATGGAACAACTTGTTTGTGATGCCCTTCACTTCCTCCTTCCAGTGTGTGAGAAAATAGAAGAAATTATTTCAGCTACCTTTTTTTATGTTTAGTTTGCAAAATGGTTAAGGCAGCCCTGACTCGTTTCTCCATTCTTCTGTTAAATTTGCTTTTGCATACGCAGCCTTGTGAAGAACTTAATATTTATATTCACATCTCCAGTCTCTTCTTTCTGTCAAGAAAAGGTCTGGACAGCTGAGGGGGGTGGAAATGGAAGGAACATGAGACAAAGTTCTGTCAATTTTGTAAAATAGCAAAGCTTCCCGCATTTCCTCACTCCTCTCCCCCACCCCCCATGGTTGACAGCAGGAAGGATCTGGAAAGCCTCACTAGTCACCCACCTCTCCTCCCACACAAGTCTGCCTTTTGTTCCTCCATTTGTGCCCTCCAGAGGGACGGGCCTGAGCAAGATGGACTGTCAGCAGTGTTGGAGCAGGAGAATTGCTGCTGGTCACATGACCATCTCTCATCCCTTAGACAAAATGTGGCTCGAGGACCAATGGCATTGACATCTCCTTGAAGCCTTGTCAGAAATGCAGAATCTCAGGCCCCATCCCAGACCTACTTGGTTAAAATCTGCATTTTAATAAGATCCACAGGTGATTTGTGTGCACATTTAATTAAACCACTGCCTTAGAGGTTCAAAGGATACTTTGGGAGTTGGAGGAAATTCAGTTCAAGAGTTAATCAAACAAGCCAGGACTCCTTCTTTTAGAGTCCACCACACTGGACACCAAAATCAGTATGCCCTCAATGCCCTAACGTTATCCCCAACACAGCACTTACCCGCTGTGCATAATTGTCAGTTTATTTGTCAGTCTCTCCTACTAAACAGAATGTCCTTAAGTGCCGGACTATGTATTTTTCCTCTCTGAGCATGTTTGTTGAATGAATAAGTGTATAAATGAATTAATGAGATTTCACATGGATTCCAGGCATCCTTTTATTTGGTGCTTTACTCTGTTGACTCTGTGGCAAAGAGAGAGCCACCCACTGCCCCCTTCTTTGTCCTCTGATGCCACCAGGCAATCTGTTTGCTTGCAACAGAGAATGCCCTTGCCATCCTTCTGCTAATTGTAAACATCTTGAAAAATATTTTTATTGAAACATAATATGCATTCATAAAAGTGCACATATCACAGATGTGAGGCTTGTGAGTTTTCATAAATTGACCGTACCAATGCAATTGGCACTCAGTTTAGAAACAGAACATTACCAGCACACCCCGCTCCAAGATGTTCCTTCCAGTATCTCTCTATAAATTCCGACCCCCACCCAGGGGTTACCATCACCTGACTTCTGATAGCATAGTATTTTTTAACCTGTTTCTGCTATTTATATTTCCCTTATACAAATGAAAACATACAGTATGTACTCTTGTGCCTGACTTCTTTTGCTCAACATTATGTTTGTGAGATTCCTCCATATTGTTGGGTGTGGTTCTAGGTAGTTCATTCTCATTGCTGTGTAGTATTACAAGTGGGGCAATACCACCATTTATTTATCCATTCTATTGTGGATGGACATTTGGGTAATTCCCAGTTCTGGGCTATTATGAATGATGCTGCTATGGACATTCCAGTATATGTCCTTTGGTGAATATTTTGCAACACGGTTTTGATGTGTTGCTTCCAAGTTTGGACAGCTTAGCCTATACTTGGAAATGTCCTTTGGAACCATTGCACCAAGCCCAAATCATTCATTGTGGCACCTCAGGTTGTGCAGTTATCAACACAATTTCCAACAACATCCGCTGCTTGGATTGGGAAAATGTGAGTGAAGTGGGGAGGGAAGATATTTTCAAGTCACAAGAGAAAAATTCTTTGCGGCTTCTGGTTTATATCGTACTTTATTCTCCTTTCAGTCACTTCTGTTTCTTTTTTAGGTGTGCCCAATTGCAAAGTTTGGATGTACTTTTTATTTTATTTTTTTTCTGACTCAGAGATTCCAGCTTTATGTGTATTTTTCCTGGTAAGTATCCATTGGTATTTCATCACAGCAGATAATTGTATCTTTTTTTCTGATGGCCTAAATCATGAATGAGGTTTGGCATGTGTCTACAGGGTTCCATTTTCAAAAGAAATCTTTCTGTCTCATATAAGTTGGCTCTGAACCCAATTTCTCTCATTTTGCCTACAGAACAGGTTATTGCCACTTGCTTATGAATTATGTTTTAATGAACAAAGACCAACCTCCCTAAACATTCTTCTCATTTACAAACCCATGTTTGAGGAACTAACTACTATTTTTCAATTTCCTGTCTTATTTGGTATTTGAGGTTGAGAACCCTTGTACCACTACTCCTCTGTCAGTTTGTCATACTGTGGTGGCTTGCATGTTGTTGATGCTGGAAGCTATGCCACTGGTATTTCAAATACCAGCAGGGTCACCCATGGTGGACAGGTTTCAGTGGAGCTTCCAGACTAAGACAGGCTGGGAAGATGAACCTGGGAATTACTTCTAAAAAAATTGGCCAGTGAAAACCCATGGATAGCAGTGGAGCATTTTCTGAAAGAGTGCCTGAAGATGAACTTCTCAGGTTGGAAGGCACTCAAAGCAATGACTGGGAAAGAGCTGCCTCCTCAAAGTAGAATTGATCTTGATGACATGGTTGGAGTAAAGGTTTCATGACCTTCATTTGATGATGTGGAACAACTCAAAATGAGAAGAAATAGCTGTAAACTTCCATTAATAATCGGAACAAAGTATGAATCAAGGAAAATTGGAAATTGTCAAAAATGAAATGGAATGCTTGAAGATTGATATTCTAGGCATCAGTGAGCTGAACTGGATTGGTATTGGCCATTTTGAATTGGACAATCACATGGTTTACTATGCTGGGAATAACAAATTGAAGAGGAATGGCATTGTATTCATCGTCAAAAAGAACATTTCAAGATCTGTCCTGAAATATAAAACTGTCAGTGATAGGATAATATCCATACACCTACAAGTAAGTACAGTTAATACAAGTATTATTCAAACTTACACACCAACCACTAAGGCCAAAGATGAGGAAATTGAAGATTTTTACCAAGTTCTGAGGTCTGAAATTGATCAAACATGCAATCATGATGCACTGATAATTACTGGTGACTGGAACATGAAACTTGGAAACAAAGAGAAAGGATCAGTAGTTGGAAAACATGGCCCTGGTGATAGAAATGATGCTACAGATCACATGATAGAATTTTGCAAGACCAATGACTTATTCATTGGAAATACCTTTTTTCAACAACATAAATGGCAACTATACATGTGGACCTCACCGGATAGAATACACAGAAATCAAACTGACTACGTCTGTGGAAAGAGACAATAGAAGCTCAATGTCATCAGTCAGAACAAGGCCACAGACCGACTGCGAAACAGATCGTCAATTGCTCCCAAGCAAGTTCAAGTTGAAGCTAAAGAAAAGTAAAACAAGCACTCAAGAGCCAAAGCATGACCTTGAATATATCCCACCAGAATTTAGTGACCATCTCAAGAATAGATTTGACCCGTTGAACACTAATGACTGGAGACCAGACGAGTTGTGGGATGACATCAAACACAAAGAAAGCAAAAGGTCATTAAAAAGACAGAAAAGAAAAAAATGACCAAAATTATGTCAGAAGAGACTCTGAAACTTGCTCTTGAACATAGAGTAGTTAAAGCAAATGGAAGAAATGATGAAGTAAAAGAGCTCAACAGAAGATTTCAAAGGGAGGCTCAAGAAGACAAAATAAAGTATTACAATGAAATGTGCAAAGGTCTGGAGTTAGAAAATCTGAAGGGAAGAACATGCTTGGCATTTCTCAAGCTGAAAGAACTGAAGAAAAAATTCAAGCCTCAAGTTGCAACACTGAAGGATTCTAAGGGGAAAATATTGAACAATGCAGAAAGCATCAAAAGAAGATGCAAGGAATACACAGAGTCACTATACCAAGAAGAATTGGTCGATATTCAACCATTTCAGGAGGTAGCATATGATCAAGAACTAATGGTACTCAAGGAAGAGATCCAAGCTGCTGAAAGCATTGGCAAAACAAGACTTCAGAAACTGACAGAATACCAACTGAGATGTTTCAACAAATGGATGCAGTGCTGGAAGTGCTCACTCATTTATGCCAAGAAATTTGGAAGACAGCTACCTGGCCAACGGACTGGAAGAGATCCATATTTGTGCCAATTCCAAAAAAAGGTGATCCAACAGAACGCAGAAATTATAGAACAATATCATTAATATCACACACAACTAAAATTTTGCTGAAGATCATTCAAAAGTGGTTGCAGCAGTACATTGACAGGGAACTGCCAGAAATTCAAGCCAGATTTAGAAGGGGACGTGAAACAAGGGGTATCATTGCTGATGTCAGATGGATCCTGGCTGAAAACAGAGAATACCAGAAAGATGTTTACCTGTGTTTTATTGACTATGCAAAGACATTTGACTGTGTGGATTATAACAATTTGTGAACAACGTTGGGAAGAATAAGAATTCCAGAGCTCTTAACTGTGCTCTTGGGGAACTTGTACTTAGACCAAGAGGCAGTTGTTTGAATAGAACAAGGGGACACTGCATGGTTTAAAATTAGGAAAGGTGTGTGTTAGGGTTGGATCCTTTCACCATACTTATTCAATCTATACGCTGAGCAAATAATCCGAGAAGCTGGACTATATGAAGAAGAACACGACATAGGATTGGAGGAAGACTCATTAATGATCTGAGATATGCAAATGACATGAGCTTCTTGCTAAAAGCAAAGAGGACTTGAAGTCCTTACTGAAGATCAAAGACTACAGCCTTCAGTATGGATTATACCTCAACATAAAGAAAACAAAAATCCTCATAACTGGACCAATAAGCAACATCATGATAAATGGAGAAAATATTGAAGTTGTAAAGGATTTCATTTTACTTATATCCACAATCAATGCCTGTGGAAGTAGCAGTCAAGAAATCAAATGACATATTGCATTGGGAAACTCTGCAGCAAAAGACCTCTTTAAAGTGTTACAATGCAAAGATCTCACCTTGAGGACTAAGGTGTGCCTGACCCAAGCCATGGTATTTTCAATTGCCTCATATGCATGGTGAAACCTGGACAACAAATAAGGAAGACCAAAGAAGAAATGATGCACTTGAAATATGGTGTTGAGAAGAATATTGAATATACCATGGGCTGCCGAAAGAACGAACAAATCTGTCTTGGAAGTAGTACAACGAGAAAGCTCCTTATAAGCAAGGATGGAGAGACTTCAACTCTCTTTGGACATGTTATCAGGAGGGACCAGTCTCTAGAGAAAGACATCATGCTTGTTAAAGCAGAGGGTCAGTGAAAAAGAGGAAGACCCTCAACGACATGCATTGACACAGTGGCTGCAACAATGAGTTCAAGCATAGCAACTGTTGTGAAGATGGGCAGGACCAGGCAGTGTTTCGTTCTGTTGTTGCTATGAGTCGGAAGCAGCTCAACAGAACCTAGCAACAACAACAAACCCTTGTAAGTGACTCACATAGTTGACTTACTCTTCACTTCCCACAAATACTTCTCAGTATTTCTCAAGCAGACCCTTATACTTTCTACATACCTCCTTGACCTGGCCTCAGTCTTCCTTCTAAGCTGCTTCCCCTAGGCCCCCAGCACAATCGTCTTCTCTAGCCAGGTTCTACTTCCTTTCTCACAGGCACACCTCACCAAGTTCAACTCCATGCTTTACTCACCCCAGTGGGTCCATGAAGGTCCTCGCAACCCACTTCTCTCACCTCTGTAAGGCCTGTTCACTGCCCTTCTTCTCCATAAATATTTTCCCAATATATTTCTTCTCTCTTGTTAGTTCTTAACTTTTCTGAGCATGATCTTTATATGTGTATATGTATGTGAGAGAGAGAGATTGATTTTAAGAAACTGGCACATACAATTGTGGGGGCAGACAAGTCCAAATTCTGTAGGACAGGCGACAGGCTGGAAAGGTTAAGAGGATATCTATGTTACTGTCTTGAGGCAGAATCCTTCTCCTTTCGGAAACCTCAGTTTTTGCTCTTAAGGCCTTTAACTGATTGGATGAGGCCCACCCACAGTATGGAGGGAAATCTGCTTTACGCAAAGTCAACCAATTGTAAATGTGAATCATATGTAAATACCTTCACAGCAACATCTAGACTAGCCAAGTTGACACCGAAAATTAATCATCACACGGCGAGAAGGAAAGTGGGTACCCATGGCAGGCATGAACACACCTGTTGTTGTGTTGTTACGAGCCATCAAGTTGGTTCTGACTCATAGAGACACTGTACAACAGAATGAAACACTGCTTTGTCCTGCGCCATTCTCACAATCGTTATGCTTGAGGCCATTGTTGCAGCCACTGTGTCAATCCGTCTCATTGAGGGTCTTTCTCTTTTTTGCTGGCCCTCTACTTTACCAAGAATGATGTCCTTCTCCAGGAACTGATCTCTCCTGATAACATGTCCAAAGTATGTGAGACATAGTCTTGCCATCTTTGCTTCCAAGGAGCATTCTGGTTGTTCTTCTTCCAAGACAGATTTGGTAGTTCTTTCGGCAGTCCATGGTATATTCAATATTCCTCGCCAACACCACAATTCAAAGGTGTCAATTCTTCTTTGGTCTTCCTTATTCATTGTCCAGCTTTTGCATGCATACGAGGCAACTGAAAATACCATGGCTTGGGTCAGGTGCAAGTTAGTCCTTAGAGTGACATCTTTGCTTTTTAACACTTTAAAGAGATCTTTTGCAGCAGATTTTCCCAATGCGATGCATCGTTTGATTTCTTGACTCCTGCTTCCATGGACATTGATTGTGGATCCAAGTAAAATGAAGTCCTTGACAACTTCAATATTTTCTCCATGTATCCTGATATTGCTTATAGGTCCAGTTATGAGGATTTTTGTTTTCTTTACGTTGAGGTGTAATCCATATTGAAGGCTGTAGTCTTTGATCTTCATCAGTAACTGCTTCAAGTCCTCTTCACTTTCAGCAAGCAAAGTTATGTCATCTGCATATCACAGGCTATTAATGAGTCTTCCTCCACTCCTGATGCCCTGTTCTTCATACAGTCCAGCTTCTCGGATTCTTTGCTCGACATACAGATTGAATAAGTATGGTGAAAGGATACAGCCCTGACGCACACCTTTCCTGACTTTAAACCACGCAATATCCCCTTTTGCTGTTCAAATGACTGCCTCTTGGTCTAAGTAGAGATTCCTCATGAGCACAATTAAAGAGCTCTGGAATTCTCATTCTTCGAAATGTTATCTATAATTTGTTATGATCCACACAGCCGAATGCCTTTACGTAATCAAACACAGGTAAACATCTTTCTGGTATTCTCTGCTTTTAGCCAAGATGCATCTGACACCAGCAATGATATCCCTTGTTCCATGTCCTCTTCTGAATCTGGCTAAAATTTCTGGCAGTTCTCTGTTAATGTACTGCTGCAACTGCTTTTGAATGATCTTCAGCAAAATTTTAGTTGTGTGTAATATTAATGATATTGTTCAATAAATTTCAGCATTCTGTTGGATCACCTTTCTTTAGAATGGGTACAAATATGGATCTCTTCCAGTCCGTTGGCCAGGTAGCTGTCTTCCAAATTTCTTGGCATAGACGAGTAAGCATTTCCAGCGCTGCATCCATTTGTTGAAACATCTCAGTTGGTAGTTTGTCAATTACTGGAGCCTTGTTTGGCCAATGCTTTCAGTGCAGCTTGGAACGCTTCCTTCGGTACCATTGGTTCTTGATCATATGCTACTCCTGAAATGGTTGAATACACAGTGGCTCTGTGTATTCCTTGCATCTTCTTTTGATGCTTCCTGCACTGTTTAGTATTTTCCCTATAAGCGTGCGTGTGTATGAACACAACTATGAGGAATTTTTAGGCACCTTTAGTGGGTATCAAGCAGCATGGATGCCTGCTAGTCCCTGGGAAGTTCATAGCTTTACTGGGAAAATGGGAGGGGGCACAAAATGAAATAGCTAACGACCAGTGTGGGAGACTGAATAATTAAAGAGTAGCCATGTGGACCAGTCTACAGATGCTGTAGGAGTTCGGTACAGAGACCAAGGGCATCTTTCTGGAAGCAGTGAGGTTTGCATTGAAATATAAAGCAGAGATTATTTTTATTACTCACCAATATCAGTAAAAAGTTGAGGACACTCCCCCAATAAATGTTTGATAGTTTACAAATTCTCTGTATGTGTTCATTAATATTATAATATTAATTAATATCTCAAAGCACAAAATACATTGAGGGCAAGGTTCATTGTCAATGATAGTCAATAAAAATCTTTATTTTAAGTAACTTTAATAATTTTGATATGTCTGGAGGTGGGGAGAGCTAACTTCTTGATCATCATGATTTGGTTTTATTTTTTATATCAATGTGCCCACCTCATCTTGGAGTAGGAGAGTTATTAGTTACCATTTTCTCATTGCTCACTTAAGCTAACCTTGTTAGTATTATTTTCAATCTGTGATCTCTTTGAAGGAGTCTTTTCAAGCTGCTTATCTACTTTTATTTTCTAATATTTTAGTGTATTTTAAGTGAAGGTTTACACAGTGGCTTAGATTCCAATTTGACAATTTCTACACAAATTGCTCAGTGGTATCCGTTACATTCTTCATAATGCATGAACATTCTCAATATTTCCATCGCTTATCTACTTTTTAAGGATTGTTGTTGTTAGTTGCCTTTGAGTCACCTCTGACTCCTGGTGACCTCATGTATAACAGAAGGAAATGTTGCCCAGTCTTGTACCATCTTCATGGCTGTTGGTATGTTTGAGTCCGATTTAGAGGGCTTATCTTCCAGCACTACATCGGACAATATTCTGTTGTGATCCATAGGGTTTTCACTGGTTAATTTTCAGAAATAGATCTCCAGGCCTTTCTTCCTAGTCTGTGTTAGTCTGGAAGTTCCACCAAGAACCAGTTACATGACTTTTAACCCCTCAACTATATGGAAGGAATAAAAGAATTGGAAGAAGAGAATTTGTAAGGAGGATTTATTGGGAGAGAGCTGTGCTGTGAGCACTCCCTTTACCCAAGGAAGAGTGACAGGGAGTGATTTCCCCATCAACTCAAGTCAAAAGAGTTATATATATATATATATGTATATATATGGAGCCCTGGTGGTGCAGTGATTGTTTGGCTGCTAACCTAAAGGTTGGCAGTTCGACAAGAAAAGCTTTAAACACAGAAGAAAACATTCTTTGATGTTTATGAGGGTGGTGAGGGAGAGAGGAGTATTCACTAGCTAGATAGTAGTCCAGAATTATCTTAGGTGAAGGGAAGGACAATGCACACTACAGGGGAAGTCAGCACAACTGGACTAAAACAAAAGCTAAGAAGTTTCCTGAATACAAACAAACACTTCAAGGGACAAAACAGCAGGGGTGGGGGTCTAGGGACCATGGTTTCAGGGGACATCTAGGTCAATTGGCATAACAAATTTTATTAAGAAAATGTTCTGCATCCCACTTTGGTGGGTGGCATCTGGGATCTTAAAAGCTAGCAAGCAGCCATCTAAGATACATCAACTGGTCCCAACCTACCTGGAGCAAAGGAGAATGAAGAACACCAAAGACACAAGGAAAATATTAGCCCAAGAAACAGTAAGGGCCACATAAACCAGAGGCTTCATCAGCCTGAGACCAGAAGAACTAGGTGGTGCCTGACTACCACCAGTGACCTCCGTGACAGGGAACACAACAGAGAGTCCCTGACAGAGCAGGAGAAAATTCAGGTGCAGAACTCAAATTCTAGTAAAAAGACCAGACTTAATGGTCTGAGACTAGAGGGACCCTGGAAGACATGGCCCTTGGACTCTCTGTTAGCCCAAAACTAATACCATTCCCGAGGCCAGCACTTCAGACAAAGATTAGACAGGACTACGGGACATAAAATGATACTCGTAAAGAGTGTGCTTCTTAGCTCAAGTAGATACATGAGTCTAAATGGACAGCTCCTGTCTGGAGATGAGATGAGAAGGCAGAAAGGGACAGGAGCTGGTTGAATGGACACGGGAATCCAGGGTGGAAAGGAGGAGTGTGCTGTCACAGTATGGGGAGAGCAACTAGGGTCACGCAGCAGTATGTCTATAAAGTTTTGTGTAAGAAACTGACTTGAACTGTAAACTTTCATTTAAAGCACACACACACACACAAAAGAAAAAACGGTTGGCAGTTCGAATCTACCAGCTGCTCCTTGGAAACTCTGTAGGGCAGTTTTACTCTGTCCTGTAGGGTTACTATGAGTCGGAATTGACTCTACAGCAATGGGTTTGGTTTTTGGGGTTTTATATATATAACCTGTGGTGCAGTGGTTAAGTGCTCGGCTGCTAACAAGAGGCTGGTGCTTCCAACCTGCCAGCTGCTCCGTGGGACTAAAGACCTGATGATCTGTTCCCGTAAAGATTTCAGCCTTGGAAACCCTATGGGACAGTTCTACCCTGTCCTATAGTGTTGCCATGAGTTGGAGTTGACTCCATGGCAAACAAGTCTATATATGTCATCTACCAACATCTGTAAATGGATTACATGTAAGAAATAAATATCTATAAATAAATATCTATTGGGTTAAACCAGGAGTCCCTGGGTGGTGCATATGATTAAGTGCTGGGCTACTAACAGAAAACTTGGTGGTTTGAACCCACTCAGAGGTGCCTCTGAAGGAAAGCCTGGCTATCTGCTTCCTGAAGGTCACAGCCATGAAAATCCTGCCGAGGGCAGTTCTACTCGGAAACACATGGAGTCCCCATGAGTTGGAATTGACTCCATGCCAACTGGTTTGGTTTTGGTTTTTGAGTCAATTTGGACAATTGAAATGAATATCTGACGGGGGAAGGTTATGGTGGGTCTGAGGGTACGACATGAGCTGGCTCAAAGGAGTGTTGGTTTGGTTGGGTGGCTTGCATTTCCAGAATTGTTCAGGAAGTGGGTGTGTTGGTGTTTCCCATAGACCAGAAGTGGATCATGAATGAGAGAGAGGCAGAGTGGGGTTATTTGTGGTCCTGTGCAGTGGGGCCACTTGAATGAGGTGATCTACTTCAGTAGAAGGAAGCTAAGAATATTGCTGGATTCCTAGGGATTGTGGAAGGATTGAGACCTGTCCACCCAGATTAAGGAAACTTCAGGAGAGATTTCCTTACCAGGGGATTAGAAGTCTTACCTTTGAATTGAGATTGACATGTTAATTATTATAAGGAATTGGACATTCTAACTTCTGGATTTAGACCACAATTAATGAAAAGTGACCAGAGAACTCTGAATTACTTAAGTGTCCAGAAGAGTCATGAGCCTGCATAAAGTTTTATTTGGGGTTAGAGGAAAAACTAGCCCACTGAGACAATTTAAAGGGTCATGCCGAGTTGATTCCAATTCATAGCTACTCTATAGGACAGAGTCGAGCTGCCCCATAAAGTTTCCAAGGCTGTAAATCTTTACAGAAGCAGATCACTGCAGACTGCCCCATCTTTCTCCCTCAGAGTGGCTGGTGGCTTCAAACTGTCAACATTTTGGTTAGCAGCCAAATGGTTTAAACACCGCGCCACCAGGGCTCCTTAAAGGGGCAGTTAAGAGAACAAAATATGGTTGTGATTTCATCTCACAGATCATGCTTGTGAAACAGACCAGTTACATAACTAAAATTGCAAACTGAACACTGTCTGCCTGCACCTAAATTATTGCTGCGTGCAAGTGTCCATACCGCTTTGGAAACCCCTCCTAAAAGTGTGTCAAGTTTGGATGGGTAACAGGAAGTGGAAGTTCTTCCAGTGAGGTTGACAGTTAAGAGCAAAGCCAGAAACCAAAAGCATATTCGGAAAAACAATTTACACCTCTTGAACCCCTGAGTGTGCTTCCAAAGAAGCATGACTCCATCATATTTCACACTTCTTAAGTGTAGGTGGCTGTCCACTGCACCCTGGCCTGGTAATCGGGACAGGGATTCACTGAGGTTTCCTATGGTCTATGAGTTGGAATCGACTCGCTGGCGATGGGTTTTGGTTTTTAGATGACCCTGGTGCAGTGGTTAAGAGCTGCAACTGCTAACCAAGAGGCTGGCAGTTCTAATCCACCAGCCACTCCCTGGAAGCCCTATGGGGCAGTTGTACTCTGTCCTATAGGGTTGCTATGAGTCGGAATGGACTCTAGGGCAACGGGTTTGTTTGTTTGTTTGTTGATTGAGAGGGATCCCTGGGTGGTGCAAAAGTTTAATGTGCTCAGCTGCTAACTGAAAGGTTGGAGGTTTGAGTCCACCCAGAGGTGCCTAGGAAGAAAGGCCTGGTGATCTCCTTCTGAAAAATCAGTCATTGAAAACCCTATGGAGCACAGTTCTACTTTGACACACATGGGATCGCCATGAGTCAGAATCAACTCAACAGCAACTTGTATCTCCTAGAAGTGGAGGCAATGGCAGCCAGCACTAAGCTAACATTACTGAGTTTTGGAAGCTACATACCATCACTTTTGCTGTATTCTGTTTGTCCTCACAGACCAAGTCTGAGTCAATGGGAGGGGACTACACAAAGCCATGAATACCAGGGGGCAGGAACAATTGGGGGCCTTCTTAGGGGCTGGCTACTACTATAAGGTAGGTATTATTATTCCTGTTTTACAGACGAGGAAACTGAGGCTCAGATGAATAAGTAATTTGCTCAAGTCACACAGCTAGAAACAGCAGAGCTGGGATTCAAACCCAGGCAGTGTGACCCCAGAACTCATCCTTCGCAAGCACTTCCCTGTACCCTGCCCCCAAGGGCAGGTTTTTTCCTTAACTTCCTTTCTTCCCCACTGTCCCCCCTTCCCCCCACTTGAAACATTGCAGATGAAATATACTTCCTTTGCTTAGACTGTTTCAAAAGTCATTGCTACTTAAAAGAGGAATTGGGAAGGTTTCCAAAGAATGAAATATAATGAGAACATCTGGCCTAGTCCCTAACACGTACACAGTTAAGGAATGTAACACACGGACTAGGAGGAACAAGATCATTGATTCAGTTTGGGAGATTGACATTTACAAAATGAACAAAAGGCAGAGTGGGTTCTGGGCATGTTCTGTCAAATTCCTCTCCTTTATGCTGCGTGGTCAGGTCGTTTTCTCATGGGGCTATGTGATTAAATTGAATAACATTTTGCTAAAACTGAAAAGTCTGTAAGATTAGACTTTAGGAAACAAAAGCCAGCAAAAGAAACTACATTTCTACAAAATGTGGAACCACAGGATAACAGTTTGACAACAGCATTACTGGATCTAAACCCATTGCCAGTCAAGTCAATTCCAACTCACGGAGACCCTACAGGACTGCCTCATAGGGTTTTCAAGGCTGTAAATCTTTATGGAAGCAGACTGTCACATCTTTCTCCCGAGGAGCAGCTGAGGGCTTCAAACCTCTGACCTTTCAATTAGCAGCGGAGTACTTTAACCGCTGCCCCACCAAGGCTCCTCATGACTGGATGTTGTTGTTGGTAGGTGCTGTCAAGTCAGTTCCAACTCATAGCGACCCTGTGACCAACAGAAGGAAACACCGCCCGGTCCTGTGCCTTCCTCGTGATTGTTGTTCTGCTCGAGCCCATTGTTGCAGCCACCGTGGCAATCCATCTCCTTGAGGGCCTTCCTCTTTTTCGCTGACCCTCTACTTTACCAAGCATGGTGGTTTATATATGAGAAGGAACTGAGTTATATATGATATATAATGTGACTTACATAAATTACCTTGAGGAGAAAGGTAAAGTTTTGTTGTTCTTTTGTTTTGATTTTTTAAACCAAATTTGTACTGCATTGCACCAAAGAAGTATAGGCCATTTTTGAAAAAGAGAATTTTTTTAGAGCATTTTTAGATTTACAGAAATGGTGCAGAAAGCATAGAGAGTTTCTACATACCTCCTCTACCCTGTGCACATGCAGTTTCTTCTATTATTAACATCTTGCATTGGTGTAATACATTTTTTACAATTGAACAAATATTGGTACATTGTTATTAACTAAAGTCCATGGTTTACATTCGGGTTCACTCTTAGTGTTTTATAGCTCTCTGGATTTTGACAAATGTCCTTAACATCATGTATCCATCATTATAGTATCACATGGAATAGTTTCATCGCCCTAAAAATAGCCTGTGCTCCACTTATTCATCTCTCTCCCCCTCCCCCTGAACTCCTGGCAATCACTGATCTTCTTACTGACTCCATCGTTTTGCCTTTTACAGAACATCATATGGTTGGAATCATACAATATGTAAATTTCTAAAACTGGCTTCTTTCACTTAAGTAGCCCTGGCGCCACAGTGGTTAAGCACTTGGCTGCTAACTGAAGAGTTGGTGGTTCAAACCCACCAGCCAGTCCGCGGGAGAAAGATTGGCAGTCCACTTCCCTAAAGATAACAGCCTTGGGGCAGTTCTACCCTGTCCTATAGGGTCGCTATGAGTTGGAATCAATTCCATGGCAATGAGTACCAGTCTTTCACTTAGCAATATGCATTTAAGGCTCCTCCATGTCTTTTCATAGCTTGATAGACTCATTTCTTTTTACTGCTGAATAATTTTCCATTGTATGGCTGTACCACAGTTTGTTTATCCATTCACCTATTGAAGGACATCTTGCTTGCTTCCAAGTTTTGGCATTTATAAGTCTGCTATAAACATTCATGTGCAGGTTTTTGTATGGACATAAGTTTTCAACTCATTTGGGTAAGTAAATACCTAGGTGTTCAATTACTGAATCATACGGCAATGAGCGAAAGTTCCTGTTGTTCTACATCCTTGCTAGCATTTGGTGTTGTCGATGTTTTGGATTTTAGCCATTCTAATGGTTGTGTAATGGTATCATTGTTTTAATTTGTAATTCCTTAATGACATAAGATATTAAGCATCTTTTCATATGCTTATTTTTCATCTGTATTTCTTCTTTAGTGAGATGTCTGTTCAGATGTTTTGCTCATTTTGTAGTTAGGTTGTTTGCTTTCTTATTGTTGAGTTTTAAGAGTTCTTCATTTTAGTTCTTTATCAGATTTGTGTTTGCAAATATTTTTCCTAGTCTGTAGCTTGTTTGTTCATTCTCTTAAGAATATCTTTCTCAGAGCAAAAGTTTTAAATTTTAATAAAGTCCAGCTTATCAATTTTTTCTGTTATGAATCATGCTTTTGGTGTTGTATCTAAAAACTCATTGCCAAACCCAAGGCCACCTAAGTTTTATCCTGCTATCTTCTAGGAGTCTTATGTTGTTGTTAGGTGCTGTCATGGATTGAATTGTGTCCCCCCAAAATATCTGTCAACTTGGCTAGGTCATGATTCCCAATATTGTATGATTGTCTACCTTTTGTCATTTGATGTGATTTCCTTGTGTGTTGTAAATGCTATCACTATGTTGTAATAAGATTGATTAGTGGCAGTTATATTGATGAGGTCTACAGGATTGGATAGTGTCTTGGGCAAGTCTCTTTTGAGATATGAAAGACAGAAGTGAGCAGAGAGACATGAGAACCTCACACCACCAAGAAAGCAGAGCGTGTCCTTTGGACCTGAGGTTCCTGAGCTGAGATGCTCCTAGAAAAAGGGAAAACTGATGACAAGGACCTTCCTCCAGAGCCCACAGAGAAAGCATTCTCCTAGAGCTGATGCCCTGAATTTGGAGTTGGAACCCACTAGACTGTGAGAGAATACATTTTTCTTTGTTAAAGTCATCCACTTGTGGTATTTCTGTTATAGCTGCACTAGATGAATAAGACAGGTGTCGTCAAGTTGGTTCCGACTCATAGCGCCCCTATGTACAACAGAATGAAACACTGCTGGGTCCTGTGCCATCCTGTTGCTACACTCGAGCCCATTGTTGCAGCTACTGTGTCAATCCATCTTGTTGAGGGTCTTCCTCTTTTTTGCTGACCCTCTTCTTTACCAAGCATGATGTCCTTTTCCAGGGACTGATCCCTCCTGATGTCGTGTCCAAAGTATGTGAGACATAGTCTCACCATCCTTGCTTCTAAGGAGCATTCTGGTTGTACTCCTTCCAAGACAGATTTGTTTGTTCTTTTAGCAGTCTGTGGTATAGTCTATGTTCTTTGCCAACCCCACAATTCAAAGGCATCCGTTCTTCTTTGGTCTTCCTTATTTATTGTCCAGCTTTCGCATGCATATGAGGCGATTGAAAACACCATGATTTGGGTCAGGTGCACCATAGTCTTCGAGGTGAAATCTTTGCTTTTCAACACTTTAAAGAGGTCTTTTGCAGCAGATTTGCCCAAAGCAATGTGTCTTTTGATTTCTCTACTGCTGCTTCCATGGGTGTTGATTGTGGATCCAAGTTTTTATAGTTTTGCATTTTACATTTACATCTATGATCCATTTTGAGTTATTTTTGTGAAAGATGTAAGTTCTGTGTCTAGATTTTTTTTTTTTTTGCATGTGAATGTCCAGTTGTTCCAGTACCATTTGTGGAAAAGGCTATCCTTTCTCCATTGGATTATCTTTGCTTCTTTGTCAAAGATCAGTTGATTATATTTGTGTGGGTCTATTTCTGGGCTGTCTATTATTTTCCATTGATCTATTAGTGTATTCTTTACCCAATACCACACTGTCTTGATCACTGTAACTTTATAGTAAGTTTTGAACTCAAGTAGTGTCAGTACTGCAACTTTGTTCTTCTCCAGTATTGTGTTGGCTCTTCTGGGTCTTTTGCATTTCCACATAAGCTTTAGAATCAGTTTGTCAATATCCACAAAATACTTTGCTGAAATTTTGGTTGGTATTGCATTGAATCTATAAGTTGGGAACAGTTGACATCTTAACAATATTAAGTCTTCATATCCATGAACATGGAATGTCTCACCATTTATTTAGGTCTTCTTTGAGTTCTTTCATACAGTTTTCCTAATCTAGATCTTGTACATATTTTGTTAGATTTATACCTACACATTTAAAAAAATTGTGTGCTCATGTAATTGGTGTTGTGTTTGTAATTTCGAATTCCAATTGTTCTTTGCTAGTATATAAGAAAGCAATTGACTTTTGTACATTAGCCTGGCATCTCACAACCTTGCTATAATCACTTACTAGTTCCTGGAATTTGTTGTTGTTGTTGTCAATTCTCTGGGATTTTCTATGTAGACAATCTTATCATCTATGAACAAAGTCAGTTTTATTTCTTCCCTTCCCAATCTGTATACTTTTTATTTCCCCTTCTTGTCCTATTGCATTACCTAGGACTTCCAGTACAAAGTTGAACAGGAGTGATGAAAAGAGGATATGCTTGTCTTGTTCCTGATCTTAGGGGGAAAGCATCTAGCTTCTCGCCTTACATCAGATGTTAGTAGTGGGTGTTTTGTAAATGTTCTTTATCAAATTGAGGAAGTTTCCCTCTATTTCTAGTTTGGTGGGAGTTTTTATCATGAATGAGTGTTGGGTTTTGTCAAATGGTTTTTCTGCATTTATTGATATGATCATATGATTTTTCTTCTGTAGCCTGTTGTGATAAATTACATTAATTGATTTTCAAATGCTGAACCAGCCTTGAATAACATGATTGTGGTGTATAATTCTTTTTATTAATTGTTGGATTTGATTTGCTAATTTTTTATTGAACATTTTTGCATTAATTCTTAGTTATCTAGTACTGCCATAACAAACATACCACAAATGGGTGGCTTTACAGAACAAAAATTTATTGTTTCACAGTTCAGAAGGCTAGAAGTCCAAATTAGGGTGTTGGCTATAGGAGAAAATCCTTCTTTGTCTCTTTCAGCTTCTGGTAACTGCTGGCAATTCTTGGTATTCCTGAGTTCACAGATGCATGTCTTCATTGTGATATGGTATCTATCTTCCCCCCCACCACACACACACCATGTGTGTGTCTGTGTCTATTCTGCTCTTTTCATAAGATATCACTCAGAAGTGATTAGGTTTAGGGCCCATTCAACTCTGATATGACCTCATTAACATAGTGAAAGAAAACCCCTATTTCTAAACAGGGTCTTATTTATAGGTACAGGGGTTAGAACTTCAACATGTATTTGGAGAGACACATTCAATCTATAATATATGTTCATGAGAGATGTTGATCTGTAATTTTCCTTCCTAGTAATAATCATTGTCCGGCTTTGGTAATGCCGGCCTCATAGAATGAGTTAGGACGTGCTTCCTCTGCTATTTTCTAGAAGAGATTGTAGAAAATTAGTATCATTTAATCATTAAATGTTTAGCAGAATTCAGCAGTGAAGCCATCTGGGCCTGGCACTTTCTGTTTTGGAAGGTTATTAATCGTTTATTCAGTTTCTTTAATAGTATAGGTCTATTCAGATGATCTATTTCTCCCTGTGAGAGTTTTGGTAGATTATTTCTCTCAAGGAATTGGTCCATTCCATCTAAATTATCAAATTTGTGGCCGTAAAGTTGTTCATAATATCCTTCCACTATCTTTTTAATGTCCATGGGATCAGTAGTGATGTCCCTTCTTTCATTTCTGATATTAGTAATTTATGTCTTCTCTCTTTTTTTCTTGGTTAGCATGGTGTTGCTGTGGAGTTGATTCTGACTCATAGCAACCCTATAGGACAGAGTAGAACTGCCCCATAAGGTTTCCAAGGCTGTAATCTTTTGGAAGAAGACTGCCACATCTTTCTCCCACGTAGTCACTGGTGGGTTCTAATTGCTGACCTTTTGGTTAGCAGCCAAATGCTTAACCACTGCACCACCAGCTTTTGGGTTCATTGATTTTCTTTATTAGTTTCCTGTTTTCAATTTTGTTGGATTCTGTTCTGGTTTTTATTATTTCTTTTCTTCTGCTTACTTTGAATTTAATTTCTTTCTTTCTTTTTTTTTTTAGAGTTTCTTAAGGTGGAAGTTTAAATTATTGATTTTAGATCTTTCTTCTTTTTTATATGACTTAAGCATTGCTTTTGCTTCATCCCAAATTTTTTGATAAGCTTTATTTTCATTTTTATTTGGTTCAAAATATTTAAAATTTCTGTTGAGACTGCTTCTTTGACCCACACATTATTTGGAACTGTGTTGTTTAGCCTGCAAATATTTTCAGGTTTTCTAGCTATCTTTCTGTTACTGACTTCCAGATTAATTCCATGTGGTATGAGAGCATACTTTACATGATTCTATTCCTTTAAATTTGTTAAGGTGTGTTTTATGACCTAGGATGTGATCTGTCTTGGTGAATGTTCCTTGTGAGTTTGAGAAGAATGTGTATTCTGCTGTTGTTGATTGTAATATTCTAGAATTGTCAATTAGGCCCAGTTGATTGATGATGCTGTTCAGTTCAACTATATAGTTACTGATTTTTCTGGCTACTGGATCTGTCAATTACTGTTAGAGGGATCTTGAAGTCTCCAAACTGTAATACTGGATTTGTCTATTTCTCCTTGCAGTTCTGTCAATTTTCACCTCACATATTTTGATTCTCTGTTATTAAGTGCATATCCATTCAGGATTATGTCTTCTTGGAGAATTCACCCCTTTATCATTATGTAATGCCCCTCTTTATCCTTGATAACTTTCCTTGCTCTGAAATCTGCTTTGTCTATAATTAATATAGCCACTCCATCTTTCTTTTGATTAGTGTTAGCATGGTATATCTTTCTTAATCCCTTTACTTTTAATCTTTGTTTTTATATTTAAAGTAGGTTTCTCTTAGGCAACATATAGTTGGGTTTCATTTTTTTAATCTACTCTGGTAGTCTTTGTCTTTTAATTGTTACATTTAGACCATCCACATTTAAAGTAATTATGGGTATAGTTGAATTAATATCTATCGTATTCACGTTTTCTAATAACTGCCCTTGTTCTTTACTTCTTTTTGTCTTCTACTTTTTTTTTTTTTTGCCTTTTCTGGTTTTAATTAGGAATTTTGTATGATTCTATTTTCTCTCTTCTCTTACCATATCAGTTAACAAGGCAATCATACAGAATGGAGTGGACCAATGGTTCAGATTGAAGCTTGAGTGGTACCATGTTCTGTGTCTGTATGTGTTTTAATAAGCTTCTCATTAGAAGGCAGCCTAAGTTAAAATTTTATTTTACTTGTTGGTTGTCGCCTATCCAGATCACCCAGCTCTGTCAACTTATCACAAGTGGAAAAATGAATGTTGGAGAACAGAGGCTCCTGTATGAGCAAACAAGCATGATTGTCACAATAAAGAGCATTTATTAAACAACACATTCACATCTTCATAGAGAGAAGGCTGGGAGCTCAGAGGCTCACAAAACCCAGTTTTTGGTGACAGACAACAACTGGGCAAAGGCTCTGAGCGAGAGGTGGAGATTGGGAAGTGAAGTTGACCTTTTCTTCCAAAACACGCTGGACTGAACAAGTTCCCTCTTAGCTTCCTATCACCTCACACAGAAAGGGAAGCTAGCCCTATTTAGGATGAATACCTCCAATTTAAGCTAGTCCCTGGGACAGTGAAGGAAGGAGGACAGACACTATCTGTTTTGCTCTGGGGTTACTGCACTTCTGTTCTCAACTTTGTCACTGATCTGTAGACCCCCAGCTGTAAGGCAGTCTCAGGGCACACTGTGCCTGACCAGGGACTCATGGGGAAGACCCTAGTCTCCAAGATAAGGGATCCAGAGCAGTGCTGTCCAATAGAACTTTCTGTGATGATGAAAATGTTCTATATTTTTGCTGCCCAGCACAGTAACAGTAGCCATGTATGGCTTTGGAGCACTTGAGATGCAGCTAGTGCAATCGAAGAACTGACTTTTTAATTTTATTTCATGTTAACTAGTTAAAATTAAAATGTAAACAGCCACATGTGACTAGTGACTAGCATATTGGCAGTACAGATCTATAGCTTCCTTTTCTCTTTCTTCCCTCTCTTCACTGCCTTATACTCATTCCCCCTCCTATCCCTCTCCTTCTTGCTAAAACAGTGCCTGTGGAATGTAGATTTTCTATTTTTTAAAAACCCTCCCAGGCTGGCCAGTGCCTTAAACCAGTGGGCACACACTGAGTCAGTCGACTGTAGCCTCTTTTAGCTGAAAGGTAAGATTCCTGATGGTGAACCAAAATTTTGTTAATTTCTGTTCTGATTTTTATTATTTCTTCTGTTTATTTTAGGTTTAATTTGTTCCTTTTTTTGTGGAATGTAGATTTTCTACATAGGGAATAGTATGCTGCCATTTCATATTATACATTTTTTACAAATTCCAGGTAATAAACTGGCTATTTAGCTGTCATTAAAAAGAAACAGTAAAATCCACGAGGATAGAGAGCATGTCTGAAAAGAGGGTCTGGAGTCAGACTCCCTGGTTCAAGATCTGACTCACTAGATGTCATGGACTGAATTGTGTCCCCCAGAAATATCTGTCAACTTGGCTGGGTCATGATTCTCCATATTGTATAATTGTGTACCATTTTGTAATCTGATGTAATTTCCTTATGTGTTGTAAACTCTATCACTATGATGTAATAAGATAGATTAGCAGCAGTTTTATTGATGAGGTATACAAGATTGGATAGTGTCTTAAGCCAATCTCTTGTGAGATATAAAAGAGAGATGTGAGCAGAGACACACGGGAACTTCACACCACCACACTGGGAACAGAGTGCGTCCTTTGGACCTGAGGTTCCTGTGCTGAGATGCTCCCAGACCAAGGGAAGATTGATGACATGGACCTTCCTCCAGAGCC
Organism: Trichechus manatus latirostris; assembly: GCF_000243295.1. Taxonomy (NCBI): domain Eukaryota; kingdom Metazoa; phylum Chordata; class Mammalia; order Sirenia; family Trichechidae; genus Trichechus; species Trichechus manatus. Next base: position 8,532,416 of record NW_004444017.1, read on the forward strand.
AACAGAGAAAGCATTCTCCTGGAGCTGTTGCCCTGAATTTGGACTTTTAGCCTACTGGACTGTGAAAGAATAAACTCTTTGTTAAAGCCGTCCACTTGTGGTATTTCTGTTATAGCAGCACTAGATGACTAAGTCACTAGACTTGTCAGTACCTAAGTCTCCTCCTCTGTACAACAGATACAATAACACCTACTCCATAGGGTTATGGTAAAGTGTAAATAATTTCTATTTTTAAAACAGAGCGTGGCACGTAGTAAGTGTTAGTCAATGTTTTCTATTGTTATTCCCATTTCTTATCACAATGCCCTGCATGGGAAGACCAGCTGCCGTCAAGTCATTTCCAGCTCATGGCCACCTCATATGTGTTAGTGTAGAACTGTACTCCACAGGGTTTTCAATGGCTGACTTTTCGGAAGTAGGTCACCAGGTTTTTCTTCCAAGGTTTCTCTGAGTGAACTCCAACCTCCAGCCTTTTGGTTAGCAGCCCAGCCCTTGAACTGTTGGCACTAGCCAGGGATTTGAATGGATTAAGTCTGTTGCCACCAGGTGGCAGTAGTGCCTCATTCATAAGGACTGAACCAAACCACACCAGGCTGTATTTAGCAGACATTCGACTGAAACGCCTTCCTGAAGTCCCCATGGACAGTGTGAAGAAAATAACTGAACCTCACTTAAGCCCTGATGAGACGATTCTCTTCTCTCTTCCGCCTCTCTTTTCTTTCCAGTCTCTGCCCTCCCTCCATCATGATGAACCTTTTCTCTTTTTCCCACTTTATTTCTAATCCTTAATTCTCACACTTGCTACCAACGTGCCCTTTCTTATTCCTGATACACCTAACATTTATTGAACACTTACTATGTACCACACACAGTTCTAATCCCTCTCTATGTATTGTATTTAATCATCAACACTGCCCTCTCATTTTACAGGTGAAAAAACTACACAGCAGAGAATGTGGCAGAAACTCCTAATTGTTCCCTAATTTCCAGATTCTCTTCCCTTCTTTAAGTCATAGAAGCCCATGAATTTTTGGGGGACCCATACCCAAGAGCAGTCTACATTTTCCAGGCTCCCTTGCTGTTCAATGTGGCTGTGTGACTGACTTATTCTGGCCAATGGGATGTGAATAGAAATGGTTCCATCCTTAAAAACTTGCCCTCCAAGTTCTTTTTTTTGTCCCCAGGCTGGGATGGGAATGGGGCAGTAGTGAGTCAACTTTGACATGAAGATGAGGAAAACAAGCTGGGGAAGATCAGAGCAGCAACATAGAGAAACCTGGTCCCTGGATGAGCTTGTGGGGCAAAACCACCTGCCTAACCTGATTTGGTCTCTAGATTATTATGTGAAAGATAAATAAACTTCTATCTTGCTCAAATCACTGTATTTTGGTGTGCCTTTGTTATAGCATCTTAGCCTATATTCTAACTAATATGGAGAGGTGAAGTAACATGCCCATGATCATACAGCTAATAAATGGCAGCAAAAAGATTTAAACCCAGGCAAGATTTGAATCCAGAGCCCAAGCTCCTAAACACTAGCTGTACAATAACAGTATCTTATTTCTCAATTAGTTTATAATCTCCAGGCAAAACAACACACCTTGCTGGGCTTTGAGGAACAGTAAAGTGAGCCCTAAAACACCTATTTCACAATCTCCTCACTGAGTAGCTGGAAGTTCCATCATTAATCCTGATTCAAATGTCAACAACATTCTTTAACTAGATGGAAAAACTAATCATTAACTTTATATGGAAAGGAAAGAGGCCCTGGATAAGTAAAGAACTATTGAAGTAAAAGAATAAAGTAGGAGGCCTCCAGCTACCTGACCTCAGAACCTACTGTACAGCTACGGTAGTCAAAACAGCCTGGTACTGGTAAAATGGTAGACACATTGAACAATGGAACAGGATCGAGAACCCAGATATAAATCTATCTACCTACAATCACCTGATCTTTGACAAAAGCCCAAGGTCCATTAGATGGGGAAAAGACAGTCTTTTTAACAAATGGTGCTGGCAAAATTGGATGTCCATCTGCAAAAAAATGAAACAGTACCCATACATCACACCATACACAAAAACTAATTCAAAAGGTATCAAAGAACTAAATATAAAACCAAAAACTTTGAAGATCATAGAAGAAAAAATAGGATTAACGCTAGAGGCCCTAATACACAGCATACATAGGATACGAACCATAACTAACAATACACAAACATCAGGAGATAAACTAGATAACTGGGGTCGTCTAAAAATTAAACACTTAAGCTCATCAAAAGAATTCACCAAAAGAGTAAAAAGAGAACCTACAGAGTGGGAAAAAAATTTTGGCTATGACAAATCCTACAAAGGTCTAATCTCTAAAATCTATAGGAAAATTCAACACCTCTGCAAAAAAACGACAAGTAATCCAAGGAAAAAATAGGCAAAGGATATAAACAGACATTTCACCAAATAAGACATTCAGGGGGCTAACAGACACAAGAGGAAATGCTCATGATCACTAGCCATTAGAGAAATGCAAATCAAAACTACAATGAGAGGCCATCTCACCCCCACATTACTGGCACAAATAGAAAAAACAGAAAATAACAAATGTTGGAGAGGTTGCAGGGAAATAGGAACTCTTATGCACTGCTGGTGGGAATGTAAAATGGTATAACCATTTTGGAAAATGGTGTGATGCTTCCTTAAAAAGCTAGAAATAGAAATACCATAAGATCCAGCAACACCACTTCTAGGAATATATCCTAGAGAAGTAAGAGCTGTCACATGAATAGATATATGCACACACGTACTCATTGCAGCATTATTCACAATACCAAAAAGATGGAAACAACCTAAGTGCCCATCAACAGATGAATGGACAAAGTATAGTACATACACACAGTGAAATACTACACAACAATAAAAGACAATGATGAATTAACGAAACATCTCACAACAGGAATGAATCTGGAGGGTATTATGCTGAGTGAAATAAGCCAATCACGAAAGGACAAATACTTTATGAGACCAGTATTATAAAAACTAATGAAAAGATTCGTCCAAAGGACTAATGGACCACAGCTACCATAGCCTCCACCAGACCGAGTCCAGCACAGCTAGATGGTGCCTGGCTACTACTGTCAACTGCTCTGACAGGGATCACAATAGAGCGTCCTGGACAGAGCAGGAGAAAAACGTAGAACAAAATTAAAACCCACAAAAAAAGATCAGACTTACTGGTCTTACAGAGACTGGATAAACCCTGAGTATATGGCCCCCGGACATCCTTTTAACTCAGTACTGAAGTCACTCCTGAGGTTCACCCCTCAGCCAAAGATTAGACAAGTCCATAAAACAAAATGAAACTAAATGGGCACACTGGCCCAGCGGCAAGGATAAGAAGGTAGGAGGGGACAGGAAAGCTAGAAATGGGGAATCCAAGGTCAAGAAGGGGAGAGTGTTACGGGTCATAGCCTTGGCGAACAATGTCACAAAACAATATGTATATTAATTGTTTAATGAGAAACTAATATGCTGTGTAAACCTTCATCTAAAGCACAATATAAAAAAATGATACAAATGAAAGTCCCATGATTATTTCCTTCTTTGAAGCAGTAGAAATCCAGTTAAAATGTAAACATAGTGTGAGAAGAGCAGCACAAAAGTTCATTATCACCCATGGACCTGTTGATAGTAGCTTATTTCCCAGAATACCTGACCTGTTAGAGTTGAGAGAGAGTGGGGTGATATAATTTGATGGAATATTATGAAGGAGATAGGTAAATTATAAAGTATGGGAAAACAGAGTATTGGGGAAGAAAACAGAAGGATGCCTTGCCTTGAAGGGAGGTATGGTAGACAGAATAATGACACCACAAAGATGTCCAATCCTAATCCTCAGAAGCTTTAAATCCCTTACCTTACAAGGCAAAAGAGACTTTGCAGATGTGCTTAAGTTTAGGATGTTGAGCTGGGGAGATTACCTGGAATTATTCAGGTGGCCCCAATGTAATCACAGTGTAATCAAGAGGGAGACAGGAGAATGAAAGTCAGGGAAGGTGTGATGACAGAAGCAAAGGTTTGTGTGTGTCTGTGACAGAGAGAGAGAGATTTGAAGATGCTACTTTATTGGCTTTGAAGTTAGAGGAAGTGGTTATGAGCCAAAGGATGCAAGCAGCCCCTAGAAGCTGAAAATGGTGAGCAAATAGATTCTCCCCTCGGGCCTCCAGAAGAGACAGCCCCACCAGCACCTTGATGTTAGCCTAGTGAGACCCATTTTGGACTTCTGCCTTCCATAACAGTAAGATAATAAATTAGTGTTGTTTTAAGTCACCATGTTTGCAGTAATTTATTACAGCAGCAAGAGGAATTTAATATAGGGTGTAGGAGTCAGGATCCCAGTGGGAAACAGGTAATATATCTGATAAAAGGCTAATATAGAGACTGTTTCACAGAGGTATGGGCAGGGTTAAGTGAGCAAAAAAAGAAAGAGAAAGCACCAAGGGATTAACAACAGCAGAAAACCAGTACCATCCTTAGAAGTGAATGGGGCAAGGAGAAAGCCACCGCGTTACTGGAAACCAGTGAGAGCTGGAGTCATGGAACAGGGGCCACCTGACAGAAGCTGTGGCCACAGAGGAATGCAGCCACAAGAACTGCAGTGGAAAGGAGGGACCAGGGAGGATAAATACCCTGGCCTTTCTCTCTTCCAATTTTCCAGTCACTTTCTGGTAACTCACACTGGCTGAAGCCAACTGGAAGCCAGAAGGAGAGAAAGGCTGGGTGATGTCGTCCATATATAACAGCCTCCTAGAGCACAGACAGGGCAGAGAAAGTGGAGCAGGAAAGAAGGGTAGGATGGAAAATGACCAGCACAGGAGTGATGAAGGAAATGCCAGAAAAGACCAGAAGGACACACAGAGGCTGGCAAATGTCTTTAGCTGGGCATCCGTGTACTCAGGAAGATGAGGAGAATGGAGATTTAGAGAACGAAGAGCAGCCTGCCACATAACTCAAACTGGCTTAAATAAACAAACAGAAAAAGATGGGATAGAGGTAATGATGGAGTGACTGGCAATAAGGATAGAGGGGCATCCTGTAGAACCTGTGACGTTTACAGAGCCTGAATACTGGAAAGGTACCAGAGATACGAAAATCACCAAGAAGCCAATCTCAGGCTCTTTCTCACTGGACCCGTGTGGTCGCTTGCCTTGGTTTCTGTCTACATCTCTGTTTCCTTCTCTCTCTGCATATTGGCTTTCTCAGCTTCTCCTGCATGAGATGTCCTATAGTTCTCAAGTCTGCAGAACCTCAAGTACAGCCACAGGCAGAGATTCAGGGTCAGTCTCCAGATCCAAGTTGCAAAATCCAGGGAGAGAAAGTCCAGTTGGCCCCGTTTGCACCGGGTGTCTTCCCTGATCGACTTCACTGTGGCAGGGTGACGGTCATGATCTGCCCCCAAAGGCAGACCTGTGGGTGGGAAGATTGCCTAAAGGTATCTGTTATGTACATTAAGCTCCAATGATAAAGATTCTTTAAAAAAAGTCCTCTCCCTGAGAAAAGATGCACAATGAATTCCTTACTCAAGCCAGGTAATATAAACAGTTGACTTAATGAGGAAGAAACTTGATTGTACCTACTTTTTTGTGTCTTTAACTCTTGCTTTAGCTTTTATTTTGTTTCTTATTTATGCCTATTTATGCTTATTTTCTCAACAGATCGTTTCAGTGGAAAAAAAATCTATAATTGGAACATAGAGTATTAACAGAAAAGCAGTCATGTATGCAAGCTACCTGGCCAAACAACCGGGAGAGATCCATATTTGTGCCCATCCCAAAGAAAGGTGATCCAACGAAATGCAGAAATTATGGAATAATATCATTAATATCACATATAAGCAAAATTTTACTGAAGATAATTAAAAAACAGCTACAGCCATACATCAACATAGAGGTGCCAGAAATTCAAGCTGGATTCAGAAGAGGATGTGGAACAAGGGATATCATTGCTGATGTCAGATAGATTTGGGCTGAAAGCAGAGAATACTAGAAAGATGTTTTATTGACTATGCAAAGACATTCGACTGTGTGGATCATAACAAATTATGGATAACATTGTGAAGAATGGGAATTCCAGAACACTTAAGTGTACTCATGCAGAACCTGTACATAGACCAAGAGGCAGTTGTTTGAACAGAACAAGGGCATACTTTGTGGTTTCAAATCGGAAAAGATGTGCACCAAGGTTGTATCCTTTTACCATATTTATTTAATTTGCATGCTGAGCAAATAATTGAGAAGCTGGACTATATGAAGAAGAATGTGGCATCAGGATTGGAGGAAGACTCATTAACAGCCTGCAGAATGCAGATGACACAACCTTGCTTGCTGAAAGTGAAGAGGACTTGAAGCACTTACTGATGAAGATCAAAGACTAGAGCCTTTAGTATGTATTACACCTCAACATAAAACAAAAATCCTCACAGCTGCACCAATAAGCAATATCATGATAAACAGAGAAAAGATTGAAGTTGTCCAGGATTTCAGTTTACTCGAATCCACAATCAACGCCCATGGAAGCAGCAGTCAAGAAATCAAACAACGTATTGCTTTGGGCAAATCTGGCGCAAAAAAAAACCTCTTTAAAGTGTTAAAAAGCAAAGATGTCACTTGGAGGATTAAGGTGCGTCTGACTCAGGCAATGGTATTTTCAATGGCCTCATATGCATGCAAAAGCTGGACAATGAAAAAGGAAGATGGAAGAAGAATTGATGCCTTTGAATTACAGTGTTGGTGAAGAATATTGAACATACTGTGGACTTCCAGAAGAACGAACAAATCTCTCTTGAAAGAAGTACAGCCAGAATGCTCCTTAGAAGCAAGAATGATGAGAATGGACAGGTTTTCAGGAGGGACCAGTCCCTGGAGAAGGACATCATGCTTGGTAAAGTAGAGGGTGAGTGAAAAAAGAGAAAGACACTCAACAGGATGGATTGACACCATGGCTGCAACAATAGGCTCAAACATACCTACTATTTTGAGGATGGCACAGGACCGGGCAATGTTTCGTTCCATTATACATGGGGTCACCGTGAGTCGGAATGAACTCAACTGCATCTAACTACAACAGCAACAATGCTTTTAAAAGCCTAGCTAATAGGCAAAAACGATTAGCTGGACACCACCATTCACCATGGGGCAGTGACCCATATTTCAGACAAAGTAGCAAGGGAAAAATAAAAACTTCCTCTAGTTTTAATATAGTAATGGTTACACTAATCTAGCAAGCTATATCTAGAATCAGTTGGGAGAATATGTTTGGAGGATGAATGTACTCTGATTTTTTCAGTTTCCTTCTGGTAAATAAACGTATATTGTCAAACCAAATCTCATCTTACAGTTTCCTGCCAACTTTAGTTCTCTGTAAAACTTACCTTTGCTTTCTCCACCTCTCCCTCAGGCATTCAACAAACAATGCATCTTTTGTTTTGCTTTTTATATTTTATTATACTTCAGGTGAAGGCTTACAGAACAAATAGTTTCTCATGAAACAGTAGTACACATGTTGTTTTATGACATTGGTTAACAACCCCACAACATATTAACT
>NW_004444017.1:8540443-8580941 GCF_000243295.1 Trichechus manatus latirostris
AGATGGCCGCTCACAGGCTTTTAAGACCCCAGACACTACTCACCAAGGTAGAATGTAGAGCAGAAACAATGCATCTTTTATTCTTCCAGATTTATGTTAAGTATTTTGGAGAAATGAGGCACGTGATAACAGTCCCTGCAGTTCTTTCCTTCAGCATGACATTCATTTGAGTCTGTTTTCTCTCAAACTTTTCAATTGCCCCCTGATTTTTATTAAATACATCTGTATTTGAAGATTCAGAGGTTATCTGAGTGTAAACAGCCTGATTCTTTTAGAAAAAAATTTAATTAGACTACAATAATTAAAAGCAGACTGGAAGAAGAGTCAATTTTGCCACCAATAATTTCTACAATTTGTTAGATGGCTGTTTGTTATCACTCTTTGTTTCCATTTCTTCAGCCAAAACAAAAGTACTCTAAGAAAATTCAAATCTATTTTTATAAAGTAAATGAATTCACGTAACTTTAAAAAATTTTAAAACCCAAGTAAATTATACAGTAAAATTCCATTCATTTGGATCTCATACATATTTGTCATGATTTGTATATGAGTTGGTGAAAGTTTACTTTTACAGTCAATGAGGAAAAGAGTTTACCAGGAAAATAATATAAATAAGATTTTAATCTAGTTAAGAAGTCAATGGCTGTCAAGCACTATAAACACCTTTGATTTTACCAGTTTTGATGTAAGTCAATTATTTTGATAATCTCAAATGATTCTCACTGTTCCTGACTTCAGTGACATTTGCGTACAATTTTGTAGTTTACAAAGTATTTTCATGAGTCAGAATTTTTATTTTCACCATATAAACACATTCATTGAACAAATATTTTATTGAGAACCTACTATGTGCCAACCATTGCTCCAAGTACTGGAAAGAAATCTATATACTTAAGCCAGGATCTACACTCCTCTTCCCACCTCCATCCCAGTACCGCACCACCAGATAGTGAACTTGGAGGGTTCTTTAAGGGCAGAGTATATGTCTTAGTTATCTGAATTGCTAAAATATCTAGCATGAAGAATGAAGCTTGGCACATAACATATGCTCAGCAAGTGTTTGTTCAATGAATAATTTTGACTCCAAGTCCAGTGCTTTTTTGCTGTAATATGGTGGTGTTGTTACTTGCTGTCAAGTTGGCTCTGATTCATGGTGACCCCATGTATGACAGAATGAAATATTGCCCTGACCTGAACCATCATATCAGACAATATTCTGTCATGATCCATAGGGTTTTCACTGGCTAATATTTAGAAATATATCATCAGGCCTTTCCTCCTAGTCTGTCTTAGTCCTGAAGCTCCGATGAAACCTATCCACCATGGGTGATCCTGCCAGTATTTGAAATACTGGTGGCAAAGCTTCCAGCATCACAGTAATACACAAGACATCACAGTATGACCAACTGACAGATGGGTATGGTGGTTGCTATAACATAACCTGTTCTCTTCGAGTGGATTCTGACTCATGGCAACCCTACAGGACAGAGTAGAACTGCCTCATAGGGTTTCCAAGGCTGTAAATCTTTACAGAAGCAGGCTACCACATCTTTCTCCTGCAGAGTGGCTGGTGAGTTCAAACTGCTGACTTTTTGGTTAGCAGCTGAGTGATTAACCACTGCACCACCACGGCTCTGCTATAACATAGCTAATACTTATTTGGAGATAATTATGGGTTAGGCACTGGGATAAAAAGCATATCTCATTTAATTCTCATAATAACTCTAAGAGGTGGGTAGTATTTTCTTCACTTAATAGATAAGAAAAGTGAAACCAAGAAGGTGAAAAGTAACCCAGGATCACGTACCTAATAAGTGGCAGATCAAGAATTTGGATTAAAAACAAAAAAACATAAACCAAACCCATTGCCGCGGAGTCAATTCCAACTCATAGCAACCCTATAGGACAGATTAGAACTGCCCATAGAGTTTCCAAGGAGCAGCAGGTGGATTCAAACTGGCAACCTTTTGGTTAGCAGCCAAGCTCTTAACCACTGTGCCACCAGGGCTCCAAATTTGGGGTGAAGAGTGTTTAACTCCAATGCCTCTGCTTCACCACTACCCTGTACTACCTCCACAGCTGACTCTCATCTGTTAGCTAGCCATGTGCTAAAATGCAAGGTCCATGAAGGCAGGGATTTTTTACTTTGTTACTACACCTTCTCCTCACTTATCAACTATCTGGTTATGCAACATTGCATTTACAACCGTAGTAAAAAGCCTGCTAGCTGACTATTTTGCACGTTAACGATGTACATCTGGCAGTAACGAATGCCAAGGTGTGAGGTGAGAGTAATTCTGCTTTGATGGTTAAGGTTATGTGTCAACTTGGCTGGGCTATGTTTCTCAGCGTTTTGCCAGTTATGTAATAATGCAATTTGGCAGTTATGTAATGATGTAATCTGGCAGTTATGTGATGATGTAATTTGGCAGTTATGTAATGAGGTAGTCATCCTCCATTTTTGCATTACACCAATTCCATATAATGAGCTGGTCTTTGGAAACTAACAATGTTGATAAGTGAGGACAGAGTGTACTGTATTTCTGGAACCTAGAACACCTGGAGCACTTTGACACCTGGTATGTTCCTAAAACATATATACTGAATAAATAAATTATTTAATTGAAGATGATCGGACAGGACCTCCATTTAATGCATTACTTGATGTTTGCTCTATTATTGTATGTAGAAGACGCTGTTGGTTGCCTGCCCAGTAACTATTGCCCCCCTGTTAGAATAGCCCTGATTTTGTTTCTGTCTTTTTCAAATACGACTCAAGGAAGTGGTCTTTTATCCCTGTTCCAGGGAAAAATCCTGATTAATATAAGCCAGTGATTCTCAACTGAGAGAAATTTAGCAATGTCTGGAGAGGTTTTCAGGGTGTCACAACTTGGGGGAAGAGTTGTGCCACTGGCATCTAGTGAGCAGAGGCCAGGAATGCTGCTAAACATCCTACTATGCACAGGACAGCCCCTCATACAACAAAGAGTAACCCAGTCCAAAATTTCAGTCGTGCTGAGGTTGAGAAACCCCAGTCTGAAGCAATCATGGTGGTCCCACTCTCCATACAAAGAATGGCTTAGGCCTGCTCATGTGCAGCAATTCTGGCAATGAGACATGAACGAGAGCTTAGCAAAGAATGTTAATCACCTCCCCACATGCATTTTCCCTTTCTATGTAAAATTTTTTTTGTTGTTGTGGTGAAATGTATCTAATAAAACATATCAACCATTTGTACATGTACAATTCAAGCGACATTAATTACATTCACCATGTTGTGCAACAGTAACCACTATCTGTTTCCAATTTTTTTTATTGCCTTTGACAAAAATTCTGTACCCCTTAAGCAATAACTCCTTCTTCCATTTCTGTCCCTCATTCATCCCTAGTAACCACTAATGAACTTTGCTCTCTATGCAATTGCCTATTCTAGATAGTTCACATAAGTTGGCTCAGACAGTATTTGTCCTTTAGTGTCTTATTTCATTCCGCATGATGTTTTCAAGACAGCATGTATCAGAACTTCATTTCTCTTTACAGCCGAATTATATTCCACTGTATGTATGTACCCTATTCTGTTTATCCATTCACCTGTTAATGGATACTCGAGTGTTTTAGCCTTTTGGCTATTGTGAATAATGCTGTAACGAACACTGGCATGCAAGTATCTGTTTGAGTTTCTTCTTTCATTTATTTTGAGTATATATCTAGGAGTGGATTGCTGGATCATAAGGCAGTTGCATGTTTAATGTTCTGAGGAATGACCACACTGTTTTCCTTTCTGCTTGGTAATAGGACTCCTCCAGTGTTGGCTAGGCACATGACTACCCAAATATGAATTACACTTTCCAGCCTCCTTTGCAGCTAGATGTGGCCATGTGACTAAGTTTAGGCCAACAAGATATGAGAGAAAATGCTGTGACTAATTTCCAGGTCACTTTTTAGTGAGGAAGTATTATGTGTCTCCACTTTCTTTCCCCGTCTGTGGGCTAGATCCAGGTGAATCAGGTTCAAACAAGCAGATGACTCCAGTGAATGGAAGAACTACAGGACAGAAAAAACTTTTTACGTTAGGACTGATATATGAGAAGAAAATAAACTATTTTGTTGGAACCATCATAGTTCTGAGTTTGTTATAGCAGCTTAACTTGTACTCTGATTAGCATGAGTGCTTATGGGAAAGGTTTTCCTCTTCGATAAAACACACACATATACACACATACATAGAAAAGAACTGTTTGTCCAAAAGATGGTGTGGCTTTTGTATGGGATTTCTGGAGCCATAGCTGCCATCTTGTGACCATGAGGGGAGCTAGCCAGAGAGTCAAAACTGATCTGCTGAGTATGGCATGGGTTCTTGTAAAGAACTAAAATCTTTCTTGACATTGTTGAACTATTGAATTAACCAACTTTGTAGCTGCCCTATGTCAGGGCTTCTTGTTAAGCAGGGTGATAAATTTTTTGTATTATTTAAGCTATTTAGTTTTTTTCCCATTTGTAGCCGTATCCTAACTGACTGACTCTACGTACTCAAGCATAAAGAAATTGTCATTATAAGTATGTTCAGACTTACTAACTCATATTGCTTTCCTCCCTATTTCCTGTTCCCCACTGAGTTAATCTGAATCTGTGAGGTTTTACTCTATTTCCGTTGACATGTTTAGGAATTTCTGAACCAGAGGTGAGTATTTTGGGAATACATACGCTACCATCCCCTTGTGTAAATGAGGGCACACCCAGCAGCTACTGGCTTCTGTAATGCTTCCTACTTAGAGACTAGAAGGGTTGTCTTGAGCAGTTGGAACGAAGTGAATGGGAGGCTCATTTTCTAAGAAGCCAACAGTAGGACTGCCAGGTAGAATTGTGTGAACTGAGAGCTTGGGAATTCCATGTGCATGTCAATAGTGCCCTCTAGAGTCTGTGATGCATAATCTGCATAATTCCAGATTAGAGAGCATCCACTTCCAGTATCTTAAACAAATCACTTCCTTCTATGTTGCTTCCATAGGGCAGTGGTCGTTCAATGGTAGAATTCTAACCTTCCATGAGAGAAACCTGGCTTAGATTCCAGGCGGATGCACCTCATGCACAGAAATCACCAGTCTGTGAATGGAGGCATGCTTGTTGCTATGATGCTGAACAGGTTTCAGTGGAGTTTCCAGACTAAGTTGGACTAGGTAGAAAGGCCTGGTGATCTACTTGGAGACTCAGCCAGGGAAAATGCTGTGGATCACAACATTAAGATCTAGAACTGATCATGGGGATGGTGCAGGACCAGGTAGCATTTCCTTCCATTGTGCATGGGTCAATGGCTGCTAAGAGCAGCAACAGCAACATTGCCTCCATGCTAAAGCCTCATTTTACTCTTATACCTACTCTAGTTTCGCTCCCTGGACACTTCCTAGGCCATGTAAGCTCATACTAACAGGTTTGTGATGTGGGCAAACTCCTTAGGTGATCTTGAAATGAAAACAAAAACCATTCCCCAGAGGCAATAGCAAATCTCCTTTGTTCCCCTCTTGGCAGACAATTTAGAGAAGGGCCTTTGCTCTCTCCCTAAGTGTTCCGCTTTTCGCCATCTGTGTACCTACCCTTGAAGAGACCGGCTAAGGTGAATTTCTATTTACTTCCTGCCAGCAGCTGTCTCCTCCTTTGGGACTCATCTTGAATTGTTTGCCAGACCAGCCAATTAGTCTCCTCACCCTTCCTGAAACGTCCCAGGGAAGAGATATCATAAACCAACAACCCTCTCATTATTCCACTCCTTCTAAGCACTGTAATTCTAAGTGCCCACCCTGGGAGAGAAGCTAATTTGCACATGGCTCTTTAACCTCTCCTTGGAAGATGTCAGTTCAACACACACACACACACACACACACACACACACTCACACACACACTAGCTACAACATGATCCAAGAAAGGATACAGGGTGAGACTATGTGGAATTCTAGAATAGATTTTAAAATGAGAAATCATTTCACATGGAATGTAACGTTGTTTAAAGATGTAACACTTCTATTTAAGTACAGCCTGGACAGAAAAATACAGTAACTGTATTTTCTGACCCCCGCTGCAGGATACAATAAAGACTTTTTCTTCATTTATGTGTTTTTTAATGCGAAAGAAGTTGTACAAGGGTATAAAATCAAATTGCATTAACTTATACATTTAACAAATTATCTTTAATAGGAAAGAGTATAATTACGTTGGCAGAACCTTAATCCTTCAAACCCAAGGTGAATGGTTACCTTTCAGGCAGAGCCAAGGAGATTCTCCTAGTTCCATTCATGGAAACACCAACTGAGGGCCTTGTGCACTTGTAATAGGGGTTTTCACCTTATTCAAATATGCCTGCCTGATGCCCAAAGTAAACATATTTATTCAGGGAATCTGCTTAAATACTGTACTTCTCTGATATCTGAGCAAAGTATCCATGAGGCTGGGTAGGGTGGGCAGCTGCTTCAACTCCGTGGAGCACGGGACCAATGAAAAGATGTATGGAGTGTAGAGATATTTTTTGTTCCTCCAATTCTCTGTTGTTGGTGCCACCACTTCTCTGTGTCCTGTAATTACTGTATATAGGAGAGCTGTACACCGTTTATGGAATTCCTGGGTGGCACAAACAGTTTATGTTCAACTAAAGAAGCCGTGGCGGCACGGTGATGAAGAGTTTGACTGCTAACCAAAAGGTTGGCAGTTCGAATCCACAGCTACTCCGTGGAAACCCTGTGGGGCAGTTCTGCTCTCTTCTATAAGGTTGCTAGGCGTCGGAATCCACTTGACGGTAATGGGTTTGATTTTTTTGGTTTTACTAACTTAAAGGTTGGAGGTCCAAACCCAACCAGCAATGCCACAGAAGAAAGACCTGGCTGTCTGCTTCCAAAAAGATTACAGTCAAGAAAACCCTATGGAGAAGTTCTACTCTGTAACACATAGGGTCACCATAAGTCATAACTGACTTGATGGCAACAAGTTTGTTTTCTTGGTTTATATTGTGTATAGGGGATGGTAGAGCTTGAGTTCCTCTGATAGTTGGGGTAGTGGATAAGGCCTGGGCACAAGGAAAACAAAAACAACACATTTTGGACAAGCCCCATCCTGAGGCAGGCGGTAGAGAACGTTAAATGCGATCAGCAAAGAGGAAGGGTATTGGTTTCCTAGGGCTAGCATAACAAATTACCCCAAGCTGGGTGGCTTAAAACAACAGAAATTTACTCTCTCACAGTTGTGCAGGCTAGAAGTCTGGAATCAAAGTGTTGGCAGGGCCATGCTCTCTCTCTCTGAAGGCTCTAGGGAAGAAACCTTCCTTGCGTCTCTTGCTTCTACTCATTGCCAGAAACCCTTAGCATTTCTTGGCTTGTAGATGCATCACTCTACTCTTCACATGGCCCTCTCCCCTGCGTCTTCTCCTCTCCTTATAAAGACACCGGTCATTGGGTTAGGGCTCACCTTAATCTAGTATGACCTCCTCTTAACTTGATTACTTCTGAAACAACCCTATTTCCAAACAAGGTCACATTCATAGGTGCCAGGGGCTAGGACTTAAACATATCTTTTTTGGGGACACAATCCAACCAGCAACCCTCACCAAGATCAACAACCAACTGGAGGGCTCTAACAGGGGAAGGGAGGGGAGGAATTTCCATCCCTTTGCACAGTGGTAAAAAGAATGACAGGTTGGTTGTACTGTATGTAAATTTACAGTTGAGTTGATTCTAACTCTTGGCAACCCCATGTGTGTCAGAGTAGAACTGTGTACCGTAGAGCTCTCAATGGCTGGTTTTTCAGAAATAGATCACCAGACCTTTCTTCTGAAGAACTTCTAAGTAGATTAATTAACCTTTCAGTTAGCAGCCGAGGGTGTTAACAGTTTGCATCACCCAAGGCCTCTAGACTATGTATACCTAAGTTCTTCTAAAATTGCAGTTGGTAGAAGCCACCTCTTTTCCTCTGTCTTCCTCCTTTTGTCCCTGCCAAACTGCCACCACTGGGAGCTGGAGCTGATCCTAGAGATGGCATGGGCACAAGGACCTCCCTAGCCCCTACCATTCCTGATTCTGCCCCCAGTCTACACTCATCCCAAGAACTTCCTCATCTACCTCTATACAGGGAGGCAACAATACTTCCAGATTTTTTTTTTTTTTTTTTTTTTACAATCAAATGTCCCAGACCAGATTATAACTGATTTGAGAGTTTTGTAGTTTCTCGTCACTGTTACCAGTTTCACAATTTACAAAATTCTGGCTATCCCAAATCGATTTTCTTACCTTTCTTTTCAAAAGAGGACTGTACTTGGAGTTTTCAGAAATGCTGTTCACTGAACCTTCAATATGTGACGGGCACTGGGCCAAAGGTGGCCGGCTAGCATAATCCCATCTGTTGAGGGGATCTCAAGCTGCTTTCAGGTTTCTCCAAGTATTATCATCTCGCTATTTGAAGCGCCTGTCTAAAATGCAGAGTTCCTGGCCTCACCCTCCTGTTGTTATCCCTGTTGCAATCAAGTCTATTCCAACTCATAGTGACCCTATCGGACATAGAATTGCCCCATAAGCTTTCCAAGGCTATAAATTTTTATGGAAGCAGACTGCCACATCTTTCTCCTGTGGAGTGGCTGGTGGGTTTGAATCACTGACATTTCAGTTAACAGCCAAGGGCTTAACCACTGCACCACCCAGCCTGCTTGCCTCCACCCTCAACCTACTGAATCTGAATATCAGGGGATGGGGTTCAGGATGCTGTATTTGTAATGCACTCTTGTACTTCTTACGTATGAAAGAGTTTGAGAAATGTTAGTCATGGGTGGAAGAACCAAGACATTAAATTTAGTCTATGAGCTCTTTGAGGGTATGGCAGACAGAATAATGTCCCCTGCCCAAAGACGTCCACATTCTAATCCCGGGAGCCTGTGAGTATGTTACCTTATATGGTAAAAGAGACTTTGTAGATGAGATTAAGTTAAGGTTTTTTGAGATGGAGAGATTACCCTGGATTACTCAAGTGGACTCAAGGTAATCACAAGAGTCCCTATAAAATGAAGCCAGGAGGGTCAGAGTGAGAGAGGAGATGTGACCACAGAAGCAGAAACTGGAGTGATGTGCTTTGAAGACAGAGGAAGGGACCAAGGAATATAGGTGGCTTATAGAAGCTGGAAAAGACAAGGAAACAGATTCTCCCCAAGAACCTCCAGAAGGAACCTATGCAGCCTTCTGACACCTTCATTTTAGGACTTCTGACCTCCAGAACTGTAATAAATTTGTGTTATTTTAAGCTACTAAATTTGTAGTAATTTGTTATGGCAGCAATAGGAAATGATACAGAACATAAGGATGGAGTCCTACTCATGTTCACACATAATCACAGGGCTGTTGTGTCTGGAACATAAAATGTAATACCTAAGAGTCAGCTCTTATCACTTGCTGCCTTCTAGCCCAGCACCTTGTACAAGCATGGACTCCATAAATGTTTGTTAAATGAATCACTATTAGACCCTGTGCCATCCTGACAGATCCAACTGCCTTGAGAAGATCTTTAGCCAATCCCTTCATTTTGGTTCATTCTTTTTCTTGCATCTTTTGCAAAAGAGGGGCATTAGCTCAACACTCAACCTGAGTCTTGAACAAAGAAAACAACTGTTGCAAATCTGTTGGAGTTAGAAAGCTACTGGCTTTGTGGTGAACTGGGGACCCCTGCGGCAACAAAAGAATAAAGAAAGCTGGAACCAGCTGGATTAAAAACAAAAAACAAAACAAAACCCTGCAAGACAGTCACTGCAGGAAGTAGCGGTTGTTTCCAAAAATGCAGTTGCACCAGATTTTATGTACAACACAGAGGGCCGGTCCTTAAGAGAGGAGAGAGTCAAGAGCACCTTCAAGAAGGAACTAACCCTTTCTGATCCCTTGGGTCTATGTAAACCAGGAAACCTATGGGCACTCAGGCCAAGCAGGCTTAAAACAGAGCCAGCAACTCCCCAAAGTGATTCAGTTGTTCCCTTTGAATGAGGAAGCTCAAGCCAATTGTGCACTTTTTGGTGCCTCTTTCCTTAGCCTATTCCCCAAGAATGTGATCTGTGAGCAGGTTTATACCTTCACAAGACACCCTTTCATGGCCCAATGACTCTCTTTCCCATTGTTTTCACAGCCTGGCAGCTTCTGCCACTCTCCCTGGTAAGCCCTGTCCCAGAGCACACCCTCTTCTGTCCACCAGGGACTCATTTCATTTGCACACCTGTCTTTCTGGAGCCCTTTTATTGTGAAACTTTCAATTTTACAAATCAATTACAGGCGTGAGATTAGGCTTGTAAACCTGTCCTGTCTTTGCCTTAACCTAACAGTTGCTCTTCCGTTTCTCACATTTCCCTCACTCTGGCCTGGCAGGAGGGGAGCGCTCCATTTTTGAAGAGACCACAGGTAAATTGCTAGGAACTGACTGCTTAGTGGGTATGGGATTTTCTTTGGGATGATGAAAACATTTTGGAACTGGATAGAGGTGGTAATTGCCCAACATTGTGAATGTACTAAATGCCACTGAGTTGTACACTTTAAAATGGTTAATTTTAGGTTGTGTGTATTTCACATTAACAGAAAGGAAGGAACGAAGAAAGGAAGGAAGGACAAAAGAAAGAAGGTTGCTTGCCCCGCCAAATATTGGCCTGGATTCTTGAGCAAATAGGTTCAAGGAAATACGCTAAATGGAGGAATGGAGAAATATCCGGCGAGAGGGGGAGCTAGTGGGGTTTGCCCTCCTTGCAGCTCCAATAAAGATGCTAAGAAGGCAATGAAAGAAAGAGAACAAGCTGTGCTGTTGCTGGTCATACATATTCCAAACAGTGAACAGCATAGAAAGCGCATGGGCTAGGGTGGGCATTTCATCAGTAAGGCCTCAGCTCGCCACTGAGATAAAGCTACCTGAAAGGTTTAATTATTATAGAATGACAACAACATTTCCTTTTGGTGAACAGCCTCTTTGGCCAGGGTTGGTGACAACTGGCCTTCAGTTTCCCTGCATTAAGTTGTTCAGCCCATAAGCAAACACTGCTGCCAAGTAATGGGCCCCTAAAAGAGTTCAAAGGCTAATTACTAAATAAAGAAGGCAGCGTTCACAAGGGTTTCCTTTCATGTCTGCCTTCAGTAGAAGCTGCTGGAGGCATTCTGCACCATAGAATTTCCAGATAAAATACAAGTTTCCCGCGAAATCTGATTTTCAGATGAAGAACAAATACTTTTTTAGTGTAAGTATGTCCTATGCGATATTTGGGACATACTTATACTAAAAAGCATTCCTTGTTTATCTGAGATTCAAATTTCACTGGAAGTTCTGTATTTTTATTTACTAAATCTGGCAGCCCGATATGAAGGAATCTCTGAAATTCCCACCGATGGAATTACAAACTTTGTCCAGGTTGAGAGATGAGGGAATGGTTGGCCTATTCTGGTGCACGGACTACCCTTATCAGCCTTTTCCCCTGTAGCATACTCAGTGTCCCAAATGATTGTGGTGCTTCAAATATCATAAGCCTTGCATTTGTAACAAATGCCCTTGGGCCTGGTTTCATTTGCCAATACCCTGCTGGTGGCAGCAGTAGCCTGCAGCAATGAACCTTCCAAATGGAAACAAGCTGTGATCAGATGGAGTGTGAGGGGGCCAGGGCTCAATCCATTCTGCAGCAACCTGGCTCCTTAGGAAGAACTCTGTGCTGGCAGGACCCATTTAGGGCAGAAAATGTCCTAGTGAGTTGCCTATAAGTTGGCCATCCTGGATTTTTACATTCTCCACCTGCTTTTGTTCTCCTGAGTTTCCTCAGGCCAATGAGGGCTATGTAAGGAATAAGTCTTAACCACAGTGGGGAGGTCTTTTGTAAACAGGAACTCAGCGCGGCCTGATTATACTCCCCTGGCTGCTAGCTGGACACTCAATATTAATGCCCACTTGCCTCTGCTAAGACCTAAACTCAAGCACTGGACAATAGAAAGAAAAGAACTCTCTGTTGATTCCTAACTCCCTGGAAATGACTGGCAAGAGTGGTAATGAACAGCACCCTCCTACCTCATCAGTGAGGCACTGGTGGTTAAGTGGAAGAATTCTCGCCTTCCATGCAGGAGAGACCTGGGTTCAATTCCTCGCCAATGCACCTCATAGACATCTACCACTGGTCTGTCAGTGGAGGCTTGCATCTTGTTATAATGCTGAACAGGTTTCAGCAGAACTTTCAGATGCATACAGACTAGGAAGAAAGGCCTTGTGATCTACTTCCGAAAATCAGCTAATGAAAACTGTGGATCACAGTGGTCTGATTTGCAAGCAATCGTGCAGATGGCACAGGACCGGGCAGCACTTTGTTCTGTTGTAAATGGGGTCACCACGAGTCTGGGGCCTCCTAGGTGGCAGCTAACAACAACCACCACCTCATTAAGCCCTCCATTTAGCCTCTTTGCTTCACTGGCTTGAAGGTGTGAAGGAGGAAAAAAAGATTTGGCCACCTGTGTCCATCCTCCATAGCGAATTTCAAACAAACCTGCTATAGGCTGGGAGATAGTCCTTGTTATGTACATCTCTCTTGGTGAAGGCAGTCTGCCAGACCCCCTGAAACACACAATGCTTTGGCTCTTGTTCAAAAAATCCAACATTCACTGCCGACAATGCCCCCACGTATCACTCGTCCTCAATCACCCCTTCCTGGAAAATGTGACGGAGAAGGAGTACTCGGCCAACCCCAACACCACCTGGCCTTCAGCAGCAGCCCTGGATGCTGGCCTGGAAGCAGCCCTGGCCCACTCACAGACAGCTCCTCAGGGATGTGCACTGGCGGTCCGTCCTTATTCTCACAACTTCTGCTTCCTGTGCGGCTGCGCGGTCACCCTCAGGCCCAGATGAAAAGCGAGGACAGCAGTGTTTTGTTGGGTTGGGTCTTTCTGACCTCAGATGATATGGGAAATGGAGGCCAGCGGGTGAAATTGGGAGGTAGAGCTGTGATATGCCACCATCCGGCTTAGGGTGGACACAATGTCTCTGAAGAGGGAGGGTAACTTCCCACCACACCCAGCCACAGCACAGCCTTTCCTGGGGCAGCCGACCCTTCCCTTCTCCCCATCTGGCTCTGAAAATATGCCCCTCGTACTGTGGCCCAGGTGCCATTGGAGGTAATCTGAACCTGACCCTGACAGAGGAGCTAACACTCAATTCTTTGTCTACTGCTTTAGGAAGTCGTAACTCCTTCAGGATAGCTGGGTTTTAGAGATTTTTTTTTTGGAGGGAAGGTGGTATAAAAGCATTCTTTCAGAAGTTTGCTCACTCAAGAGTGGCCCCGATGAAATCGCAAAATAATTCATTCCAGCAGCAACTAACTGAAATCGTACACTCGAATCAATTTTCATGAATCCAGAGACCTTGTAAATACAACATGTTTTTCTCAAGCATTTCAAACTGGAAGTCACTCGATCACATTTGCCTCTTCAGACACAACACCCAATGGCCTCAGCCGGATCCCACAGGGATAAGAACATAAACGAAATTTGGCTCACTCAACATTGTCCTCGAAAAGACTAAACAAAACAACTCCTTAAATAGTAAGAGAACTTGATGATAAGTAAGCCCTTCCTTCTTTCATAGATGTAGAGCAGTAACTGAATCTCCTGCTCAACAGGCAACTGCAAGGCCATTCGGCCTGCTGAAATGACGCAAGAGAGACTCTATTTCTTCTCCAGTTTTCTTCCAGCCACCCTTTGTAGAGGATCTTTTTTTGTGCCACTTGTAAAATTTCTTCTCAGCCTGGGGCTCCCTATTTGCCATTTCCCAGGCTGGAATGTTCTTTCTCTTACTCTTGGCCTGGAAATCCTTCAAGCCTCAGCTTAAATGTCACTTCCTCAGAGAAGCTTTTCCTGACCAACTCCTTCAACCTTAGCTTAACTTCTCGTGTTATAATCTTATGGTTCTTGTTACCATCAGAGCGTTTGCCCCAATTTTAAAAATATTTATTGATTAATTACATTAATTATTTTGTGAATTTGCTATTTGTGGTTTTTTTAATGTGTTTTTGAAGTGTTTGCATTTTCTTGCAGATTTGTGAGAGTTCCTTATATAATAAGGCTAATAATCCTTTATTATTCAATTATCTTGCAAAGGAGTATGTCACTTGTATTTCTGAAACTTAAACAGGAGCAGAGTACAATGACTTTTCTAAAAATAATATATTTTATATAAATAATATTTTTTAATAATATTTTATTGTGTTTTCAGTGAAGGTTTACACCAGCAGTTTAGACTCCCATTCAACAATTTCTACACAAATTGTTCAGTAACACTGGTTACATTCTTCACAATATGTGAACATTCTCATTATTTCCATTCTGGTTGTTCCATTTCTGTTAATCTAGTTTCCCTGCCCCCTTACCTTCTCATCTTTGTTTTAAAGTAATCGTTGATCATTTGGTCTCATATAGGTGATAGAGTACAAGGACTTTGATGGTTACCCAGGACTTTCAATTGGGAAGCTGAGCATGGTGGAAAGTCAATGAGTCAGGACATTCTGAAATGATGGTCATGCCCAACCACAGGATCCTGGCTGGAGAGGGAGGCAAATAAACCAGATCAGAAGTGGCAGCTAAGGGAATTGGGACAGGTTGTCCAAAGACCTTCAGAATGCCTCCAACAATGACAACCCTCCATATTTTCACTTGGTGAGAATCTTTAAATCAACATCTTAGGGACTGATTGCTCAAATAATTTTGCATCCACAAACAGCTGTATGAGTCAACCCTCATTTTTCCATCTTAAAAACAAGACTAACTTTTCCTGTCAAATTCTGTTATTGATTAATAAAATCACAGAATTTAAACATTGTTATTCTTGTTTCTTATGCCAGCAGTCTTCCTTCTATAATAGTTCTGTATTTGCTGATTCCTATGGTACAGCATTCTTTATGACAATCTTAAACATGTTTTATATTAAAAACAATACATTCTGTAATCACCAGTTGTTTTAAAAAAATTATTTTATTGCCATTGTTGAGAATATACACAGCAAAACATATACCAATTCAGCAGATTCTAAGCATACCATTTAGTGGTACTGATCACATTTTTCCAGTTGTGCAACCGTTTTCACCTTCCTTTTCTGAGTTCTTCCTCTCTCATTAACGTAAATTCACTGCCCCATAAGGTTCCTATCTAATCTTTCAAGTTGCTATTGTCAGTTTGATCTCATATAAATAGTTCTTAAAAGAGCATAATGCTCAAGGCAGACATTCCCTGCCAGTTAAGCTAAACTATTGTTTGGTTTTAAGAAGACTTTGGGGGGATATTTTTGGTTTAAAGATTATCTCAAGGCAATAGTTTTAGGGGTTCATCCAATCTTCATGACTCCAGGAAGTCCGGAGTCCATGATAATTTGATATTCTGTTCTGCATTTTCCCCTCTTTGATCAGGATTCTTCTATAGAATCTTTGATCAAAATATTCAGTAATGGTAACTGGGCACCATCCAGTTCTTCTGTTCTCATGGCAAAGGAAGCAGCTGCTCATGGAGGCAATTGGCCACACATTCCACATCCTCCTTCTATTCCTGATGATCTTTCTTCCTCTGTTGCTCCAGGCAAATAGAGACCAATTGTTCCACCTTGGATGGCTGCTTGCAAGCTTTTAAGACCCCCGGCACTACACAATAAATTAGGAGGTAGAACAGAGACACTAAACAAGTTATTACAACAATTAACTGGGGTGTCCTATGAAATCATGACCCTAAACCTCTAAACCAAGAACTAAATTCCATGAGGCTTTTAGTTGTACATAAACAGCCTCCACAGCTACTCTTTTTTTTTGTCTTATTGTAAATATGTCTATTATACAATTTTTGTCAAACAACTTTTTACAGGTGTACAACTTACTGACAGCAATTGTAATAATTGGCTGTGCAACCCTACCCTTAATCAATGCGATATTTTAGTCACCATTAATCCCCGCTCTTCCCCTTCCCTCCCGCCCTTGGTAATCACTAGTAAACGTTATTCTTTATACATTTGCCTTTTCTTGTCTCTTTATCTAAGTGAGGTCATGAAATATTTGTTCTTTTTTGATTGACTTATTTCACTCAGCATAATGTCTTCCAGCTCCACCCATATTATAGAATGTATCAAGACTTCATTTCTCTTACTGGCTGAGTAATATTCCATTGTATGTATGTGCCATATTTGTTTATCCATTCATCTGTTGATTGGCATTTAGGTTGTTTCCACCTTTTGGCTATTGTCAATAGTGCTACAATGAACATTGCTGTACAAGTCTCTTTTTGATCTCCGTTTTCAAGACTTTTGGGTATATACCTAGCAGTGGAATTGCTGAGTCATATGGTAGTTCTATTTTTAGTTTTTTGAGGAATCTCCACACTGTTTTCTACAAAGGCTGTATCATTTTGCATTCCCATCAGCAACAAGTAAGAGTTCCAATTTCCCAACATCTTTGTCAACGTTTGTTATTTTCTGTTTTTTTTTTTTTAAATAATCTTAACCATCTTAGTGGGAGTGAAGTGGTATCTCATTGCGGTTTTGATTTGCATCTCTCTGATGGCTAATGATGCTGAACATCTTTTCAACGTGTTTGGTGGTCATTTGAATGTCTTCTTTAGTGAAATGTCTATTTTAAAGTTGTTTGCCCATTTTTTGATTGGGTTATTTGCCTTTTGTTGTTAAGTTGTCAAGTTTTATATATATATTGGTTATTAGGTTCTTGTTGGCTATATGGTTTTCAAAAATATTGTCCCGGTCAGCAGCTTGTCTTTTCACTTTTTTGGTAAAATCTTTTGATGAGCAAAAAGTTTTTAATTTTTATGAGGTCCCATTTATTTATTTTCTCTTTTGCTGTTTGTGCTTTTGTTATTCTGTTAGATAATCTGTTGTTAAAAGGTAAGCCTGACAGCATTGCCCATGCTTTTCCTTCTAAGAGTTTTATGGTTTTAGTTTGCACTTTTAGGTCCTTAATCCATTTTTAATTTTTTTGTGTATGGTTTGAGGCATGGCTCCTGTTTCATTTTTCTGCACATGGAAATCCAATTTTTCCCAGCACTGTTTATTGAAGAGACTCTTCTTACCCCATCAAATGGACTTAGCATCCTTGTCAAAAATCAATTGACCATAGATGTGTGGGTTTATTTCTGGACTATCAATTGTATTCCATTGGTCTATATGTCTATTGCTATAGCAGTACCAGGCTGTTTTGATTACTGTAGCTGTAATAGTATATTTTAAAATCAGGAAGTGTGAACCCTCCTACTTTATTCTTCTCTTTCAACATTGCTTTAGCTATTCAGGGCCTCTTACCATTCCATATAAAGTTGAGGATTAGTTTTTCTACTTCTGTAAAGAAGGCTGTTGGAATTTTTACCAGGATTGCATTGAATCTACAGATTGCTTTGGGTAGTACTGACATCTTAACAATATCAAGTCTTTCAACCCATGAACATGAAATATTTTTCCATTTATTTAAGTCTTCTTTAATCTCTTTCAGCATTGTTTTATAGTTTTCATTGTATAAGTCCTTCAAGTCCCTGGTTAGATTTATTCCTAGGTATTTTATTCTCTCAGATGCTATAGTGAATGGAATTGTTTCCCTAATTTCCCTTTCACATTTCTCACTGCTGGTGTGTAGAAACTCAACTGATTTTTGTTTGTTGACCTTGTACCCTGCAATTTTGATAAATTCCTCTACTAGTTCTAGAAGTTTTGTAATCATTAGATTTTTCAGACCAAATATGTTAATGACAGCCAAACACATCATCCTGTTAAAACCAAACCTGTTGCCGTCTGTTATGGATTGAATTGTGTCCCCTAAAAATGTGTGTCAACTTGGCTAGGCCATGATTCCCAGTATTGTGTGATTGTCCACCATTTTGTTATCTGACGTGATTTTCCTATGTGTTGTAATCCTACCTCTATGATGTTAATGAGGCAGGATCAGAGGCAGTTATGTTAATGAGCAGGACTCAATCTACAAGATTAGACTGTGTCTTGAGTCAATCTCTTTTGAGACATAAAAGAAAGAAGCGAGCAGAGAGACTTGGGGACCTCCTACCACCAAGAAAACAGAGCCAGAAGTAGAGTGTGTCCTTTGGACCCGGCATCCTGGTGCTGAGATGCTCCTAGAACAGGGGAAGGTTGATGATAAGGACCTTCCTCCAGAGTTGACAGAGAGAGAAAGACTTCCCCCGGAGCTGGAACCCTGAAACTGGACTTCTAGCCTACTAAACTGTGAGAGAATGAATTTCTATTTGTTAAAGCCATCCACTTGTGGTATTTCTGTTATAGCAGCACTAGATAACTAAGACACCATCAAGTGTAATCTGACTCATACTTACTGTATAAGACAGAGTAGAACTGCCCCATAGTGTTTCCAAGGAGTGGCTCGTGGATTTGAACTGCTGATCTTTTGGTTAGCAACTGAACTCTTAACCACTCACCACCAGGTCTCCCCAAACACATAACCAAAAAACAAACAAACAAACAAACAAACAAACCCATTGCTGTCCAGTCAATTCTGACTCATAGCAACCCTATAGGACAGAGTAGAATTGCCCCATAGAGTTTCCAAGGAGCACCTGGTGGATTCGAACTCATAGTAGGCCCTTAATAAGTAGAAATGAATAAAATGAAGCTTCCTAGAATATCATAAAGCTACAAATTCTGGTATAAAATATCAAGGTCTACTTTTAGAAAACCTGTTTCAAAGTTAAACGTGTCAATAATTGACTTTTCTTCTAGGATATGGTCAAAGAAACTATAGTATGCCTCAGTTTTTTTGTTTGTTTTTAAATTTTAGGTTGACAGGAAACTAGACTCAGCTAGTTCTGCAGCTATGCTCATGCCTGCGTAGAAATGGATCTCCATTTTCTGCTCTAGTGGCAAGCTATTGTAATGAAAGTCTCCGTCTTGTCTTTCAGTTCTGTGTAGCTAAACTCTTAAGGTTACCTGGATATTTGCATAACACACATTGTCCTGGATTTGATTGAGAGGTTCTTAAGTAAATAGTTTTTTTGGCTTTCAAACTTACATGGCAATGAAGGAATTGAATTTAGGATTGATTTTGGAGATGAATTAGAATAGGTACTATAAATACCCTGGTGTACCCCAGGATTAGGATTCAGTTCATATAGTCTTTAATACTTTCAGATTTAAACTAGGAACTCCACCCTGAGTTACACTGATTTCCATTGTTACTGCTGCTTCTTTCTGCCAAGCCATAGTTCATGACAGAATTTTGCCTTTTCTCAAGTAAATAATAGTAGCCAACGCTTAAATAGCACATATATGCCAGGCACCATTTTACATATATTAACTCATTCAGTCCTAATAACAAACCTGTAAGGTAGCTTCTATGAGGGGAATGTTATTTGCCATAACAAAGAAATCTTAAAACTTTATTAGCTTAACCCAATAGATGTTTATTTCTCACTCACATATAATCCGTTTGCAGATGTTTGGTAGGTGGTTCAGGAATCCAAACTCCTTTTATCTTATAGCTTTCCTATACCCTAGAGCCTCCAAGTCCTTTGCTTTTAGCCAGAAGATGGAGGGAGAAAATGGAGGATCATCCATAACTGTAACCAGTTGGTACCGAGTCAATTCTGACTCTTGGTGACCCCATGTGTGTCACAGTAGAACTGTGCTCCATAGGGTTATTTTTTTCCATTTATTTTATTTTATTTCTTTTGTTTCTGAGAATATACACAGCAGAACATACACCCACTCAACAATTTCTGCCTATACTCCATAGGGTTTTTAGAAGTAGATCACCAGGTCTTTCTTCTGAGGCATCTCTGAGTGGATACAAACTTCCAAACCTTTTTGTTAGCAGCTGAGTGCATTAACCATTTGTACCACCCAAGGACTCTGGAAGGTCATCATGAGAAGTTTTTAATAGATAAGGCCTGAAAGCAGTGCACATCTTCTACTCCCATGCAATCTTCCAGAACACAGACACATGGCTAAATCTAACTACAAGTGTTGTTAAGAGATAAAGTCTAGAGGAAATGGATTTGGTGAACACGTAGCAGATTCTGCCATAGTTCACCCTTCTGTTTACCAAAATAATAATTTTAACCTTCTTCTCACACAAACAGCACACTCATTCCCTCCCAAAGGAGAAAACCCAACATCCTGTCCAGTTACTGCATGCAGCTAAAAATCCAGGATTTTCTGGGTGATGTGTGGTCTTTTTCGTCAAGACAGGGTGGCAGTTTAGCAAGACGTTTGGACTTGAACTTGAAGAAAGAACAACGGTCTCTGTAAGACAGGGACGTGTTCCTCTAGTGGTCTATGTGTTTGATCACTTCTGAAAGTGTGAGTAAGGCCTTTATTTTTAGATGGTGGGGTCACTGAAACCATTTACTTGGGAGGAATTGCTATAAGAATAGAGGCAAGCTTAGAATAAACTCTACATGTAATCTTCCAATTCTTTGTCTATGAAGATAAACCAAGGATCCTCCCACCACCCCACTCATTGACATGTCTGGTACAGGGAGATGGTACTGACAGACCGCAGGGAAGGTGGGTTGGTATGAGATGTATTTAAGACTTTGTTAGACTCGGGGGACTGGGTACCCATTTCTTTTGGTACGATAAGCAATGGTCGTTCCCCCTCAAGCAGGACTTGAGTGTATACAGTTTTTGGGAGTGGTCCCAGAAAACGCAAGTGAAGAAATGGGGGAAGTAAGTCAGGGAAGGAAGGAAAACCAAAAGAAGATTACTGCTGGGGGCAACAGGGACTCAATTCCACTAGCGACCTTCTGGGAAACCATGTAAAACATATTTTAGAATTGTCCCTCTGGAAACTGGGGAGGCTGAGGCGTTTTCCCAATAATTCACATCCTCATTGGTTGAGGGTTGGTACTAGGAGCATTAAGGACTCCCTAAACGGAAGGTCATCGCTTGAACTCACCAGATGCTCCAGTAGAGAAAGATGTGGCAGCCTGCTTCCATAACGATTACAGCCTAGGAAACCCTATGGGGACGTTCTACTTTATTCTGTGGGTCGCTGTGGTTGGACTCAACTCAATGGCACACTACCTCATCTTTGGGTTATGTTTGCAAACAAGCACCTATGACAGGCATAGAAGAAGACATATGCAACCACTAAGGATGGTCTGTGCCAGGAAATGCCGTCAGTTGCAGAATTTGGATTGACCCAGGGAACATGGGGTACCTGCTACGTATTGGAAAAGTGCAGGGAGTGAGAAGTAAGACTGGATGTATCACAGGCTCCCCAAAACCCATCTAGCTGACCGGGCAAGTTATAGCTCTCATCTGGGTGGAACTCAACTCTGCCTCCCTTGTGTACGAACTAGCATCAGCAGTCAGCATTTATTAAACATTCACTCTGTGCCAGGAACTGTACTAAGGGCTTTACATAAATTATCTCATTTAATATTTATTGACCATCTACCATGTACCATGGGAGTAGCAAAGATAAATAAAACTTACTCCCTAACCTTAAGCAATTTAAACTCTGACAAGGAGGATAAGTTTAACACACAAAGATTTTATACAGCAAAGGATGTAGAGAGGGTCATAAGAGTTACAAATAATTATAGGGTTCCAGGGGCATGAAACTGACTTCTAGATGTGGATGAATTATCACTGAGGGAAGATGGGGCATTTAAATCTATCCTTGAAGGATGACTAGGAGTAGATTCCCTGGGTGGCACAAAGGGTTAAGCACTCAATTACGAGCCAAAAGGTTGCAGTTCGAACTCACTCAGAGGTACCTCAGAAGACAAGCCTGGTGATCTGCTTCTGAAAAGTCACACCCTTGAAAACCCTATGGAGCACTTCTACTCTGCACACTGGGGCCTCCATGAGTACGAATGGACTTGACAGCAACTAACAACAACAACATTAGAGTGAGCACGTTTATGAACAAAGCTACGGAGTGTTTGGGAAAGTGGAGGGAAGAGAGACAGGATAGGGGTCAAGAAGAAGGACAAGATGTGTGCTGCCATGAAATTGTCATAATATGATCACGCGCAGGGGTGAGACAAAATCCGTAATCCAGATGTGAAGTCAAGTTTGGAGGAACCCAGATCAAGCATCAAACTAGGGAGTGGAGAATGTGTCCAGTGGAAAGCAGCAAGCATGTGGGAGAGAAGAAGTTTTGGTGAGGGCATGTTCCACATGGGTGGAAGCAATTGATTCAGGAGTAATGCCATGACTACCAGGTGTCTGTAGTAATTCATTCATTCAATCATTCAATATGTGTCTTTCATTCAAATATTTATTGAGGACCCACTATGTGCCAGTCACCCGTTAGATAGTAGGGATTCAGGAGAGGACAAAACAGGCAAAGATCTGTGACCTCATGGAGGTGACCCAGAAATATCCTATAAAGAAATTATCTAGTATATTGGATGACAGTAAGTGATATGGAGACAAGTAATCAGGAAGGGACTATAGGGAGCGCTGGCTGGGGATGGGGAGGTTGATATTTAAAGAGGCTGGTCAGGGCCAGCTTCACTGAGAAACAGCCATTTGAGCAAAGACCTGAAGAAGTAAAGGAATGACTCATGCGGCTCCCTGAGGAAAGACTGTAGTTGCATAGACCCCAGGTAGGAGCGTGCTTTGGATGGCCTGGAACTAGCAGGGGGGCCAAGTGTGGCTGGAGCCCAGTGAGTGAAGTGCATGATGGTTGGTGTTAATGTCAGAGAGAGGAAGGCAACCCATATGGTAGAGGTCAGTGGTTTTCAATAGGTGGTGACGTCTGATACCAAAAAAAACTAAACCCATTGCAGTCGAGTCAATTCCAACTCATAGTGACCCTATAGGGCAGAGTGAATGCTTTTGAAATTCTTGGAGATGTTTTCGTCGTCTTGTGTAGTTGTGCCTGAGTGTTTACATACTAAAATACATAAAATTTTATTATGGATTACATTCTTTTTATTTCTGCTTTATATTTTGGATAGGGAGTTATATTGATTCTTTTTTAAAAATTATGT
Source organism: Trichechus manatus latirostris (assembly GCF_000243295.1). Classification (NCBI taxonomy): domain Eukaryota; kingdom Metazoa; phylum Chordata; class Mammalia; order Sirenia; family Trichechidae; genus Trichechus; species Trichechus manatus. Next base: position 8,563,413 of record NW_004444017.1, read on the forward strand.
GTGGTGGTAGTTTATGTTATCTATACATTCCCTTTCCGGATCATAGAGGAGATGTTATACAATATTTGGTATTAAAGGTGGGTTTTAAGTCTGATAAGGGTGAGAGCTTCTGGAGGAGGGTCTCCAAGTTCATTGTAAGGACTGTGGGCTTGACACTGAGAGAGAAGCCACCTGAAGGTTGAGCACAGTTTAGCACAGGAGTAACATGATCAGACTTAGGATTTAAACAGCTTTTCCTGGATGCTGTGTGGAGAATAGATTGTAGGGAGCAAGAGGGAAATCGAGGAGACCTGCTAGGAGGCTATTTTTTTGAGTAACCAGGTGAAAGATGGTGGTGGCAAGGACCAGAGTAATAGCAGTGGAGGGTTGAAAAGTGGTCCGATTCTGGATATATTTTAAAGATGGATTTTCTATAGGATTTTCTGACAGATTACATGTGGGGTATGAGAGAAAAAAAGAAGTTGAAGATGGCTTCCTATTTTGACCCAAGCAATGAGGAATGAAGATGCCATTGACTAAGATGGGAAGTATGCAGATAGAGTAGGTTTTGTGAAAACACCAGAAATGATTAGGCACCAACTATGTGCCAGGCACTATTTTAGGCACTAGGAACTTCTGTAGGTCTGATGTGGGACATTACATAAAGTTGAATGGGGACGCCAGCAAAGGCCAGGCTTAATTGATCGATGTATAGAATTCCAGCTAAACTGTAAGCTCTCCAAGGTCAGGGAGCATGTTATGGTGTGTTGATCATCTTTGTCACTCACTTAGTAGTACATATTTGATCAATATCTGTTGAATAAATGATGATATGGTATCTCTAGTTCTCTGGGTAATTCAAGTCGAGATGGAATGAAAGCCTCCCTTCTGAGAAATCCTTAAAGTATTAGAATAACTGTTCTGGTTTTAGATGAGTGTTTATTTTAGCCTATTTTAAATACTCTTATAAGACTGTAGCTCCTTCAGGTCAAAAACTGTGTTTTGCCTGTGAATCTGCATGGTCTAGAACCTAGAAGATATTTGTTGAATGAATATATTTTTGTGGTGTTATAATCCTACTATCCATTCCATTTGCTTCCTAATTTTTACTTACCATTTTATAAATAGTTGTTTTCTCCATATGTATTCTTCATTAACAATAACTTCATTATTTTTATGTCTGCGTAATCTTCCATCTTATATGGAGAAACTATAATTCCATTACTCACTTTTCCATTGCTCAACATTTAAGAGCTTTCAAACTACCAAAATAGTAAGTAAGATATCAATGAACATTTTCCTAATGTAGCATTTTATGTACTTTAGGTTATTACAGTAGGGTGGTAAGATTTCTTGGACAGTGGTTGTGGTGGACATTATTAGTATTTACTGACATCTGGTTCTCCTTTCCTTTTCGGCACACAGAAGACTTCAATTCCCAACCTCTTGCCATTGGGTAAAGCCATGTGACTAGTTCTGGCCAACAAAATGTGAGGGGAAGTGACCTTTGAACTTCTAGGAAGTGGCTGTGGAAAGCCTGCACATAATTTGCCAATCTCTCTTGTCCCCTGCTAGATGATTGTCAACATTTCCAGATGGTGGAGACTCTTCCAACGAGAGTCCCTGAGTGACAACCTCCCCATCAACCTGAGATAGGTATGTTGAGTGAGCAAGAAATCAGTCTTTGTTGTGTTAAACCTTTGGGATTTCAGAGTTAATTGGTTGCCACAATTAACCTAGTCCATCCTAACACAAAGACTTTGAACTTTGCTATGATCATAGTATGTATTAGAAAACTGCACAATGGTTGGCATATAGTAGGTACTTGATAAATATGTATATATTTATATTAAATCAATCCATGAGGCTGGTCACCAATAATACATGAAAATATTAACTTCATGGCATTATCAAAAGCACTGGATTTATCATTTGATTGCCTTTGCCAATTTAATAGGCAAAAATGGTGCCTTGGCTATATTGTAATTTGTATTTCTTTATTTATTGAAGAGGTTGAACATTTTCTCATGTGTTGTTAGCCAAGTTTCCTCTTTTACGTATTATTTGTTCAAAAGTGTTCATTCATTCTCAATAACTATTTATTGAATGTCTTCATGTTCTGGATATTGGGGCTATCATATTGAATAATCTTGCTATCATGTAATTTTTATTCTTGGGGGAGACATATGACATATAAACAAATACATAAATCTGCTAGATAATGGTAAATGTTATGAAAATAAAGAAGGTAAAGGGCTTAGAGATTGACTATGGGCATGTTTTCACACAGGGTCTTTCTGATAATGTCACCTTTGAACAGAGAGAATGAGCCAAGCAGATATTGGGAAGAAAGGTGTACCAGGCCAAGGGAATAGCATATACACAGGCCCTGAGGCAGGGGCATACTTGATATTGTGGGTATTCAGTAAGAAGCCAGTCTGGCTGAAGCAGAATGAGGAAGGGGAAAGTAGGAGATGAGATCAAAGAGGTAATAGAGCATGTAGTGTCTTCTTGGGTCATTGTTATGTCTTTTCTCTTTTCTTTAGAGTGAAATGGGAACCACTGGAGGCTTTTGAGCAGAGGAGTGAGATGATATGACCTACTATTTTAAAAAATCACTCTGGCTTCTTTGTAGATAACAGACTATATGTGAGCAACTTGGGGGACCAAATAGGAGGCTATGGCAATATTCTGATAGAAGATAATGATAACTTGAACCAGAGTGGCACAGCAGATAAAGTGAAAAGGGGTAAGATTCTGGATATATTTTGTAATGAAGCTAGTAGGATTTGATGGTAGATTCGATATGGGGGTGGGGTGAAAGAATAGAAGGAGTCAAGAATGATTTCAAAGTTTTTGACTTGAGCCAACCGGAGGGACATTGTTGTCATTTACTTTATTGCTTTATTGAACAATGTTTGGCATTTTTAAATGACTCCAAAAATTTTTTTAAGCTATGTCAGAAATCAAAGGAACAGTGTACTAAGGTGGACATTGCAATTGTCTTCCAGGTCCAGGGGTAGGTCCTGATTGATTTAAACCAATCATGGTCCACTTTTCCCCGATGGCCACAATGATTGGTTCAAAGTGGACATACAACCTTAAATGATCCAATTAGAGGAGGCCCAGGATTTCCCTTGAATAATTTAGGAGAGACATTCCCTCTCCCTACCAGAAATGAACAAAGAAGCATGTTCCCTGAGGCTTCTAGCAGCCCTCTTGCTACTTTGAGAGGAACCAGCCTTAACATGAACTTGACAATATGGAAAGCAGAGAAGAAGAAAGCCTGTTCTTTTGTGACATGCTGAGTCACTCTATCCATCCTCACCTGAGGTTTAGCCAGAGACTATTCAGTTACATGAGCCAATAAACTCCTCTGTATTGTTTACACCAGCTTGGGCTTTGTTTTCTGTTACTTGCCACCAAGAGTGTCCTGACTGATATAAGCATCTTTCAATGTAAACACTGTCCACAATTCTCAGGCAGAATGCTCTCACCACCTGGGATCTCAGAACACAGGAAATAGTCACCCCACAAAATCTACAAACCATTTAAGGTTTAGGATTGGAGAGTTACATCATGCTCTGTGAGAGGAAAGGCCACCTGGGGGAATGGATTCCAGGCACTTCAGAGCAATAGATACCACCCGGCATCAGATGATCTTAGCTACTCCCACAGCAGTGAGGGCTGGACTTTCTTCCTGAAACAGAGGGTCTTTGGCGAGTTGCTTCTGGACACTGAAGTGTTTGCAGTTGTTGTTGGTTGCTCCTGAGTCGGTTCTGACTCATAGTGACCTTATGTATAACAGAATAAAACATTGCCTGGTCCTGTGCCATCTTCACAATCATTGAGATGTTTGAGTGCATTGTTGTGGCTATTGTGTCAATCCACTCATTGAAGGTTTCCCTCGTTTTCACTGAGCCTCTACTTTACCAAATATGATGTCTTTTTCTAGTAATTGGTCTTTCCTTGATGACGTGTTCAAAGTAAGCCAGTAGAAGTCTCACCATCCTCACTTTTAAGGAGCATTCTGGTTGTATTTCTTCTAAGACTGATTTGTTCATTCTTTTGGCAAGCCACAGTATAGTCAATATTCTTCACCAACACCACAGTTTGAATGCATCAATTCTTCTGTCTTCCTACTTCATTATCCAACTTTTGCATATAAGATGATTGAAGAAACCATGGCTTGGGTCAGGCTCACCTTAGTCATCAAAGTGACATCTTTACTTTTCAACAATTTAAACAGATTTTTTACAACAGATTTTCCCAATACAATACGTGTTTGTTGCATTGTTGGAAACTGACTCTGAATGTGGACTCTCCGTGAATATCAACATCCTGCTTCTATGGTTGTTTCTGAAAATTCCTTAAAAGGTCAAAAAGACCAACTTGTAACTTGTGCTCCTTAACGGGTAGTTTAGACTCATGGTGAGCAAGGCAGGCTCTGGAGTCAAACTGCTTGGACTTCCTTCCTGGCTTCCTTGGGCAAGTGAACCCAAAGGTACATCTTAGGGCCAAGGTCAGTTGGCAGATATGGGCCCTGCATCCCTCTGCATGAGGTGGTCTCTTGAGATCTTAAACCAAAAACCAGTTGCAGTCTACTCCGACTCATGGCGACCCTGTGTATATCAGAGTAGAACTGTGCTCTATAGGGTTTTCAGTGACTGATTTTTCAGAAGTAAATCACCAGGACTTTCTGCCGAGGTACCTCTGGGTGGACTTGAACCTCCAACCTTTTGGTTAGCAGCTGAGCACGTTAACCATTTGCACCTTCCAGGGACTTGAGATCTTAGGGGATTACTATATGCTGAGCTTTCTGGGGCCCGTTCTTCCCCAGTTGTCTTGGGTATCATTCTCTTTGAAAGGAAGCCTAGCCTAGTAGCTGAGAACATCAAGAGAGACTGCTGGGGTTTGAATCGTAGACCTACCACTTACAGACTGAGAACTACTGCAAACCACTTAGCTTCTCTGTGCCTCAATTTCCTTCCCTTTAAAATGAAGATAAGAAAAAAGTATCTACCTGCTAGAGTTGCTTGGAGGATAAATGAGTTACTATATGTTTATGTAGTCTTAGAAAAGGGCCTGTCACCTAATAAGTGTTCATTGAAGATTAGCTATTAGTTTGTCTGTAGCTTGCTAATACGGAGACATCAAAGGCAAAAATGAGCTGGGAGAGAAGAAAGAGAAAAGTAAGTACTAAGCAGAGAGTGCTGTTTAATGTCTGACTAAAGAGGTCATGGTTGGGCACCTTTCAGTAAGCCCGATTTCCTCTCTCCAGCCAGAGGGGAGTTTCTGGGCTAGGACCAGTAAGACCGAAGGGGAAGCCTAGCCATCCCCTTCCTGTTGCCACCAGTCTTTACTGACAGCAGCTGGTGTGGATTTTCTTTTATACTGCATTAATCCTGCTCCTAATAATATGTGTGCTCCTCAGGAGTCTTGTTATTTTGTCTGTCTTCCTCTCTCAGTATCTGTGATGGTTAAGATTGTGTGTCAACTTGGCTGGGCCATGATTCTCCGTGTTAAATGTAATCACTCCCATGATTGAATATACTGTCAGTAGCCAATCAGATGAAAGGGAGTCTCCTCGGGATTGTGGTGCACATCTGTATATAAGCAGACATTCTGGCTTTTTGCTCTCTTTGGATCCTGCGGCTGCTTCCTGTCATTTCATCTCCCGTTCTTGGGACTTGAACTGTCAGCTTATCTGCCGAACCTGGGATTCGTCGATCTGCACAGCCTGTGAGTGGGAGCCCTGCTCTCCAACCTTCTGATCTTGGGCTTGCCAGCTTCTGAAGCTGTGTGACTTGGGAGAGGCCTCTACCCTGATCCATGGACTTGGGACTTTCTAGCCTCTACAATCGTGTGAGCTGTTTCCTTGATATAATCTCTCTCTATATATATATATTTATACACTTTACTGGTTTTGCTTCTCTAGAGAACCTAGCCTAAGACAGTATCCTTACTGCCTGGAGTGGCACCTGGATCAGGGGGAAGCCACAGATTCTTGTCAGAATAAATAACAGGCATAACCTATGTTTGTTAGCTGCCATCAAGTCAGCCCCTGACTCATAGTGACCTTATGCACAACTGAATGAAACACTCTTTGTTCTGCACCATTCCCATGATCAGTTACGGATCAAACCATTGTGATCCATAGGGTTTTTATTGCCTGATTTTTGGAAGTAGATTGCCAGGCCTTTCTTCCTAGTCTGTCTTAGTCTGAAAGCATCTCTGAAACCTGTTCAGCGTCATAGCAACATGCAAGACTCCACTGACGGATGGTAGCTGCACATGAAGTGCATTGTCCGGGAATCGAACCTGGATCTCCTGCATGGAAGGTGAGAATTCTACCACTTTGACATGAGCTGTAACATTTTTTAATTCATAGGCTATTCTGCAACGAGTATAGTGTTATTAATTCATAAAATAGCTGATTCTTACATAAAAAAGGAAAGAAAGAAGAGAGAAAAATATGATTTCTTATATCTAGAAACTAGAACATTGTATTATTGATATTCTTACATAAATCTTACAGTAATCTTTTTAGTTTACTTAGTTTTATGTAGCCAATTTTGGTTTCATTTTATTCTGGATCAGCAGCAACTTGAAAAAATCCATTAATTTCTACATAAGATTCAAACTATTATAGTCCTCTTTATGAGTCTTATATAGTCCATTTTTGTTGTGTTTTCAATGAGTCAGTAAGGTAAAACTTATATGTGAATGGCAAACTTAAAAATGGCTATGGTTAGTTTATAATAATAATTTTTGAAAGTGAAAAGACTAGATGGCAATTAATTACAAAAGTAACGCAAAGTTAAATAAAGTCAAATAAAAACTTTAGCTGAAAATATCTCTAAGCATGATTAACTTCATTTTTAAAGAGTCAGGATATACCAAGAATAATAAAAACTCCATACATGAAACCATTGACTTTGATGATGTTAGATTTTAAAAGAAACAAAGTTGTGACCAAGTTAGTAATTGAAAGAATAATAAAGTTATGATATAATAGAATAAGCTTATTGTCTAACTGCAGGCAAAAAAAATAATAATAGGAGGAAATATTCATACATAAAATTTTAACCTAAAGAAAATTTGGCATTTGTTTGATTTGACAACATGTTTTATGTAACTTATAACATACTTAATAAACTTTTTTAGCATTTTTAATTAAGGAAACTGAAATAAATCTTTTGTGGCATTTTATGAAGTTTCAAAGTTGTCAGGAGTTTATTATAAGCTATTGAGAAATAATATTTGAGTTACTTAATTAAAGACCTTAAAGGTAAGAGCCATGTGGCTTGGTTTTTGATTTAGGAATTTATTCTGTTGAACCTTTGCTTTTAAGGCAGACTGCATAAAAAAATAAAATTAATTCTTTAGTTTTAAAGAAAATTTTGTTATTTTAACAATAAGAAACCCAATTCTTAGCTTTTATGTTATTTAATATTAAAGCTCTTAAATATTCTTATAAATTAACTCATTAAAATTTTAGCCATAGTGAATAAGAACTTTAACAATATCTTTTAAATTTTCTTTTAAAAAACCTTTTAAATTTCTTGTAAAAAATGAATATATTACTATCCTGTGGCATAGAAAGAGCTTATAAACTTTATAACAAACATCCACCAACCTAATTTAATATGAGTGAGTTACTAAAAATATCTGGAAATTAATTTAAATCTACATATTGCAGAACATGATCACTGTTGAAATAAAGCTCATCTAAACAATCTATAGCTCTATTTTAATTTTTATTATTCTTTTATTAAAAAAAGGTTTTTATTTGTTTGGAAGGGGTCTTTTAGTGACTATTTACGTGAATAACAAAAACTTATCAGGAGAAGAACTGATTTTATCTGGATGTCTTATCCTCATAAGGAATTGCTTTGTATGTTACTCTGAGGGTCAGATAGAATGGTCAGGTTGTTAGTTATAGCCTATGTTATAGTTTCTATGTGATCCTAAAAAATTTTAAAAAATGACCTTAATTGCAGCAATTTTCATCAAGTCTTGGAGGAAAACTTTTACAAAGGAGTACATTAACATAGTACATCATTAATACAAAAGAGGATTGTTGGGTTTTTGAAGGGACTTATCTATAGTCAGGCTTGGGCAGGGGTCTCAATAATGGTTACTTCAGGTTTAAAAGTCTTCTTTATCTTGGTGTCAGGTGTTATAAAAATTATAGTCACCTGTGTAATGGTATCTAAAAACCTGAAACATAATTTTTTTCATCTTTGAAAGTTAAAAGATTTAGGCAAAACCCTCAATCTTTTGTGGAGCTACATCTCCACCTTTTCAAATGCAAGTAGAATGAGTTCAACTCAGTTGCCTGGTAACACAGAAGTGGTCAGTGCACTTTGCAAATAGACTAATTTATCTTAAGGTTTCTTAGAGTAGCTGTGAAAAAAAAATTAGATCATAAGGCAAGCAAAAACAGTTTTATGGAAAAAAACTGTAATTGTTAGCTATGGCTTTTAATTTGATACAAGACAGATACTCAGATGCAATGTTTTAGACTAGAAACAAGATAAAACGAAACAGAAAAACTGCATAACTTATCTGTCTGTGAGGTCAGCTAACCTGAAAAATCTGTAAAATAAAGAACAAATGTGTACACAGAAAAACAAGAAGCAATTGCAGGAAGCATTACTTTTGGTCTGTCACTGCTTAAAGCAAACTCCACGGTGCCAAATTGTTGCACTTTGGCTGCGAGAAGCATTACATTAGGTCTCTCACCTCTTAAAGTAAACTCTACAATGCCAACTTGCAAGGAGTACCCGCAAATGTGCACCAGACCTCGGTCAAATAAACTTTAACCTGAACTTGCAAGCAGGAAAAGAAACAAAACTGAGTGTGCACTGAAACTTGAATGCACACTGTAACTTGAAAGCCTAGTAGGAAAGAGAAATTGAGCTCGAACTTAATGGGCTGGAACCTTGATCATCCTAGAGTATACCTGGGCATATCGTAGGAACAGCCCCATCAAACTAAATTTGGCAACGAACTTTTCAGAACGTTCAGAGAGTGAACAAAAATGAAAGCAAAGACCGATCCTCAATAAAAGTCACAGAGCCCTATGCAATGAAGGCGAAGTTCAGGTCTGAGAGATTTTACTGTAGATTATCTTTGGGAATCCAGGGAGATGGTGAGCCAAAAGGCTCTGCTGGCCAGGCTCACGTTCTCACTGTCCTCACAGTAGTAGAAGGCAGGACATCTTTGAAATCCTATGTATCTGACACCAAGTAAAGTTGTAGAGCAAAATCATAAAACCTGATTAAAATTGAAAGTAAAGAGTTTTATTGAGGAAATAGAGATAGCTGCAGCACAAAAGAACATTGTAATGGGGGAAACATGGAGTCCCAGCAAATGGAACACACGAGTCCAAGGGGGAGCAATGGGAGGCACATGGTTGTAGGGCTGGAAGAGAAAGTACAAAACACAATATTCCTATTGGTTTACAGTGATTGAGATCAGTCAAAGGTGTGACAAAGTAAAGCATAATCTTTGACTTTATTGGTTACATGAATACATTGATTGGCTAAAAGACATAATTGAAAGACATGGGGTCAAGGGAGTGGAGCTTCATGTTGGTTACAAAGCAGTGACATGACAGAAATTTTCAGGAGTGGTCTGTTAAAACTTACCTTGCTCAGAGCATCAATTTCCAGAGAAGATTGAGAACAGTTTCCATCAGGGAATAAATGAGTTTCTATGAGATATTCACATTCTTTAGCCTGATTGCAAAGAAATTTATTTCCTTAACAATAGTAGGAGTTGGTTCTTAAGCAACAAAGTTAGTCTTGCAAAGAAATTTATTTCCTTAACAATAGTAGGAGTTGGTTCTTAAGCAACAAAGTTAGAGTCTGGGGGAAAGATTACACTGAGCTCTTAATAGTTAGCTCAGTCATTTTATGAATAGGTCAGATGCCTCTGCTTTGATTTTATCCTTTATCAATTGATAAGACAAGATTCCATTCCAATCTTCATAGCAACCCCATAAGATAGAGTCTAGATTTTATTATTACTCCCATTTTGTTGCTGCTGTTGTTAGCTCCTGTCAAGTAGATTCCAACCCATGGTAACTCCCATTTTACAGTTAAGGAAATTAGGCAGAGAGAGATTGAGTAAATTGCCCAAAGTCACACAGATAATAAATGGATGGCTGGAAGCCAACCAGGAAGCCGAGCTCTAGAGTTCAAATTTTTAATGCCTACTCTATACTACTTCCCCCGTCCTCCCTTGCTCCTTCAATTCAATGATGATAGTAATCACCTTAAGATTTCATTTTATCATGTCATTCTTCTGATCAAGAACCTTCTGGGCAAAACTCCTCAAAGTGGCATACAGGATTGTCTACAATTGTCCCCAGCCTCCTGTCCAATCACCTTGCCACTTGAGAGTCAGTAGGGGTTTGATCTCAACTGTACTATGTACATACTTTGTAACCTTGGGTATGTCAGTCAACCTCTCTCATCCTCAGGCTCCTCAAATGTAAAATGAATGTAATAATGGTACCAACTCATCTGGAACTTATGAGGACTAAATAATCATAGACCATGGGAACTGCTTAGAACAAGGGTCCACAAACCTTTTCTGTAAAGAGCCAGATAGTAAGCTCTCGTGGCTTTGTGAACCATATGGTCTATGTCACAACTATTCAACTCCTCCACTCTAGCGCAAAAGGAGACATAGACAATACGTAAAAAATGGGCATGGCAGTGTGTCAATAAAACTTTATTTATGGGCATTGAAATTTGAATTTCATGTAATTTCCATGTGCCATTAAATATTATTCCTCTTTTGATGCTTTTATAACCATTTTAAAATGTCAAAACCATTCTTAGCTTGCAGGCTGTACAAAAACAGGCAGCAGGCTAGATTTGGCCTACGGGTGGTAGCTTGCCAACTCCTAGTTTAGAATGTTGCCTGGTACAGAGGAAGGGCTTAATAAATCAGAGAGAAAAAGCTTGAAGTAAGGAGACAAAGTAGGAGGTTTGTAAGGTGCTGAGGGTTTTGACTTGGTGGAGACATGCGGATGGTATGGACACATCAAATTTAACAGATTGAGTTGAGGGGCCAACGTCTGCAGAGCACTGACTGTGGCCCAGGCACCACTTTACACACATCCTCCCATTGGGTCCCCACACTGACCCCATGCCACACATCCTATTTACACATGAGATGAGTGGGGCACAGAGCTTAAGTAAAATGCCTAGAAGTTTAGAGTTTTTAAGTGGCAGAGTCAGGATCCAAAACTGGGTTTTACAAGTCACCAAAGACTGTGCTTTTTCTATGATATCATCATTCGTTGAATAAAGCGTTACTGAGCACCTACTGTGTGCACTACCACGTGTCTGACCGTTTGTCATACTGTGGTGACTTGGGTGCTACTGTGATGCTGGAAGCTATGCTACCAGTATTTCAAATACCAGCGGGGTCACCCATGGCGGACAGGTTTCAGCAGAGCTTCCAGACTATGACAGAGTAGGAAGAAAGCCCTGGCAATCTACTTTCAAAAACTAGCCAGTGGAAACCTTATGGATCACATAGTCTGACTTGCTTGCTTTGGATACATCATCAGGAGGGAACAATTGCTAGAGAGGAAGGACATCATGTTTGGTGAAGTAGAGTGCCAACAGGACATGGGAGACCCTTGGTGAGATGGATTGGCATAATAGCTGCAACGATAGACACAAAAATTCCAGTGATGGTGAGGATGATGTAAGACAGGGCAACGTTTCATTCTGTTGTACATGCGGACACCATGAGTTGAAGATGACTTGATAGCCATTAACAAGAGCTACGATGTGCAAGGCATAGCTCCAGGCCTGGCAACACAGTGATGTAAAAGGTTTAGCTTTGATCTCATGGAGCATACAGTCTACTAGGAGGTCAAACAACCAAATAAGCAATTATAACTCAGGGTGAAAACTACTATAATGAGAACACTTGGGAGGGGCTCAGAGATTGAGGCGCTAGCCCGGGTTTGGAAAATCAGACAGGGTGTCCTAAAAGAAGTAATGTCAAAACTGAGACTGAAGGCTAGGAAGGAAATACTCAGAAAAGCATGAAGCAAGGAATAATAATACTAAGCTACAATTTCTGGCCTACCTAATCAGGTTGCCAGCTGGGCCCTCTACTCTTCGGAAACATGGCTAAACTTGTCCCCAGCCCTACTTCACTGCCCCAAGAGGGTTCCTGTGTCTACCATCCTTAGCTGTACTCTCCTGCATTCTCTTTCATGCTGAAATGCTATCACAGTTTTGCCCCTTGGCTCCCTGGAGGCAGAACTCAGCCCCTTTTTTGTTTTGCTCATCACTGACTTCATGTATTCCATAGATTCAGTAAACATGACTCAAGATTTGGGTGGGGGGAGGGGTGTTTCACGGGGAGGGGTCACTTCTGGAGCACAGAGTTTCCGCCCTCTCCTGGCCCCCCACTTCCTCCAGGGAGCTGCAAACAAAATCCTCCCTTTGTCTTGTTCCCTGCAGTCCCGCCCACCTCTGGCTCTAAGGATCTTGCTTTCTGCCTCTAGCAGTTAGCAAAGTATTTTCTCAACAAAGTCAGCTCCACCTTCCTAAGAGAAATTTTGATAAATAAAAACTTCTCTTTACACATATGTTGTCTCGTTTGATCCTCCAGGCAAACTTCCGGGATAGTTTGTCCCATTTTACAGCTGGTGAAGCTAAGTAACTAGCCCAAGTGATGGAATCAGGGAGTTAAGTGCAGGACTGTCTGAATCCAAAATCTCCTTTCTTAGCCACTCGCTACAAGGTCCCTGGGTGGTGCAAACAGTTTATGCTCATCTACTAACTGAAAGGTTGGCAGCTCAAACCCACCCAGCTGCGCTACAGAAGAAAGTCCTGGAGATCTGCCTCCATAAAGATTACAGCCAAGAAAACCCTATGGAGCAGTTCTACTCTGAAACACTTGGGGTTGACATGAGTTGGAATTGACTTGATGTCAACAGGTCAATTCTGCTTTCCAATATCACTCTGACTGAATCTGGGGAAGGGAGAGGATGTCTTGGGAGAAAGTGCAGGAAGATGAATGTAGTCTAGAGACTGGGTCCATAAAATAGTGTTAATTTCACCAGCAACACTTCTTTTCAATTACTTAAACCTCCACCAGTCTTAAGGTAAATGTATTCTTACTCTTGTTTTCCCCAAGTCATAGAATTGAACAAGACTGACTTAGGTCACAAACACCCCAAGCAGACCAGGCTTCTTCACAAGAGGAACAGAATTACTCCAACTGGCCTGGCTCAGCTCCGGAAGAGACCTGGGATCCGGTTGTGGATGCCCAGAATGCCCAGGCCTTGAGAACATTCCTGAAAGTCATACTGCAGTTCTTTGATACGGAGCTGATTCTAGGGATAAGAGGAAATGGAAATGAGGAGAGAGGAAAGGAAGCTAAGGAGAGACGGTGCTGTACTCCAAAGAGTGATTTTAGGCTTAAAGGGATGGCTGCTCCTGAAGCCAGAAACTCTAGGGAAGTTCATACAAGCTCAGGTTTAGGCCAGCTCTTCTGAGACCTTGGGCTCCAAGTTGGGGAAATGAAGTCAAAGTCTCAAAATAAGAATCAAGGCCTCATTTTCAGAGTCCAGAAGAATATGAGGACCAGGTTACTAGCAGACTCTGCGACACAGCAAGCTTTGAATCTGGTCCACGTGTGAGTATGTGTGTGACCGAGAGATGTGTGTATCCATCTATATGTGCCGGACAGGAAAGCGGGACGTGCAGCAAAGAACAGGAACTCCGCCCTCAGGAAGCCTTGGAGAAGAGCAGCAAAAATGTGCTTCCTCTTCCCCTCTTTCTCCAACCCCTGAAGGTCACCGTAGGCTGACAAGCCCTTCCCCCGCACACTGTGACTTGAGTTTAGAATAGCAAGAGCAGCTCTGCTCCCCTGGCCCCACCCATGCCTAACTGCCCCCCTCAGCTGAATCAGATGAGCAACGATCTACTCCTCTCTGTCTTGGCTGTGCTCTAGTCTTCGCACTTCTGCTTTCAAAGACAAAGGGAACCAAACGCCCATGTCACAATGGCAGAGCTGGCTGGCCCCAGCAGGTCTACTTCTGTTTCATGGGGTATTATTGGGTCTTGCAGGGGCCCTGGAAATAGGAAATTCTATTGCACACACACACACACACACACACACACACACACACACACGCTAGCGTCTGTTCTGACATCTCTGCAAGTCATTTTCCCCCTTCCTGATTTCAAACCTCAGTGGTCACAGCTATCCTGTTGAATTCTTCTCCCTAGCTGTGTAATTACTTGATCTCTCTGTGCCTCAGTTTCTCCATATGTAAAATGGGAATAAAAGAGAACTTTATTACCTAGAGTTATTGTGAGGATTAAATGAGTTAATATTTGTAAAGCAATTAGCAGAATGCCTGGCACACTGTGAACTCAAAATAACTGTGAGCTGTTATTACCGGTATTATGATTATAATTTTACAGAACTTGAGTTCATGGACAGAGAAAAGATTTCTGGGAACAGTGACCTTTACCATTAAGAAAGGGTCTAAGATTGAATAAAGGGTCCCACACCTTTTAAGTGGATTAATATTAGATTGACAACTGGCTTCTAAGAGTTCCTAATATTATGTTAGTTTTCACTATCCATAAAAACAAGTGATTCAGCATCTGTGATGGCCACTGGGAGCCCTGGTGGCACAGTGGTTAAGAGATCAGGCTGCTAACGAAAAGGTCGGCAGTTTGAATCCACCAGCTGCTCCTTGGAAACCCTGTGGGGCAGTTCTACTCTGTCCTGTAGGGTTGTTATGAGTCAGAATTGACTCTACAGTAACAGATTTGGTCTTGGGGTTTTTTTGGTGACGACCACTTGGATATTTCGGTTCCATAAAGTGAGTTGTTCAGCAGCATTTGTGAGACATCAAATTATTTTTGTTATCATAATGGAGTCATTCCAAATCATTCATTTGAAAAACTTTTTCCAACATTCACTTTAGGCACTCTGTTTTAAACCCTTTTGTGCCCAGCAGTACATACAATGACCATGAAATTTTTCTGCCTCTGAAGGTTTATTGGGAAGCTGCTGTACCACTGATAGCGCATGCTGCTGCAAGGCAGCAAAGTAACCTTTATGACTGAAACAGAAGAAATGGAGGTGTGCCGCAAATTACTGTTTTTACAGGGTATTGTATGAGGTGTCTGAATTTTTGATAGGAAAAACAGAAATTTTGACAATTTTTGTTAGACATATGTACCAATAGACCCCAGTGGGGATTCTGGGGAATAATTAGTAGTACTTTATATGTACCACTAAACAGTAGGGTAGACTCGTGGGAGGGGCCAAGAAAAAAATCCGTATTACCATATTACATGGCCTTATCTAGCCTGAGACCAGAAGAACTAGACAGTGTCTGGCTACCACTACCAACCATTCTGACCAGGGACACAATAGAAGGTCTTGGATAGAAAGGGAGAAATTCAGACTCATTCAATGATTCAGCATGCTTCCATTAATGAAAACACACGGTATCAACAAAAAATTCAAAGCAGAAAATAATTGGGTCACCAAAGGGTTAATTGTATTTTTTACTGTTAATTTTAAATATTTATTTTTATTTTTTAAAAATCTTATTGTGCTTTAGGTGAAAGTTTACAGTGCAGATTAGTTTCTCATTCAAAGATTTATACACAAATTGTTTTGTGACATTGGTTGCAATCCTCGCAATGTGTCAGCATTCACCCCCTTTCCCTTTCCACCCTGGGCTCCCTGTGTCTGTTCATCCCATTTTCCTGTCCCTTCCTGCCTTCTCATCTTTGCTTTTTGGAAGGTGTTGCCCATTTGGTCTCATATATTTGATTGAACTAAGAAGCACGTTCCTCACGTATGTTATTGTTTGTTTTATAGGCAAGACCAAATACCTCTGATCAGGGAAAGGAAGTGAAGTGAACTGAGTCAATAGCTGCGTGGATAGGATAAGGCTGTGGTAGGGTGATTGAACAGAGGAAAAGATCTATTGGAAGCAGCTGATAGTAGGGAAGCATTTGCTGTTAGAAAGAAAATCAGACTTTTTAAATATCACTTTTTATAAGCAAAAGCAGTCTATCTATTTTTAATTAGCACTCCTATGGTGATGTTAGAATTTCAGTATAACGACCCGACTAATAATTACCAGCCAACCAGCTAGTTGCCAGTGAGTTGATTCCAGCTCATGGTGATCCCCTCAAAAGCAGATTGCCAGGCCTTTCTTCTGAGGCACCTCTGGGTGAGTTCAAATCACCAACTTTTCAGGTAGAAGTCCAGCGCTTAACCATTTTCACTACCCAGGGACTCCTACTGATAATTAGTCAACCCAAAACTCACCAGCCAGAAGCCACCATTTGTCCAGTTTCTAATGAAACTCGATGTATCATGGGTTCTGAAAGCCTAGCAGCATGAGTAGCTACAGCTACGTTTGGCTTTGCAGCCCTGAGGATAGATAGCATTTTGTTGCTTTGACTTTCAGGAAATTTAGATAACAGTCTTGGAAGGGAGTAGGCATCAGACATCCATTCTGGAGTGGAAAAATGTAGCCCTAAAGCATTTTTCTGGTCCAAAAGGTAAAACATTGAACTTGATGCTATTAATTATTAACTCAGACTTGGAGGAGTCAGGATTCTCTCTGATTCCTGAGTTCACTGGATAAATAATCTGTCTCACACAGATGGGTGGTCTGTGCTCTTTCCACAGTAAATTCTGCCTGCCAGACTCCATCCTCAACCCTCTTCTCTCTTCTGTCTACATTCACTCCCTAGTGAGCTCATCAAGTCCTGAGGCTTTAAATACTATTCATAGGCCAATTGACTGGAAGAGATCCATATTTATGCTTAATTTGCAAGAAAGGTGATCCAACAAATTGCGGAAATTATTGAACATTATCAGTAACGTCACACACAAGTAAAATTTTGCTGAAGATCATTCAAAAGCGGCTGCAGCAATATATCAACAGGGAACTGCCAGAAGTTCAAGTTGGATTCAGAAGAGGACGGGGAACCAGGGATATCACTGCCGATGTCAGATGAACCCTGGCTGAAAGCAGAGAATACCAGAAAGATGTTTATCTGTGTTTTATTGACTATGCAAAGGCATTCAACAGTGTGGTTCATAACAAATTATGGATAACATTGCAAAAAATGGGAATTCTAGAACACTTAATTGTGCTCATGAGGAACTTGTACATAGATCAAGAGGCAGTCATTCAAACAGAACAAGAGGATATTGCATGGTTTAAGTGAGAAAAGGCATGCCTCAGGGTTGTATCCTTTCACCATACTTATTCAGTCTGTATGCTGAGCAAATAATCTGAGAAGCTGGACTATACAAATAAAGACGGGGCATCAGGACTGGAGGAAGACTCATTAACAACCTGCATTATGCAGATGACACAACCTTGCTTGCTGAAAGTGAAGAGGACTTGAAGCACTTATTGATGAAGATCAAAGACTACAGCCTTCAGTATGGATTACACCTCAACATAAAGAAAACAAAAATCCTCACAACTGGACCAATAAGCAACGTCAT
>NW_004444017.1:8581041-8600690 GCF_000243295.1 Trichechus manatus latirostris
GCAACGTCATGATAAACGGAGAAAATGTTGAAGTTGTCAAGGATTTCGTTTTACTTGGACCCACAATCAACACCCACGGAAGCAGCAGTCAAGAAATCAAAAGACTCATTGCATTGGGCAAATCTGCTGCAAAAGACCTCTTTAAAGTGTTAAAAAGCAAAGATGTCATCTTGAAGACTAAGGAGCACCTGACCCAAGCCATGATGTTTTCAGTCGCCTCACATACATGCAAAAGCTGGACGATGAATAAGGAAAACTGAAGAACTGACGCCTTTGAATTACGCTGTTGGTGAAGAATATTGGATATACCATGGAATGCCAAAAGAATGAACAAATCTGTCTTTGAAGAAGTACAACCAGAATGCTCATTAGAAGCAAGGACGGTGAGACTACGTCTCACATACTTTGGACATGTTATCAGGAGGGATAAGTCCCTGGAGAAGGACATCATGCTTGGTAAACTAGAGGGTCAGCAAAGAAGAGGAAGACCCTCAACGGGACGGATTGACACAGCGACTGCAACAATAGGCTCAAGCATAACAATGACTGTGAGGATGGCACAGGACTGGGCAGTGTTTTGTTCTGTTGTACATAGGGTCACTATGAGTTGAAACTGACTCAACGGCACCTAACAACAACAATAGGCCAATGGTCCTCCATGCTAATGGGAAATCCCACTACTTTTCCCTGGTCGTTTTACTCTCCCACTCTTCTGGAGGACCATTTCACCTTTTCCTTCCTCAATCCTCCAGCAACTCCCTCCCCACCCCCCATCTCTCTGCACTGATGAGCTCTCTTCCTACTCCCCTGAGAAACCAGAAGCAATCAGAAGAAACTTCTACCTGCTTTCACTACATCTGCCAGCATCTTTGTCCTTTTGCTCTTCTATTTTCCCTCTGGTTACTATAATCAAACTGCTCGTGTGCTCATCTAAGGCCATTCCTCCACTTGTGGAGTAGATTCTTCCCCTCTGCCTACTCATGGACATCACATGCTTTCTTTCTCCTGAATTCATTATTGTTCCTCTCTCAGCTGGATCATTTCTATTAACTTATTTATTATATATTCCATTAAAAAAAAATCTCCCTTGCCCTCCATTTCCCTCCAGCTATTGCTCCATTTCTCAGCTCCCTTCGATAGCATAGAGTTGTTTCCTCATCCTCTCCTCCTCTTCTCTCTTGAACCCTTTTTATTTACACTTTCATCCCCACTCCACCAACCCATCAAAACTACTCTTGCCAAAGTCTCCATAATCTCCACTTGGCCAAATTCAGTGGTCAATGCTCAATCCTCATTCAAACATTGAGCAACATTGACCCTGGTGCTCAATCTCTCCTTCTTGACACACAGTAGCCTAGGAGGACATGATTGTTTCTTTATTGGTAAAATTTCTTCAACCCAGGGAAAATTTAGAATTAAATACTGAGATGATAAAGTAAAACAAATCCAAAGTATTAAGTTTATTTTTACATTGTTTGTGAATAATCAATGTGTATTTGATAATTTAAGTACATGTAGTATTTAGATAAATTTGATATATTGGAGGACAATTTGCTGTATTGAGACATTTTATTAAGTTTGTAACAGTTATGGAACATTTAAAAAGATTTTGAACTTGTTCACTATATTTATAAGTTTAATTTTATGAGTTTGACAAGAATGAAGCACCCGGGATTTTTCTTTTTTAGTCAGCTAATTAACATAGTGATTAAGAGCCAAAATCTGAACTTGGAGCCAAACTTTATGGGTTCAGAAAGTAGTTCAAAGCAACTATAAAGAATAATAAGGACTCCAAGAAACATCTGATAACATGGATAATTCTAGGGGGCATTATGCTAAGTGAAATAAGTCAATCACAAAAGGACAAATATTGTATGGTCTCACTTTTATAAAAAGTCAAGAATAGGCATACATAGAGAAAGCAACTTCCTTTGGTGGTTACCAGAGATGGGAGGGAGATGGGGGTGGGGGAATCACTTTCTAGATAGTAGACACTAGTTATTTTTGGTGAGGGGAAAGGCAATACCCACTATGGGTGAAATCTGCGCAACTTGTCCAATGTAAATGAAGACACCAAGAAGTATGCAAGAATAAGGAACAATTATGGTAAATGCTGTAACATAAAATTTTGCAACAGTAATAACAACCAAAAAATATGTGTGTGGTTACATAGGTAGACATGTATGCATATATGTGTAGAGGAAGGCACATGTGAATATATGGGTGTGTATGTACAAGTGTATCTGTAGGCATATGTATATACATGTTTATATGTGCTGCATATATATTCACATATATAATAAACCCCATGGGGGCACAGTTACAGATACTACCTAGACACAACTAAACACTTTGTGGGATAGGTTTACTGAGTTTGAAGACTTGAGACCACAGTCTCCTGGGGTAACTTGGTCAATTGGCATAACATAGTTCATAAGGACAATGTTCTACATCCTAGTTTGATGAGTAGTGTCTGGGGTCTTAAAAGCTTGCAAGTGGCCATCTAAGCTACAGCTGCTGGTCTCTACTCATCTAGAACAAAAGAGGATGAAGGAAACCAGACTCAAAGAAGAAAACAGTCCACAGGACTAATAGCCCACGTGAACCACGGCCTCATCTAGCCTGAGACCAGAAGAACTAGATGGTGCATGGCTACCACTACCGACTATTCTGACCAGGCATACAATAGGAGGTCCCATATAGAAAGGGAGAAAATGTAGAACAAAATTCCTGAAAGAGACTGAACCGATAGAGCCTAGAGGAACCCCCAAGACTAACGCCCTAAAATATCCTTTGAACTTGGAACTGAAGCCACTCCCAGTGGCCACCTTTCATCCAAATAATAATAGATTGGATTATAAAAATAAACAATACCACCTGTGAATACTATGCTCCCTTAAATAATCAACTATATGAAATCAAACAGCCAACATTTACCCTAAAAAAAAAGAATGGAAATAACGAGAATGTTGACACATTATGAAAAATGTAATCAATGTCATGGAACAGGTTGTGTAGACATTGTTAAATGGGAACCTAATTTGCTATGTAAGCGTTCACCTAAAACAAAATAGAATTTTTTTTTAAAAAAGGTATTTCAGGTATCATTATCTGTATGAGCTTGAGCAAATTACTCTCTCTACCTCAGTTTCCCCATATGTGAACCAGGGATGATAACGAGATGTAACATAGAGTCACTGTAAGAATTAAATTAGTTAATGATGTAAATTGCTTAAAATACTGTCTGGTAAGGGCTGTATAAGTGTAGGCTGTAATGGAAAATATATTAAATTTATAAATGTAGTTAAAAACCTGAACAGTTAAGTGTAAATGGAACCAACCCTTAATCAAAGCCTCCCTTAAAACACAAGTTAATTAAGATTTACTTTATAAATTGCACAATAAAAATTTTAAAGGGGACTTAAAAGCTTAAGGAAGACACCAAAAGAATGAGCAACAACAAAAAAAGTAGATAAATTGGACTTCATGAAAAAAACTTTTGCACACTGAAGGACTTTATCAAGATTGTGTGGTGACAACCTAAAAAATGGGAGAAAATATTTGGGAGCCATGTATCTAAAGAAGGCCTAATATTCAGAATATACAAAAAACTTTTACAACTCAACGACAAAAAGAAAATGAACAAAGGACTTGAATAAACATTTCTCCAGAGAAGATATACGAATGTCCAATAAGCACCTGAAGAAACGATCAATGTCATTAGTCATTAGGGAAACAAATCAAAACCACAATAAGATACCACTTCCCACCCACTAGGATGACTATTATCATAAAAAATGAAAATAACAAGTGTTGGTGAGGATGTGGAGAAATTAGAACACTAGGGTTGGTGGGAATGTAAAATGGTGCAATCTCTACAGAAAACAGTATGGCGGATCCTCAAAAAGTTAAACATGGAATTACCATGTTGTTGTTGTTAGGTGCTGTCGAGGCAGTTCTGACTCATAGTGACCCTAAGTACAACAGAACTAAACACTGCCTGGTCCTGTGTCATCCTCACAATCATTGTTATGCTTGAGCCCATTTGTTGCAGCCACTGTGTCAATCTCGTCCAGGGTCTTCCCCTTCTTCACCGAACTTCTACTTTACCAAGCATGATGTCCTTCTCCAGGGACTTATCTCTCCTGATAACACGTCCAAAATATGTGAGACGGAGGCTCATCATCCTTGCTTCTAATGAGCATTCTGGCTATACTTCTAAGACAGATTTGTTTGTTCTTCTGGTGGTCCATAGTATATTCAATATTCTTCACCAACACCGTAACTCAAAAGCATCAATTCTTCTTCAGTCTTCCTTATTCATTGTTCAGTTTTTGAATGCGTATGAGGCAATTGAAAAACTATGGCTTGGGTCAGGTGCACCTTAGTCCTTAAAGTGACATCTTTGCTTTTTAACACTTTAAAGAGGTCTTTTGCAGCAGATTTGCCCAATGCAATGCGTCTTTTGATTTCTTGACTGCTGCTTCCGTGGGTGTTGATTGCGGATCCAAGTAAAACGAAATCCTTGACAACTTCAATATTTTCTCCGTTTATCATGATGTTGCTTATTGGTCCAGTTGTGAGGATTTTTGTTTTCTTATACTGAAGTGTAATCCATACTGAAGGCTGTAGTCTTTGATCTTCATCAATAAGTGCTTCAAATCCTCTTCACTTTCAGCAAGCAAGGTTGTGTCATCTGCATAATGCAGGTCTTCCTCCAACACTGTTGCCGAATTCTTCTTCATATAGTCCAGCTTCTTGGATCATTTGCTCATCATATACATTGAATAAATATGGTGAAAAGATACAACCCTGACGCACACCCTTCCTGACTTTAAACCACATAGTATCCCCTTGTTCAGTTCAAACAACTGTCTCTTGGTCTAAGTACAGGTTCCTCACGAGCACAATTAAGTGTTCTGGAATTCCCATTCTTCACAATGTTATCCATAATTTGTTATGATCCACACAGTCTAATGCCTTTGCATAATCAATGAAACACAGGTAAACATCTTTCTGGTATTCTCTGCTTTCAGCCAGGATCCATCTGACATCGGCAATGATATCCCTTGTTCCACATCCACTTCTGAATCGGGTTTGAATTTCTGGCAGTTCCCTGTCGATGTACTGCTGCAACTGCTTTTCAATGATCTTCAGTAAAATTTTACTTGTGTGTGATATTAATGACATTGTTAGATAATTTCCACATTCAGTTGGATCACCTTTTTTTGGAATGGGTACAAATATGAATCTCTTCCAGTCGGTTGGCCAGATATCTGCCTTCCAAATTTCTTGGCATAGATGAATGAGCACTTCCAGTGTTGTATCCATTTGTTGAAACATCTCAATTGATATTCCATCAATTCCTGGAGCCTTGTTTTTCACCAGTGCCTTCAGTGCAGCTTGGACCTCCTCCTTTGTACCATCCATTCTTGATCATATGCTACCACCTGAAATGGTTGAACATCATCCAATTCTTTTTGGTACAGAGACTCTGCGTATTTCTTTCATCTTCTTTTGATGCTTCCTGCATCATTTAGTAATTTCCCCCATATAATCCTTCAATATTGCAATTCAAGGCTTTGAATTTTTTCTTCAGTTCTTTCAGCTTGAGAAATCCTGAACATGTTCTTCCCTTCTGGTTTTCTGTCCCCTGGTCTTTGCACATTTCATTATAATATTTTACTTTGTCTTCTCCAGCCGCCCTCTGAAATCTTCTGTTCAGCTATTCTACTTCATTTTTTCTATTGACTTTAGCTACTCTATGTTCAAGAGCAACTTTCAGAGTCTCTTCTGACATCCATTTTGGTCTTTTCTTTCTTTCCTGTCTTTTTAATGCTTTCTTCATATATGATGTCTTTGATGTCATTTCACAACTCTTCTGGTATTAGGTCATTAGTGTTCAATGGGTCGAATTTATTCTTGAGATAGTTTCTAAATTTGGTGGGACATACTCAAGGTCATATTTTGGCTCTCGTGGACTTGTTCTAATTTTCTTCAACTTCAACTTGAACTTGCATAGGAGCAATTGATGGTCTGTTCTGCGGTTGGCTGCTGACCTTGTTCTGACTGATGATATTGAGCTTTTTCATCATCTCTTTCCACAGACGTAGTTGATTTGATTCCAGCATATTCCATCCGAAGAGGTCCACATGTATAGTCACTGTTTATATTGTTGAAAAAAGGTATTTGCAATGAAGAAGTCGTTGATCTTGCAAAATTCTATCATGTGATCTCTGGCATCATTTCTATCACCAAGGTTATATTTTCCAAAAACTAATACTTCTTTGCTTCCAACTTTGGCAGTAATTGTTAATGCATCTTGATTGCATGCTTGATCAATTTCAGACTGCAAAAATTGGTAAAAATCTTCAATTTCTTCATCTTTGGCCTTAGTGGTTGGTGTATAAATTTGAATAATAATTGTATTAACTGATCTTCCTTGTAGGCATATGGGTATTATCCTATCATTGACAGCACTGTACTTCAGGATAGATCTTGAAGTGTTCTTTTGGATGATGAGTGCTACGCCATTCCTCTTCAATTTGTCATTCCCAGCATAGCAGACCATATGATTATCTGATTCAAAATGGCCACTATCAGTCCATTTAAGCTCACTAATGCTTAGGATACTGATCTTTATGCTTTCCATTTCATTTTTGATGACTTCCGATTTTCCTAGATTCATACTTCTTACATTCCATATTCCGATTGTTAATGAATGTTTGCAGCTGTTTCTTCTCATTTTGAGTTGTGCCACATCAGCAAATGAAGGCTCCAAAACCTTGACTTCATCCATGTCCTTAAGGTCGACTCTACTTTGAGGAGGCAGCACTTTCCTAGTCATCTTTTGAGTGCCTTCCAACCTGAGGGGTTCATCTTCCAGCACTATACCAGACAGTGTTCTGCTGCTATTCATAAAGTTTTCATTGGCCAATTTTTTCAGAAGTAGACTGCCAGGTTCTTCTCCCTAGTCTGTCTTAGTCTGGAAACTCCACTGAAACCTGTCCACCATGGGTAGCCCTGCTGGTACTTAAAATACTGGTGGCAGAGCTTCCAGTATCACAGCAATACACAAACCACCATAGTACGACCAACTGACAGACACCTGGTGGGGAGTTACCATACGACCCAGCAATTCCACTCCAGGTATGTACCCAAAAGGCTAAAAGCAGGGACTCAGACAGATACTCGTACACCACTGTTCTTTGCAGCATTATTCACGGTAGCCAAAAAGTCAAAACAACCCAAGTGTCCATCAACAGCTGAAAGTGTAAACAAAAGGTGTTATATATAATAAGCAAACCAAACCCATTTCCTTTGAGTCGATTCTTACTCTTAGGACAGAGTAGAACTGCCCCATCGGGTTTCCAAAGAGTAGCTGATGAATTCAAACCGCCAACCTTTTGGTTAACAGCCTAGCTCTTAACCATCACACCACCAGGGCTCCATTATGTATATACAATGGAATATTATTCAACCACAAAGAGAAATGAAATTCTGATACATGCTACAATATGGATAAACCTTGAAAATGTTATGCTAAGTAAAGTAAGTCATACATAAAAGGAAAAATATTGTATGATCTCTTCCAAACAATAGTTTAGCTTAACTAGCAAAGAATGTCTTCCTCAAGCATTGTGTTCTTTTAAGATCTATCTATATGGGCTCAAACTGACAACAGCAACTCAAAAGATTAGATAGGAAACTTAGGGGGCAATGAGCTTATGTTAATGGATGAAGAACAATTCAGAAAAGGAGGGTGAGAATGGTTGCACAACTCGAAGACTGTAATTAATGTCACTGAATTGTACATGTAGAAACGAATTGGTGTATGTTCTGCTGTGTATATTCTCAACAACAACAAAAATAAAATAAATTAATATTGTATGATCCCAGGTATATGGTATATCTAGGACAAGCAAATGCAGAGAGACAAAAGTTTACTAGTGGTTAGTTACCAGAGGCTAGGACTGGGGAAACTGGGAGTTATTGCTTAAGGAGTTCTGAGTTTCTGCTTGGGGTGATAAAAAAAACTTCAGGAAATTGTTAGTGGTGATGGTGGTACAACGTGGTGAATGTAATGTCACTGAATTGTACACTTAAAAATGGTTAAAATGACAATTTTTTTGTTGTGCTTTAAGTGAAAGTTTACAGTTCAAGTCAGTTTCTCACACAAAAATTTATACACATATTGCTACGCGACCCTAGCTGCTCTCCCTATTATGTGACAGCTCACTCACTCCTCCTTTTCACCCCAGATTTCCCTTGTACATTCAACCAACTCCTGTCCCTTTTTGCCTTCTCATCTCGCCTCCAGACAGGAGCTGCCCACTTAGTTTCATGTAACTACTTGAGCTAAGAAGCACTCTCTTCTGGAGTATCATTTTACATCCCATTGTCCAGTCTAATCTTTGTCTGAGGAGTTGGTTTAGGGAATGGTTTCAGTTTGGGGCTAACAGAGAGTCCGGGGAACATGTCTTCCGGGGTTGCTCTAGTCTCAGTCAAACCATTAAGTCTGATCTTTTTATTAGAATTTGAGTTCTGTACCCCACTTTTCTCCTAAAGTGACAATTTTTTGGTATTATATATTTTTTAACTACACACAAACACAAAAGCTTAAGGAAGAACTTGCAATCTTTAAGTTCGTTACTCCAATAAATCAAATACTTCTAAAAAAAAAAAAAAAAAAAGGCACCACAGCAATCTTTTTTGTGCACCAAAGTTGTTCTCAGGGGCATTAGAAAACTCACAAAAACAAACTAATTTCCAAGGAGCCCTGGAGTTATCCCCTATTCTTCCTGGAGCTTGTGAGAGGACTATGGTTGTGGAGTAGAGGAGCTCACTTAATGGATGGGACCCAAGAAGATCACCTCCCCTCTCCATGACCCTTGAGCCTTACCTCTTTAGATCAGATTTCTATACTGAGTTTTACCTAAGATTTCAGTTTCTGAAAGGGTTTTTGGCCCAATAATAATTCAAAATATCTTGTTTTATTTGTGTTATTGTATAATTTTCTTTGAATTTCATTTTCCAGAAAATCATGAGGGTCATTATCCCAAAGGTAATATGTCCTTTTAACCAAAGCTCACTGTGATGGTTAATGTTATGTGTCAACTTGGTTAAGCCATGATTCTCAGTATTACATAATTATCCTCCATTTTGTGACCTGATGTAATTATCCTTCATTTTGGGATCTCCCATAAGTAATGTAATGCAATCACCTCAATAATGTGATCTGATGTGATCAGCCAATCAGTTGTAAGGGGAGTTTCCTTGGGAATGGAGCCTACAGCCTATATATATATGTACACTTATATATATATATAGACATTCTGGCAAAGCTTGGTTGCTTGCTCTGGATGCTGTTTCTGGCTCGTCATCATCTGATCTTCTGTTCTTGGGACTTGAGCTGGCAGTTTGTCATCTGATCTGCCCACTTTGGGATTCACCAGCTCTGCAGCCCTGTGAGCCAGCAGCCTGCTGACTGACCTGCTGATTCTGGGTTCATCAGCCCCTGCAACCATGTGAGTCAGGAGAAGCCTCCAGCCTATGCCAGACCCACAGACTTTGAGACTTGCTAGCCTCCACAACAGTGTGAGTCATTTCCTTGAGATAAATCTCTCTCTCTCTTTGTGTGTGTGTATATATATATATATATGTATATATATAAACATACATGTTTATATATATGATTCACTAGTTTTGCTTCTTTAGACAACCCAGCCTAAGACATTCACAGTACTGAACTCCTTACAGGACAGGATAGGAGAGTCAGTGTATGAATTCAAATGATGGCATTGTAGACCCAACGGGGAGACCAGGATGGGGATCTCTCTTCTTGCACAAGTGATTGTGGTAAACCACGAGGAACTGACTGCTTCTCTGCAGTGATGAGAATTGGGCATCAAACTGAATATTCATTGAGAAAAACTCTCCAGCGTCCTGCACATAGAAGCAGCTCAGTGACTATTTGATTTGATTTGATGCTCAAGTGTTATCACTTCCTAAACTTTCATTCTTTAGAGAAGACAGTGGCAAGTGTTTTCTGTAAAGGGCCGGAGAGTAAATATTTTAGGCTTCGTGGGTCATGTGGTCTCTGGTACAACTACTCGACTCTGTCATATTGCAAAAGCAGCCATATGTAAGTGAATGGGCGTGGCTGTGTTTTAATAAAACTTTATTTACAAAAACTGATGGTGGGTTAGATGTGGCCTGCAGGCAGTAGTTTGCCAACTCCTGCTTTAGAGCAATGCTTCTCAAATGCTTTTGACTGGAACTGTTAGACTATTGTTCAAAATTATTCACCACCACCTCATCCCAGTCCCCTCAACCCTTTTTCCCCCCAACTTTATGAAAAGAGTATACTTCCCTGCATAAATAATATTGGGCTCAGTCATGTGACTTGACTTGGTCTGTGGGATTGTTGGAGGAATGTACTTCTCTGCAGCTTGTCTTTGGGCCAACGCAGGAGCAGATTACCCAATCAGCAAGATAAGCAGGGGCTTATTTGTGCTTACTTACTAATCTGTAGTGAACAATTACAATGTGAACAATGTGAAACTGTTCGCTACAGATTAGTAAGTAAGTATAAGTAAATCCTTGCTTACCTTGCTTACTGGATAATCTGTCCCTGTTAGAGACAGTAAATTTGAAAAGAGGCTTTGATTCTGTAGGAAGGTGTTGTGGAGCTGGGAAAGAGACAGGTGCCAGCCAAGAAGTAGAATCTTTGATGTGGCAGAAAAATGTGAAACAGTTCATTAGAGATAAGTAGGTAAACAAAAGTAAGCCTGCGCTTACCTTGCTTATTGGGTGTCACCAATGGAATGTTAGCTGACATGAGGCAAGCAGAGGCTTCAAATGTGCTTATAGGGTTTCATTTGTTCTTTTATGCCTTTAACGTCATGATGAGAAGAGCTTCCCCCAGATAGTTGCTGCCCCTTCAGCCTAGACCTGAAAATGAACATATGTGGAGCAGACCAGAGGTAATGGTGAGAAGCCAAGCTTGGCAGGACTTGCAGCAAAGCTTCAAGCAGAGCTTCCCAGCCAAGCCCAGCCTACATTAGCCATTGCCAGCTGACCCGCAGATGAGTGAGCCAGCGGGATGAGATCAGCAGAGTGGCCCAGCCACTCCCAGGCCCGTGAGAAAGCAATGCTTCATGTTGTATGCTACTGAGAATTTTGTGGTTGTTTGTTATGTAGAATTATTGTGGCAATAGCTAACTGACAGAAACCTTCAATAAGAAACACATCATACCCGGTGGCTCAAATTCACAAAACATTATTTTCCTTTAATTATAGCAAAATATTAACATAGTAATTATCACCTGCAAGAATTGTTTTAAGTCCTTTACATATAATAACTCATTTAATCCTTATGACAGCTCTATGAAGTAGGTATTATTGTTATTCCCATTCTATTGGTGAGGTGGGGTCTCTGGGTGGTGCAAACTATTAATGCGCTCGCTGCTAACCAAAAGATTGGTGGTTCGAGTGCACCAGAGATGCCTCAAATGAAAAGCCTGGTGATCTACTTCCAAAAATCAGCCATTATGTAACACATGACACACATGAGGTCGCCATGAGTTGGAATGGACTCAACAGCAGCTGGTTTGGTTTGAATAGGTTAGGTAACTATGTCACAGAGAGGTTAAGTAACTTGCCCAAGGCCACATAGCTAGTAAGTTGTCACATAGTGAAGATTCCAATTCCGCAGGTCTGGTTCCAGAGTCCGTGGTTAACTGCACTTTGATATTGTGTATTCTAATACAGTCTATTACATTTTAGTGATTGTTATAGCCTGTGAAATTGATTTCATGACCCACTAATGAGTTACAGCCTGTAACTTTAAAAACGTCCTTCAAGGAGTTATTTTGTGAAACCAAGAACTGAAGCCAAACTGTCCCTCAAGAATCTTACAAACAAAATTCCCCTAGTTGGGTTGTGTTCCTAGAGCTTGTTTGTCGTCACTGTCTCCCCCTAAAAAAAGCACTCTGAATGTGCTCCTTTGTACCTCAGGGTGAGTAGCTCAGCAGATAGAATAACCCAGGCCAGACATTCTCTCCCCCTCACTCACCCACTTCCCCCCAACTCCCAGGTGCTATAGAATCAACAGGAATTCACAACTTCCTGATGAGAAAGAATGACTGTTATCAACACTTCAGGGAATGTGAACTGGCTGCCTCTTCATGCTCTGGGGGAACTCTTTGAGCTTTGGCCTCATAAAGAAGAGCCTAGGTCTAAGCAGAAATGAATAAAGTTTGATCCAGGGGTAGACTTTTCTGAGGGGTTCAGACCACCCACTGGGTCAGGGCAGGAGAACTCTCTGACAATTTTAGGACACAACTGAAATAGGGATTTGAATGACAGTATTACAAATTTGACCTGTAAATGGAATTAGTTTTACCTCACAGCTTATTTTGGAGGATGTAGAAAAGGCCAGCCTTGGGCAGAAGAATAGCTCCTGATGTTGATGTCCAATCAGGCTGCCTTGGAAATCACCCATTTGTTCCTCATTCTCTCCACAGGCCACCTCTCAACGCCTCTACTCACCCAAAAGAGACCTTGGTTTCTAAATTTTTTCTCTACTGCCTACTCCTGAACTTTTGATTTGAAAATCTGTTTATACAATTAAGTGACTTAGAGACCCCTAAAACCAGTTGCTGTGGAGTTGACTCTGATTCATGGCGACCTTATGTGTGTCAGAGAAAAACTATGCTCCATAGGGTTTTCAGTGGCTGATTTTTCCTAGTAGATCACCAGGCCTCTGGCAGGACTTGAACCACCAACCTTTCAGGGAGCAGCTGAATGCACTAACCATTTGCCCCGCCAAGGGACTCCTCAAGATCCCTACCTTTATTTAAAAAAATAGATATGTTCAGGCAGTGTTAAGTACTAAGAAGAAAATAAAATGAGGATGGGAGTGACTAGGTAGGTAGGGGGTGGGGGCTACTTTAGACACTGTGTTCAGGGTCAGCTTCTCTGAGACCTGAAACATGAGAAGGAACTAACCAGTGAATATCAGGGAAAGAAGTTTCCACACAAAGGAAACCATTGGTGCAAAGGCCCTAGGTATATACCCAAGAAAAATGAAAGCGTGTGTCCTCACAAAAACTTGTACATAAATGTTCATAGCAGCATTATTCACAATAGCCGAAAGTGAAAACAACCTTAATGTCCATCAACAGATGAATGGGTAAATAAAATATGGTATATCTACACAATGGAATGTTATTGAGCCACAGAAAGGAGTGAAGTACTGATTTATGCTCCAACATGGGTGAACCTTGAAAATATGCTAAGTGAAAGAAGGCAGACACAAAAAGTCACACATTGTATCATTCCATTTATATAGAATGTTTAAAATAGATGTTTAAAATTCATGGAGAGAAAAAGTAGATTAGTGGTGGTTGCCTAGGTTGCTTAGGGTTGGAGGAAAGAACCCTGGTGGCACAACAGTTAAGTGCTCAGCTGCGAACCAAAAGTTTGGTGCTTTGAACCCACCCAGTAGCTCTGCTTCTGTAAAGATTATAGCCAAGAACACTTTATCGGGCAGTTATACTCTGTCACATAGGGTTGCTATGAGTCAGAATAGACTTAATGGCACTCAACAACAACAGAGCTAGGAATGGAGATGGGGAAAATGGGGAGTGACTGCTAATGGGTATGGTGTTTCTTTTAGGGCAATGAAAATGTTCTAAAATTGATTGTGGTAATGGTTGCACAACTCTGCAAATGTATTAGAAAACATTGACTTTTATACTTTAAATGTGTAAATCGTACAGTATGTGATTCCTATTTCAATAAACTGTTGAAAAGAAGAAAGGGGGGAAGGAGGGAGGGAAGGAAGGAAGGAAGAAAGGAAGGGAGGAATGCAGTGTGTCTAAAGCATCAAGTTGGGTGGTGATTGGGTTGTAGGGGATGAAGTCAGCATGGCAGAGGGTAGGCAGAAGCAACAGCAGGTGTGCTGTTATGGAAGGTTTTATATGCCATAATATAGAGTTTGGCTTTTATTTTCATTACAATGGACAGCCATTGGAGGGTTTTAAGTAGAACAGTGGTATGATCTAATTATAAAAAATAACTCTGAATCTCGTGTGGAGAATATGCTGTGGGGTCAAGACTGGAGCTGAGGAACTCAAATTGTCGAAGAGAGTCAAGTGAAAGGTCTGTGTCTTGGACCAGTAGAAGGAGTGGGGATTACATACCTTTGGGACTGATTCCACCATCTGCAATAAATAGTCTTCATCCTTCTCTCAGCCTTTGGCCCATCCTCACTTCCTCCTTACCCCCTCCAACTTCTTTTCCAAGGGAAGGGGATTTGATAATATTAGCCAAGATCTTGACCAGATAGTCAGCCTATTTGTTTTGCTTGGTTTAGAAATGGAGCTACTTAATTCTATTCAACAACTTATGGAGTAGGGGAACATAAGAAGGGCATGTGGAGAATGGGATCTTGACTTTTCCCAGACAACATGGGAAGGGAGCTAACAGTCACTGTGCTCAATGCAACTAGAGGGCATGTAACTGAGGTTTTGAGGCAAGAAAGGCCAAAAGCGAAAGAATATTTTTTTCTTGATTTTCAGTTACAGTTAGACAGGAAGTAACTGTGCATTCATGATGTCTAGAAAGAGAACTGCAAGGGATCAAAAGGAAACACACAGTTCACTCTTATCACCTCTTTGAGACTAATCGCTAAGACTCATATATCACTCTTTGACCTGAGCAGCAAGTGATTCTCCAGGAATGCCTGAGTTCCTACTTATGGAAGCTTCTCTTAGTTACCTAGTGCTGCTGCAACACCTGTAACACATATACTACAAGTGAGTGGCTTTGAAGAACAGAAGTTCATTTTCTCACAGTTTTAGAGGTTAATTATCTAAAACAGAGTCACGGCCACATCCATTCCTTTCTTGTAGGTAGTCTCTGGCATTCCTTTGTTCCTTGGTTTGTAGACAATCCTTACACGTTGTCTGTCTTCCCCCTCGTGTGTGTGTGTCTAATCTGCTGTTTTTATAACTCAGAAGTGATTAGATTTAGAACCCATCCCACTCAGGAATGATCTAATTAACATAACAAAGAAAACCCTACTTCTAAACAGGATTATATCCACAGGTATAGGGGTTAACATTCTAACACATATTTCCGGGAAGACACACAATTTAATCAGGGCTGATTCCTGGCATTGTCCAGGATGTGTCACAGTGGACGTGGCTGGTCTGTGTCATCTAGACTACTAACAAAGAAGTATTCTTTCTTCTCACTAAATAGATATTTATTTCATGAGGGAAGATCCATGTTTTGTGGGTTCTGTTGCTTACACAATTTTGGAGACTCTCTGTAGGGAAAAGAGTACAAAATTCAATATGCACATTTAGGTATGAAAATGAGTAATTACAAAATTTTAAAAGCTGACAAATACCATAACCATCACAAAATCCATTAAAATAGCATAGTATTTTATTGATTAATTGACTACCTAAGATACTTCAATATTACTTTTTTTTCCTGCAGTTTTAAAGGCATACTCTTTGACCTCT
This sequence comes from Trichechus manatus latirostris, assembly GCF_000243295.1. Taxonomy (NCBI): domain Eukaryota; kingdom Metazoa; phylum Chordata; class Mammalia; order Sirenia; family Trichechidae; genus Trichechus; species Trichechus manatus. Next base: position 8,596,581 of record NW_004444017.1, read on the forward strand.
TTGTTTGACAACGTCTTAATATGATTGTCTCTAGAGAGAATAGAAAGATAATTCTGTCTCCCGTATGGTTAATTGATTTTTTTTCTTAATGTTGATTGCCTAGAAAAGTTTATTTGCCCTTCAGAACCCTTTGTTGGCAATACTATTCTTGTAATGACCTCTACAGTTTCTTGCTCAGGCAGTGTCCCTGCTGTGACAGTGGCGCCACAGCATGTGGTCCAACTTGGCCAGGTCTTGCCATTCCCACACGCCTGCTAGTCCTGGGGTGGCCATGAATCCTGGTCATAGCAGCCTCTGAGTAAAGAGTAGCATCCCATGCAAATCTTTCATCTTAGTATCAAAGGTAGCATTGGGAATGTTCAGTGAGGTCCACAAGGCGAGGTGGGTGCTGGGTGCTTGGTGGATGTGAATATGGTAAGGGCAGCCTGTCCACCCTGCCCACAGCTCCAGCACCACCACCAGGGCAAAGGGCTGTGATAGGCTCCATGATTCCCACATTGGGCTTCTGCTCTCTTTCTGCAACCCTGGAGAACACCCAGAGCCTTAGAGGGGATTTGTGCAAATGAGGGGGCCCTGAAGGCTAAGTTCCATTTGTTTCTCAGTAAATCCATCTCTGCCAGCTCCCGTTGCCACAAGAAGAGATGATTGTAGCCACTAGGGAGGAGGATAATTACAACCTTGTTTACACCAAAGAGAACCCAGATAGGAGGGCTCCAGTGAGAGACACAGAGGGTCACAGCTATATCTAAAGTTTTATTGTCACTGGAGCAAATCAAGCTTCCTTTAGACATCAAATTATGGGGATACAAAGGTATAGTACCTAAGACAGTACCTGGAGGATGTACATAAATGAAGATTAAACCCCTCCCTAAAAAAATCCATTGTTGTTGAGTCAATTCCGACTCATAATGACCCTATAGGGCAGGGTAGAACTGCCCTATTGGGCTTCCAAGGCTGTAATCTTCATAGAAGCAGACTTCCACATCTTCCTCCCACAGAGCTGCTGGTGGGTTTAAACCACTGACCTTTCAGTTAGCATCCAAGCGCTTTAAACATCGTGCCACCAGGGCTCTTAAACAAAGATTAAAACCAAGTCAAACCACACCCATTGCAGTCAAGTCGATTCCGACTTATAGTGACCCTATAGCCCTGGTGGTACAGTGGTTAAGACCTTGGCTGCTAACCAAAAGCTCGGCTGTTTGAATCCACCAGCTGCTTCTTGAAAATTCTATGGGGCGGTTCTACTCTGTCATATACAGTCATTATGAGTTGGAAACAAAGATTAGGATTCACTAATAAGGGATTCAGGGGCAGTGGTGGTTCAACGTAGAATTCTTGCCTTCCATGCAGGAGATCTGGGTGCCCCTCATGTGCAGCCACCACCTGTCTGTCAGTGGAGAATTCTGTGTTGCTATGATGCTGAACCAGGAGCCCTGGTGGCACAATGGTTAAGCGCTCCATTACTAACCGAAAGGTTGGCAGTTCCCACCCACCAGCCACTCTGCTGAGGAAAAGACCTGGCGATCTCCTCCTATAAAGATTACAGCCTAGGAAACCCTATGGGGTGGTTCTACTGTATCCTATTAGGTTACTATGAGTCAGAACCAACTCAAGGGCATAAAACAACAACAACAACATAATGCTGAATAGGTTTCAGTAGAGTTTCCAGACTAAGACAGACTAGCAACTGGTTATCTGCTTCTGAAAATCAGCCAATAAAACCATATGGATCATAACCATCCCATCTGCAACTGATCATGGGGATGGTGCAAGACTGGGCAATGTTTTGTTCCATCGTGCATGGGGTCTACTGAGTTGGGGGCCAACTTGATGGCAGCTAACAACAACAACAAGGGGCTCAAGGCAAGGATTATGTATGTTAGATCAGACATTCTGAAAATGACCATGTGTGAAACATACAAGCAGATCAAGAGCAGTCTAGAACTATTCCCTTAGCCACATTCCTTTAGAGTTATCACTGGCCAATTAGTAAGAAGAACTAATAATAATAGTAGTAGTTGATATTTCTTCAAAAGCAGTTGCAGCAATACATTGACGGGGAGCTGCCAGAAATTCAAGCCAGATTCAGAAGAGGATGTGGAACGAGGCATATCACTGCTGATGTCAGATGGATAATGGCTGAAAACAGAGACTCCCAGAAAGATGTTTACTTGTATTTTATTGACTATGCAAAGGCATTCAACTGTTTGGATCATAACAAATTATGGGCAACATTGCGAAGAATGGGAGTCCCAGAACACTTAATTGTGCTCAGGAGGAACCTGTACATAGATAGAGAGGCAGTCGTTCAAAAACGACCAGGGGATACTGTGTGTTTTAAAGTTAAGAAAGCTGTGCATCAGTGTTGTATCCTTTCACCATACTTATTCAATCTGTATACTGAGCAAATAATCCAAGAAGGTGGACTATATGGAGAAGAATGCAGCATCAGGATTGGAGGAAGACTTATTAACAACCTATAATGTGCAGATGACACAACCTTGCTTGCTGAAAGTGAAGAGGATTTGAAGCACTTATTGATGAAGATCAAAAACTACAGCCTTTAGTATGGATTACACCTCAACATAAAGAAAACAAAAATCCTCACAACTGGACCAATAAGCCACATCTTGGTAAATGGAGAAAATACTGAAATTGTCAAGGATTTCGTTTTACTTGGGTTCACAATCAATGCCCATGGATGCAGCAGTCAAGAAATCAAACAACGCATTGCATTGGGCAAATCTGCTGCAAAAGACCTCTTTAAAGTGTTAAAAAGCAAAGATGTCACTTTAAGGACTAAGGCGCACCTGACCCAAGCCATAGTATTTTCAATTGCCTCATACGCATGCAAAAACTGAACAATGAATAAGGAAGACTGAACAAGAATTGATGCCTTTGAATTATGGTGTTGGCAAAGAGTATTGAATATACCATGGACTGCCAAAAGAACGAACAAATCTGTCTTGGAAGACAGAATGCTATTTAGAAGTAAGGATGGCAAAACTTCATTTCATATACTTTGGACATTGTATCAAGAGGGAGCAGTTCCTGGAGAAGGACATCATGCTTGGCAAATTAGAGGGTCAGCAAAAAAGAGGAAGACCCTGGATGAGATGGGTTGACACAGTGGCTGCAACAATGGGCTCATGCATAACAATGACTGTGAGGATGGCACAGGACCAGGCAGTGTTTTGTTCTGTTGTACACAGGGTTGCTATGAGTCAGAACCGACTCAACAGCACCTAACAACAACAACAACAGTGTTTATTCAGGACTTAGTATGTGCCATGCCGTGTTCTATGCACCTTACCTATATGATCGAATGTAATCCTCACAACATCCCTAAAACCAAAAACCAAACCTACAACATCCCTATGAGATAGGAATAATTATTACCCCTTGTACAGATGAGGATACCTGGACACTCAGAGATTCAGTAACTTGCCCCTGGTCACTCAGCTAGTCAGTCTGGCTCCAGAGCCTGTGCTCCTCCTCAAGCCACTAGAGGCTTATTATCATTTACTCTATTTCCTTTAGTTTATTATATATAAAAACATAAAGCGAGGTGTGTGTAGTTCACATTACAAAGTGCAAGGTGAGTTCTTTTCAACCAATTCTTTGGTGACTTTCATAAAGTCCCTAGTTAATGAATCTCTCATATGTTGATATATGTGTATGTGTGTGCGTGTGTGTTGTTTATATATATTGTGATGGTTAATTTCATATATCAACTTGGCTGAGCAATGGTGCCAAGTTATTTGGTCAAATGCTAGTCTAGATATTGTTGTGAAGATATTTTATGGATGTGATTAACATTTACCATCAGTTGATTACCCTCACTAATGTGAGTGGGCCTCATCCAATCAACTGAAAGCCTTAAGAGCAAAAACTGAGGTTTCTTGGAGGAGAAGGAATTTTGCTTCAACACTTTAACATTGAAATCCTGCCTGAGTTTCTAATCTGCTGCCTGCCCTACAGATTTCAGACTTGCCAGTCAGATGAGCCAATTCTTTAAAATAAATCTCTCTCTCTATATATATATATATATGTTGTTATATATATATATGTTGTTATATATATATATATGTTGTTATATATATATATGTT
>NW_004444017.1:8600910-8617281 GCF_000243295.1 Trichechus manatus latirostris
CGTGGGGGATATATATATATATATATATACATATATATATATATACACACACACACATATATATAATCTCCTATTGGTGTTTATTTGGAGAACTCTGATAACGTGTATAAAACAACATATATATTTTATACTGAATGAAAAAATATGAAAGTTACAAAAAGGCTAGGATATTAGTTGGGATACCAGTCTGACTACTTTTACAAGGTCAAAATAATAGTAGCTTAAATAAATGGAAGTTTATTCTTCTGTCCAGTAACAATTGTAACATAAATAGTTCAAGGCTAATACGGTGATTCTATGATAATAGAAATACCGGTTTCTTACGTTGTGATTCTCCATTATCCTCAACACAGGACTTCCACTTCATGGTTCAATATGGCTGCTCCAGCTCCTGCCATCATGTCTACATCCCAACCTGCAGGAAAGAGAAAAGGAAAAAGTGGAAGGCATTATCTCTTCCCGTTAAGGTCATGGACCAGAAGTCACACAGATTACTTCTGCCCATATCCCATCAACCAGAACTTACTCACATGGCCTCCCCTAACTACAAGAGAAGCTGAAGAATATTGTCCTTAATGGAATATCCATGGGTCTAGCTAAGAGATGCTGTATTATCAAAGAAAGAAGAGGAAATTGGCTATTAGGTGACAACCAGCGGTTCTATCACAGGGACAAAACCAGGTAAGCAGGACCCCATATAGAATTCTGCCTTGATAGGGCTTATTTGTCTTTGAGTATTCTCCATGTTGTATCAACATCAACGATATTACTAATTTTCTGTGCCCTTTAAGAACACAAGAGACCTACTGGCGCCTCTAATGTGAACATTCGGGTGATTCTTAGTAGAGGAGCTAAAAACTCAATGGGTGACAAAGTCAAGCTATGTTCTTGCTCCCACTTATGGTGTAAGAAGAAAACAATTCAGATGTTTGCACAGAAGAGCCCAAGGAAGCATACAAGCTTGATGCTCCTACAGTATATGACATAAAGTTTTAATGGATTTAGTCCTTTTCTATCAGCGATTCAGTAAATTCACTTGGAAATGGAATGGATTTGTTTCTTTACAACACTAAAAACAGCAGAATCCTGTCTTCTTTTACAACCCCACACCTGCCACATTCAAACTCCTATAGTTGGCTTCAACATCAAAACAATACATCCACTCCTCATTTATCAACATGATTAGGTTACAAAGACCAGATAATTATGCAAAAGTTGGCATTATGTGAAAATGGAGGATGACCACATCAGATCACAAAATGGAGGATGACTACCTCATTACATAGCTGCCAAATTAAATCATTACATAGCCCAGCCAAATTTACACATAACCTTAACTGTCACAGCCAGGATTACTTTCATCTTGCGCCTTGGCATTTGTTACTGCCAGACATACATCATTAATGTGTAAAATAGTCGGATAGTAGATTGTTTTACTATTATCATAAATGCAAGATGTTGAATAATGAGATAGTCAATAAGTGAGGAGTAGGTGTAAGACATTCTGATACAAAGAGCACACACTTAGAGTAAATTGAAAGCCTGAAACCATTTCTTCACCTTGTTTACTCTGGTCTGAATGACTGGTTCGGCTTACATTGGAGTGTGTAGTAGTATCAGTGCTGAAGAACCTGCCAGCTCATAGAACGCAGCTATTTAACATTATGATCAATACAAGGCTTTAATAACGGCTCACAAGCATAATATAATTTATAGGTTCATGTCTGAGCTCAATAGAATAAATTAAATGATGTAACAGTATAGGCTAAGCCAATGTGACCCTAAAATCACCTGTTAATTTAATAATCCAGTAGATGAAAATCCATTAAATGGGTTGTTTAAAAAACTAGCTTATGTAGGCAATGAAGCAGAACAACTAAATTTTTTACTCATCGGCTAATTAGTTGTGCCTTGTGAAGACACAAGCAAATAGAATTATAAAACAGTAGGGGGCTCAAAACGTCATTATGTCCAGTCCCTTGTCTGTGGTCAGGTCAGTATTTAGCCTATTTTTAGCAAACCTGAGTAACGGGAATTGAACCATCTTCCGCTGAAGTCTGTTCCAGGGTTCAATTAGGAAATGCTTTCATATTCATAACCAGCCTGTCCTGCAATCTCAGCCCATTTCCTATAATTTGCTACTCCATGGAGATGGAAAACAGCTGGCCATTTTTCTCCCTGTGATAATCTTTCTTATGTTCAAATTCAGGCACACTCAGTCTTCTCTTTTCCACATTAAATAAACCAAACTCCTTTTCCCTCTTTTCAGGACACTCTTTATTTTCCAGCTATTGTTGTGGCTTTTCTATGGATTTCTCCATATTGATTTTAAAACGCAGAGCCCTAGACTGGCCTTAGAATGGCCTTGCTCAGTCTGAGGAACTCTGACAGATTCTGTCTCAATCTTTGTGTCTTACAGTCTTACAGTTTCAACAACAGGCCATATTTAAATTTTAGTCCTCAGTTGCCTTTAGGTGACTTCTGTGACCCTATAGCCTCACCAGTGTTTCCTCAGGTGAGAATTTCATTCTGCTTTTGGGAAACAACTTCTCTTGTTTGTCAAGGTCACTTAGAACATGACTGCCTTCCTCTGAGGTATTGAAAAGTCCACCGAATTTGGTGTCCTCTGTGACCAATAAACACATTTTAACTGAATGACCCTAGATCAAACAAAGATTTTGATAGCATTAAAGATCCCTGAATTAACACAACTGCATCACCAATGACTATTTCTCCTCACTGGACACTTCAGAGTATGAACAACTCCACATATCCAATTGTGTTCACTTGGCTTATTGATCCAGCCTTGGTCCAGACCAGGGTTTCTCAACCTCAGCACTACTGACATTGGGGGTCAGAAATAGCAGCACCCCTGGCTTCTACCCACTAGATACCAGTAGTACCCCTCCCTAGTTGTGACAACTAAAAATGTCTCCAGACATTGCCAAATGTCCCCTGGAGGCAAAATCACTCTTTGGTTGAGAACCACTGTTTCAAACATATGACTTGTCTCTAATCTTCTTTTCTTTCACAACAAAAATCAGATTAGTTCAAGGAAATTTGCTCTTCACAAAGCCTACCCAGCATCCCAAGGGATCACCATAACAAGGAGAAGCTTTTCCATATTATCTAGTTTCATCCACTGAGATCAGCATTGTTGTTGTTATTAGTTGTCATCAAGTTGGCACCGATTCATGGAGATCCCATGTACAACAGAACAAATTGTTGCTCGGACCTGCACCATCTTCACCATCGTTGGTTTGCTCAAGTCCATTGTTTTGGCCACTGTGTATTTTGAGTGACTTCCAACCTAGGAGTCTCATCTTCCAGGACTACATCGGACAATATTCTGTTGTGCTCCATAAGGTTTTCATTAGCTAATTTTAGGAGGTAGATTTCTAGGCCTTTCTTCCTAGTCTGACTTAGTCTGGACACTCTGCTGAAACATGCCCAACATGGGCAACCCTGCTGGTATTTGAAATTCTGGTGGCATAGCTTCCAGCATCATAGCAACACACAAGCCATCACAGTACGACAAACTGACAGATTAACATTATCACTCCCATTTTACTGATGCAGAGTGGTTGAGCTATGAATTCATTACCATATTTGAACCCAGATAGGCCTGGATCCAAAGTTTATGCTCTTCCCACCATCCAATACAGCCTCTTCTCTAGATGGGCAAATGATTTGCTATGGTCAGTGTCACCCTTTCCCCTTTTACAAGACGGACACTTCATCTTGTCTTCTTTAAATAAAATCTACCTCTGGTCCTCTGAGGTGAACAAGAGGGAAATCCTGGATGGAGAATTCCTTGCCAGGGTCAACCTTGGCAGATTTGGGTTTATTTTGTTAACAGAGATGGCAATTCCCTAGTGCATCTTTAAAAGGCTGTTCCTTTTTCCTTTTTACAGTCTTGAGAGTTTCACTTCCCCCTGGTCTTATCTCTACTCACACCACACTCACATCCAGTCCCACTTCGCCTGCTCACTGGAGTGTGGTGGCTTGTAGATTGCTCTTCTCCAGTGTTTCAGACTGTCAGCAGCAGGGTCTTATTATTTTTGCTGTTAGCTACTGTCAAGTTGGCCCTGACTCATGGTGACCTCACGCACAATGGAGTGAAACACTGCCTGGTCCTGCACCATTCCCATGATTGGTTGCAGATTGGACTGTTCCTAGTTCATCTTAGTCTGGAAGCTCTACTGAAACCTGCTCAGCATCATAGCAACATGCAAGCCTCTACTGACAGAGGGGTGTGGCTTTGTTTGAAGTGCATTGGCTGGGAATTGAACCCAGGTCTCTCTCATGGAAGGTGAGAATTCTATCACTGACCCACCACAGCCCTCTACATTTACATAAGACTTTATATTTTCAAAGCTCCTTCCAATGCACTGCCACATTTGATTCCTGCCACAACCTCTGAGGGAGCCTGGATGATCAGATTATGGAGATGAAGAAAATGGAGGCTGGGGGAGACTCCAGGTCATCCAGCTGGTCAATGGCAGGAAAAGGCCTGTAAGCCAGGCAAACCTGCTGACCTCACTTGCAGTCCTCTTTCATAGGGGACAGTTGTTTTTGTTAGATGGTCGTGGAGTTCTTTTTATAAAGACTCTGTGCTTTTGTAGTTGTTCACTCTGCTATTTGTCCTCCACATTTCTCTGAGGGCTGATTCCCTGGGTTCTCTCTTATCTTACAGACAGGACTGTTTTGCTTTTTTGGTTTTTTTTTTTTCTTTGTTGTCACACAAGAAGCCACTTAACTGCCTCATTTTCTCCCTTCAATGGTCTCTGTCGTCTTTATACAAGCACCCTCAGGTCTAAGGATAGCTTATTTCAGCTGCATCCTTTCCATGCAAATAATTTCTCCTATCAAGCAGCACCAGAAGCTTCCTTCCCCCCCCACCCCCGTGACCACGGGGGATGTGCTCCCCCTTCTTTCTTGTGGTAGGTGTCCAGCCTTACCCCAGCTCAGTGCCAGCACCTACTGGAGCCCTGAAGCCACTCCTCACCCACTCAGTCTCCTCCTTTCGTCTCACCTATGCCTATCTCACTGGACTGAAGTGAGAACTTGATGAAACACTGCATGTGAGCTCAAAGTCCTGTACACAACCAGGGTATTACGACAAATTTCGTGTATGATGTGGAAAGGGCATCCTGTTCACTCAGATCTTTTGTCCCTTGGATTTTTTTCCCTGTTGGCTTTTACTTGACAATGTCCTGAGCTTGTGGAAATGTTCTTTCCTGTAGCCTGTTGTCTTTAGCTCATGGATTTCTCTCTTTTCTTCCTTAGGACCCTGAATGTTATCATTTTGTGGTCCTTTTGCATTGAAGTTCCTGGGCACGTTTCTTCAAAGGTAGGAGAAACGTGGTCATGTTTAGAGGCTGAGCAGGATTCAGTGCAGAGGGAGGAGTTGAAGATAATAGGAGACAGAAAGGAGTATTGAAAGAGCAAAGTCCTAGAGGAGATAAGAGAAGAAGTTTCCAAAAATAGGAGCAAGGACACTCTGAGATAGGAGGGATGGAAATAAGATGGGTGTGGATGTAGACTCTTGGGAGTGGGAGGAGAAAGGAGCATTTTAAGACCATCATCTTAGTGCAGTTGGAGGCTCAGTGAAGCTGGGCACTGGGTGAGGCATTGGTTAGCCCAGCAGTGCTCAGTGACCTAGTGTCAGGTAGAGAGGGATTGTATAGTGAGTGAAGTTTGGAGGTTTGAAGAACAGGTGTTGGAAGAACAGGGTTGTGAAGGAGAAGAACACACAAGTCCAAACTGGTAACCAGTGGAATTCAGGCTGGGCTGGAAGAAAGTAAAGCAAAAAGGGTTAGTAGACTTGAATCAAGTCCTTAACAAGGGGGCCAAAAGACTAGAGATTTGTGGTCTGAAGTTTCAAGATGCAAGTTTAAGGTTTCTGACAGAACATTTCTAGATGATGACAAGACCCAAGATGTGACAATACAAGTGGGCTACCAGGGGACAACAGAGGTAAGGGTCACTGCACACAGCTATGTGGACATGCTCTGCTCCCATGATCATGCCTGGTATCACACACAATGGGTAAAACGTTACAAGTCCTGTCCCACGAATAAGTTCTGAATGACTTTGCCCCATACCCTGTCTTCACTAACCCTCCCAATCATAGATTTCACCAGCTTCACCTTTACCTTTGCTTCTCCACTCAGACTTCTTGCATGCTTTTTATTCCACTGTCAAATAATGACTTTGACTACTCCCAACAATGATTCCACTTTTATATCTTCAGTATGGATTACACTTGAATGTAAAGAAAACAAAAATCTTCAGAAGTGGACCAACAAAAAAGATCATGATAAATGGAGAAAAAACTGAAGTTGTCAACAATTTCATTCTACTTGGATCAACAATCAATTCTCATGGAAGCATCAGTCAAGAAATAACAATGTATTGAATTGGGCAAATCTGCTGCAAAAGACCTCTTTAAAGTTCTAAAAAGAAAAGATGTCACTTTGATGACTAAGGTGCGTTGGACCCAAGCCATGATCTTTTCAATCACATCATATATATATATATATATATATATATATAAAGTGGACAATTAAAAAACAAAACAGAAGAAGAATTGATGCATTTGAATTGTGGTGTTGGTGAAGAATATTGAATATACCATGGACTGCCAGAAGAACAAACAAATCAGTTTTAGGAGACATATAACCACAATGCCTCATAGAAGCATTTTGACTTAAGACATGCCGTCAGGAAAGACCAATCGCTAGTAAAGAACATCATGTTTGGTAATGTAGAGAGTCAGTGAAAACGAGGGAAACCTGCCATGAGATGGATTGACGCAATAGCCACAATGGACTCAAACATACCAACGATCATGAAGATGGCGCAAGATGAGGCAACATTTTGTTCTGTTATACATAAGATCACCATGAGTTAGAGATGACTTAATGGCAACTAAGAACAAAAACAGCAACATCCTGGCAAGACAATTCCAGATTCCCTAAGGTGTTCCTTCTTCCTGCGGACTCTCCTTCCTGGACACCACTCCCAAGAGGGTTGCTTTCACCTAGCTGGCCTTGGCCTCAGACGGGATGTGGCTAGGCCCTATGAACCTTGAAATCACCCAAGATGATGGCCAGCTTCTGGGTGGAGCAGAGGCCCCTAAACCAGGTTCTCAAGGAATGTGGACAGCTAATAGCATATGATTTTTATTTTCCCTGCTCGAACTGAAATTCCTATAGGAGGCAGGCAGATCAATACACAAGTAATGTCATCCAATGTCATGTGATAGAGACTGGAGGGGCCTACAACAACTTGGAGGACACATGTTCCCTCTACATGGAACAGGAGCTGCTTAACCCCAAAATCGTTGCCATGCGAAAATGTGGGTCAGAGTTGCCAGAGCTTTTAATCATTCAAAAGCAGCCAGAAATCTAGGTTTCATGTAAAATCGGCTGGTTTTTAAATGATGACAACCGATTCCAAAGAAATTTTTAAGGCCCATGCTAGCCAAACCACCTATGATGGTTGAATTTGGCCTGAGGGCTGCCAGTTTGCCTGGGTAATGGTGTGGACATGGCAGAGGGAAACTCAGAGAAAGCTTGTTTTCCAGCCTAGAAGTCTGGAGGCAGGAGTAGGGGTTGGGGCATGTCAACGAAGAGACTTCCTGTGAAGGTATGACTTTTTTTCCCCCCTCTTGGACTCAAAGAACAGTTATAGTTAACAATGAATTTTAAGATTTTTTTTTCTCTCACATTTTAATTCTCTTTATCTTTAACTCTTTGGAAAAGTCTGTTAAACACACAGAGATTTGGTTGATGCTATTTTGGAAAACTGAGAGAAAAGCAATGAAAGGAAATAAAGTTCCCCGATTGAGCCCTTCTTTGGCATCAGTATGATGTGGTTGCACTTTATACAGATCAGCAGGTCTGGAGAACCAGGAAGAGACCAGCAGGTAAGTGAGTGGAGGCCCAGGACACAACTGGGAGAGTAAAGAAGAAGCAGGAAACGGGAAGAAACAGCTGAAGGGGCAACTGACCCTGCTGTGGACTCAGGTCAAACCTAGAGACTGGATGACAACGATCCCCAAAGTTGGTGGAGGCCGACAAAAGGAGATCTTCACCAAACGTTGCTAGGTAGAAAAGCAGCTCATAAGAAAAGATTAGAGAATGATCACTTTTGTGATTTAAGTTAATAAATATTTATGTAACTATATGTGTACAGAAAAAAGGTTGGAAGAAAGTATACAAAATATTAAAGGTGGGTATTTTTGTTATAAGGAACCCTGGCAGCTCAATGGTTAAGCTCTCAGCTGCTAATGAAAAGGTTGGCGGCTCAAACCCACCAGCTGCTCCACAAGAGAAAAAAGACCTGGTAATCTGCCCCCATAAAGATTACAGCCTAGGAAACCCCATGGGGCAGTTCTACTCTGTTCTATAGGATGGCTATGAGTCGGAATCAACCTGAGGCAACTGGAAACGCCATGGCTTGGGTCAGGTGCATTTTAGTCTTCAAGGTGACATCTTTGCTTTTTAACACTTTAAAGAGGTCTTTTGCCCCAGATTTGCCCAATGGAATACATCGTTTGATTTCTTGACTGTTGCTTCCATGGGCATTGATTGTGGATCCAAGTAAAATGAAATCCTTGACAACTTCAATATTTTCTCCATTTATCATGACATTTCTTATTGGTCCAGTTGTGAGGATTTTTGTTTTCTTTATGTTGACATGTAATCCATACTGAAGACTGTAGTCCTCAATCTTCATCAGTAGGTGCTTCAAGTCCTCTTCACTTTTAGCAAGTAAGGTTGTGTCATCTGCACATTGTAGGTTGTTAATGAGTCTTCCTCCAATCCTGATGATATGTTATTCTTCATATAGTCCAGCTTCTCTGATTATCTGCTCAGCATACAGATTGAATAAGTATGCACACCTTTCCTGAATTTAAACCACACAGTATCCCCTTGTTCTGTTCAAATTACAACCTTTTGATCTATGTACAAGTTCCTCATAAGCACAATTAAATGTACTGGAATTCCCATTCTTCAACACATTATCCATAATTTGTTATGATCCACACAGTCGAATGCCTTTGCATAGTCAATAAATCACAGGTAAACATCTTTCTGGTATTCTCTGTTTTCAGCCAGGATCCATCTGACATCAGCAATGATATCCCTGGTTCCACATCCTCTTCTGAACCCTGCTTGAATTTCTGGCAGTTCCCTGTTAATATACTGCTGCAGCTGCTTTTGAATGCTCTTCAGCAAAATTTTACTTGAGTGTGGTATTAATGATATTGTTTGATAATTTCCAGATTCAGTTGGATCATCTTTCCTGGGAATAGGTATAAATATGGATCTCTTCCAGTCAGTTGGTCAGGTAGCTGTCTTCCAAATTTCTTGGCATAGAGAAGTGAGCACTTCGAGTGCTGCATCTGTTTGTTGAAACATCTCAATTGGTATTCCATCAATTCCTGAAGCCTTGTTTTTAGCCAATGCCTTCAGTTCACCTTGGACCTCTATCTTCAGTACCATCGGTTCTTGATCATATGGTGCCTCCTGAAATGGTTGAACATTGACCAAATCTTTTTGGTATAGTGACTCTGTGTATTCCTTCCATCTTCTTTTGATGCTTCCTGCATCATTTAATATTTTCCATAGTTGCTCTTTATTCTTGTGTACCTCTCTGTGTCTTCCTTTGCCTTGGTAACTTTGTGCTGACTTGCTCTGTATTGTGTATTGCCTTTCCCTTCACCAGAATTAATACGCATCTACTATCTAGTAAGTGATTCTCCCTTCCGGCCCCTCCCATCTCTGGTAACTATCAAAGAATGTTTCTTTCTGTGTGTAAATCTATTATTGACTTTTTATAATAGTGGTCTCATACAGTATTTGTCCTTTTGTGGTCGATGTCTTTCACTCAGCGTAATATCCTCCAGATTCATTCATGTTGTGAGATGTTTCACAGAGTCATCATTATTCTTTATCACTGCATAGTATTCCATTGTATGTATGTACCACAGTTTATCCATTCATCTGTTGATGGACACTAGGGTTGCTTCAGTTTTTTTGCTATTATGAATAATAGTGCAAAGAACATGGATGTGCATATGTCTATTCATGTCACTTATTTCTCTAGGATATTTACAAAGGACAGGGATTGCTGGATCATATGGTATTTCTATTTCTAGCTTTTTGAGGAAGCCCCATACCATTTCCATAGTGGTTGTACAATTTTACAATCCTACCAGCAATGTATAAGAGTTCCAATCTCCCCACAACCTCTCCCACATTTGTTGTTTTCTGTTTTTTTAAATCAGTGCCGTTTTTACAGGGGTGAGATGGTCTCTCATTGTAATTTTGATTTGCATCCCTTTAATGGCTAATGATCGAGAGCATCTCTTCATGTGTTTGTTAGCCACTTGAATGTCTTCTTTGGTGAAGTGTCTGTTCATATCCTTTGCTATTTTTTGATTGGATTGTTTGTCTTTTTGTTGTTGTTTGAAGTCGTCTATGTATTTTAGATTTTAGACCCTTGTCAGATACGTCATTGCCAAAAAATTTTTCCCATTCTGTAGGTTCTCTTTTTACTCTATTGGTAAAGTCTTTTAATGAGCATAAGTATTTAATTTTTAGGAGGTCCCGGTTATCTAGTTTATCTTCTGTGTTTGTGCATTTTTAATTATGTTGGCTAGTGTATTTATGCCAGAAATTAGGACCTCCAGCTTTGTCCCTATGTTATCTTCCAGGTTTAAGATTTAGGTCTTTGATCCATTTTGAGTTAGTTTCTGTGTGTGGTGTTAGGTATGGATCCTATTTCAATTTTCTCCAAATGGATATCCAGTTTTGCCAGCACCATTTCCTGAAGAGACTATCTCTTCCCCATTGAATGGACTTCAACACTTTGTTGAAGATCAGCTGTCCATGGATGATTTACTTCTGGATTCTGGATTTATAGGTGAAGACTGTGAGGCACAGAGAGTTTAAGTCATTTGCCCAAAGCCACACAGCAAGTAAATGGGGGAGTCAGGATTTGAACTCAGGTCTGTCTTATTCCAGAACTTGTGCCCTTAAATGCTACACTGTTAGCTCTAATCGTTGGCCAACAACAATGAGGAAATGAACAAGACTCCTTTGTCCTGGACCTCAGAGTGTGTGTGGACATCCTTCTGGTGCAAGGCCTCCTGCTCTATTACTTTTGGCTAAAAACCATGGCAACCTGGAATAACCCAGGCCCCTCTGGCCCACATTCTTGGCATGCTTGCCAGACAACTCTGTCTCACACTGATTGCATCATTACCCTGATCCTGAGCTGAGAAGTCAAAATCTCCTTCTCTTCACATTTATGTATAACTTTTTTAGTCTGTCAGTCTGCCAACATGAGTTTTCCTTTTGCTTTCCCTACACTCCATTCTGGCCTTGTCCTAACTTTCCAAGTCTCTTCTGGATCTTGGCTTCCCTTTGGGCTTAGAAAACTCAGCACTGACTCTGACTTGAAGCCTTCCCCTCGTTTGGCCAGATCGAAGACACTCTTCTTTTTCTTTGGGACATAGAACCCTTTTCTCACATCACACTGCTATTGACAAATTGGAAACTTTCCCCTCTAAACCACTTGTACAGGGAGACATGTAGGGCCCACCCATCCCTTCCCCTTTCTACTCGCCTGCTTGTTTTAGCTAAGACTGGTCAGTATCACTTATGCCAATGCGAGGTAGAAGGCAGTTAATATTCTGGAGAAATACATGGGCATGACATGGAACTGGGTTTTCAATAGAATAGCCACCTTCCAGATTCATTGAGTACTGGGATGACCAATTTTCCCTCAAGCCCTCTGGTTTTCTGTTCCTCCTCTTCTCTGGTAGGAAAAAGCCCAAGCTGTTTTAAAGGCTTCTTTTAAATACCAAGAACGTTCCTTCTTAATCACATTGTTCTATGCCCTAAAGAACCCATTCTCAAACTGAGAACAATTTTTGCTGCAGTGATTGTAGACCTGGCTCTGCTGGTTAGCTGTGTGTTTTCGAGCAGTAACTCAAACTCCCTGAGCCTGAATCTCTTTTGCTGTTAAATGCTAGTGGTAATCCATACAGTGTTGCAAAGTAAAGTGATTCAGAAAGCATCAATAACAATGTAGTTGTAAAGTCATATTATCCTACTGAGTTTCCAGTCTTGGAGGTCTGTGATATAAAACCATCAAAATTGGTACTTCGACTTCCAGGAGGGAAATAAAAATCCTTTAGCAGCTTGTTTTAAGGGTAGAAGTAATGGCAGTGATGAGGAGGGGGTGCTTGGGGTTGCCTTAACGAAAAACTAAACTGCTGCCATCAAGTCAATTCTGACTCATAGAGACCGTATAGGACAGAGTAAAACTGCCCAACAGGGTTTCCAAGGAGAGGCTGGTGGATTCAAACTGCCAATATTTTTGTGGTTAGTAGCCGGGCACTTAACCACTGCACCACCAGGACCCCAGGATTGCCGTAGTCTCTTCCTATTCCATGATACAGACAATTGCATGATTTTCAATCTTAAAAGTGCAATGCAAGTACAGTTTGAAGGCCCCACCCCCACATGGAAAGAAGGGTTTTTTGTATCTTCTTTCCCACCTGATGTAGCAGAAATTTCCAAATCACACCAGATTGGAGTAAAATTGCAATGTGGAAAAAAATCTGGATAATATAGTAACACATATATAATAAAAAGGTATCTATATGTATAGTCATAGTATTCTTTCAAGTAGATTAGTCATAATGATCACTTCATAAGAAGTAGATATAAACAGAGAAGAGTGTTTATAACAGAGCACAGTGAATTTTTAGGCTCTTTCTAAGACCTGCTCTTGCATCGGCGCCCAGTAGAATGCCTATATCTCTAATGTGATAAAGTCTAGAAATGAGAGTTAAGATCAAGAAGGAGTTGTTCTTCACAGATTTACCAGTTAGGAATACTTGTAGCTACTAACGACGGTAAACCCAACACACAGTGGTTTAAACCATACAGACACCTTTTGTTTACTTTAAAACTCCAAAGTTGATCTCTGTGCTTTAATAATGCCATAAAAGACCTAGACCTTTATATCTTTCCCCCAACCATCTAATGCATGTTGATTTTTATCCTTATATTGATCACCTCATATTTGCAAAATAGCTGCCACAGCTCCCAGTATTACATCTTCATTTGACAGCATCCCTGTCAAGAAGGAAGGAAGAAGGAGGAAGGGGTACAGAAACAAAACAAAACAACAACAAAATCCCAAAATCTCTTCTCTTTGTGTGACTCTAACGTCAGTGAGGAAAATCTTTCCCAGAAGTACCCCTCCCCACCGCCCCCCCACCCCAACACTTTGCATTGTTTTTCATAGTCCGGAATCAGGTCACATGTCACCTCTAGACCAATCATGGGCAAAGGAGTAAGAGGTTCCCATTATGATTCATCCCTGGGGCTGGATGAATTGCAGCCTGAGTGACTGTTGGGTAGACAACCAACAGTGTTAGCCACAACAAAGTAATACAAATGTGTGGGTTTACAGAAAACAAGGAATGTGCGTTAAGTAAAAACACATTTTCAAATATAAAGTAGATGTATGTTTTATTCATGAGCTAGAAAACAAGAAACAAATGTATAAAAAGATGTAGTGGGACACGCAGGCAGAGAGTACATATACCACATTTCGGGGCCTGAGTGTGCTTGTCTTCTCTAAGCAGGGGAGACTTTTGAGTGGGTGAGACTCAATTAGGTGGAACCCATGGAGGCAAGAAAACTGACATTTGGTGGACACACTTTTATGGAGATATCTGTAGGGAACGAATTGCTGCATCCAACTAAGGTCTCTAAAAAAGGTGTTCCCTATGGTGGAATGCAAGGAGCCTTAGTGGTGCAGTGGTTAAGTGCTTGGCTGCTAACTGAAAGGTCAGCAGTTCAAAACCACCAGGCGCTTCTAGAGAGAAAGATGTGGTAGTCTGCTTCCATAAAGATTTTAGCCTTGGAAACCCTATGGGGCAGTTCTACTCTGTCCTATAGGGTTGCTATGAGTTGGAATTGACCGGATGACAATGAGGTCTTTTTTTATGGTGGAATGCAGTGGACATCTGCCTGCTAGCCAGTTCTTTGAGGATCTGCCCTTCTACCTTCTATGTGAATTTCTGCTCTGCAGCCAATCCCAAGACTCCACCATATGGCCTCTGGGGGACATGTGATCCCCATTTAGACCTACTAAATTGTCTATCCTGGGCATATGAACCCAGAGCAGAAACTCAGGGGGACAAACACAGTTGGATTAAGTCACTGTGTGGCAATGCCTAAGAGGAAGCTTCTACAGTACCTGCTACTGGTATCCTTGGGCCTTTCATGTCTTCAATCATTCCCAGGGCTTAATTTTTCTGCTCTTCCTTTCTATTCATTCATTCATCCCACAAATATTTTTGAACACACCATGTGAGCCATACTGTCCTAGGTTTTGGAGCTAGAGCAACAAATAAGATTGTCAAGGTCCCTGCCTTCTTGGAGCTTGCAGTCTACTGAGGAAAACAGATGACTAACAAGCAAACATGATAGTTACAGACTGGACAACTACTATGAAGGAAATAAGCAGCTGGTGTGATAGAGCCCAGCTGGAAGGCCACTTCAGATAGAGAGATTAGGGAAAGCTTCCATGAGCTACCCATGAGCCACCTAATAATCCTCCTTTCTTGTTTTATGTAGCCGGGGTCAGTTTCTGTTGCTTGCAGCCAAATACTCCTAAAAGACACATAGAACAAGGGAATTCACTAGACCCTATCACAACCTGGAAACACTAGCCTCTGCATCATGAACCCCCCCACCCCTTACTCTGAATCCATGGGCTCAAACAATCTCTTGATAACTAATATGATTTATGTTAAAAAACCTAGAAAATATGTTGACATGCATATAACATTAATCTAGAGGAAGGGTGTTCTGGACAGCAGATGGAAGTTTTCTGCCTACTGCATACTAATAAAGGAGCTTTCCAGTATAAGACTTGTCTGAATCTGGGCAGAATGAGTCAGTTCTCCTAGGGTCTGACCTTATCCCTAAATAAGATGATGACTTCGGAAGGACAGAACTAAGAGGCCAGGGCTAGTACCCGGGTAATGCAGCAAGGTGCCACAGCCCATGAAGTCTGGCTGAAGTCTGGCTTAGAGAGTCTATGCCTCTTATCCACCATCTTTTAATACTGGAGGATAAATTTGAAGTCATCTAGACCTCATAGAATTAGTAAGGAAATGTAAGTCTAGAGAATTGAAGTGACCCAAGGAGCTGGCCAGAGGTCACACAGCTAGTTAGTAGTTAGTCACACAGCTAGGACCCCAGACTGACAACCTGACTGCACAACTCAAGGCGCCCTAGCATTGAACTCTGGCTGTTACATCTATGGAACAAAGCATCTTAAAACAAAGCATTTTTCATTCAATGCACAATGACCAAAGACCTACTACGCGGCATTGTTCATCCCATATAAAGAGAACAACCTGACAGCATACGAAGGCATTGCTATGGATTGAATTGTCTCCCCCGCCCCTTGATTCAAATTGTGCCATGTTGAATTCCTGGTCCTTGTACTTGTGGATGTGATTCTGTTTGGAAACAAGGGTTTCCTTTTGTTATATAAATTAATGAGGTCATACCCATTTCGGGTGGATCCTAAACCTAATCACTAATGAATTATAAAAAGACCAGAATAGACACAGAGACACACACACAGGGGAAGAGACAGAACACGTGAGAATTGTCTACAAGCCAAAGAATGACAAGGATTGCCAGCAGGTCACCAGAAACTAGGAGAGAGGTCCACATGGCCAAGACCCTCATTTAGACTTTTAGCTTCCAGAACTGTAAGAAACTAAATTTCTATTCTTTAAAGTCACTCAGTTGTTGTATTGTTGTTATGGCAGCCCCAAGAAACTAAGATAGGTATGATGTGTTCTTTCACTCAACACCTAATTGTTGTGTACCTGCTATGTGCCAGGATGTGTGGCTGCATAGTGTTGGGAGACGGGGCTGGAAAAGTAGGCTTGAATGACATGGTGAAGGGCCTTGACTGTCTTGCTGTAGAAAAGTAGACTTAACCCTTAGGCAACAGGGATCCCTTGAAGGTTTTTAAGCAAAGGAAGTGATGTGATCTGACCTGTGCATTAGAGAGCCACATCTAATGGGAAAGGGTACCAGAGCAGATTTTTTTTTAAAAGTTGCCATTGAGTCAATTCCAACTCATGGTGACCTGATGTGTGTCAGGGTAGAACTGCTCCATAGGGTTTTCAAGGGCTGATTTTTTTTTTTTTAATTGTACTTCAGGTGAAGGCTTACAGAACAAATAGTTTCTCATGAAACAGTAGTACACAAATTGTTTTATGACATTGGTTAACAACCCCACAACATG
>NW_004444017.1:8617381-8699098 GCF_000243295.1 Trichechus manatus latirostris
ATTTTTGAATGTTTATCTTGTATCCTGCTACTCTGCTGAATCTTTCTATTAGTTCCAGTAGATTTCTCATGGAGTCTTTAGGGTTTTCTGTGTATAGTATCATATCATCTGCAAACAGGGACAGTTTAACTTCTTCATTACCAATTTGGATGCCCTTTATTTCTTTTTCTTGTCAATCGCTGATATTTTTGAAGAAAATCATCACGCCTTTCTTTCAAGACACCTCTGAGTAGACTCGAGTCTCCAACCTTTCAGTTAGCAGCTGAGCACATTAACTGTTTACACCACTGGAATTGACTCAATGGCACTGGTTTTTAGAGCAGGATTGTTGTTATCGTTAGCTGCCATTGACTCAACTCCGACTCATGCCAAACTTATACATAACAGAACAAAACGTTGTCTGGTCCTGTACCATTTTTATGAACATTGGTATGTTTGAGTCCATTGTTATGGCTAGTGTGTCAATACATTTCATTGAGGGTTGCCCCTCAGGAGGTATAAAAACAGTTTAGGTGATTGATGACGAAGGCTTAAACTAAAACAATGGAAACAGGAATAAAACAATTTTAGAGACATTGCACTGATATCCATAAGGCTTGGAAGAAAGAGGAGAGGGAGGAATCTAGTTCCGGAGTGACCAGTTGCATAAGGAAAACGAGGACCTGAGAAGCAGTAGCGGGAGAGGAATTGGGGATGAGGTGATGATTTTGTTTTAGCCTTGTGGGGTCCCAGGTGTCAGGGGAACATTCACCTTGATATGTGTAACCCCTGGACCTACTGAACCACAATTTGTGAAGTAGCGTCTCATACTTCAGAGAGGAAAAAGACACTGTTTCTCAAAGTCAGTCTGAAAACAAATAGTAGAAATTTAAAAAGTGGGACAAAAGTGGTTTAAAGACAATTTGATTGTCTGGAGGAGGGCTGTGGATGAGCAGAGGAAGGGGAAGAGTGCAACAAGAATTGAAGGAGGGAGCAGATTAAAGCAAGTCACAAATAGACAAGGGCAAGAGTAACCAAATGAAAGGTAGAAAAAAAGATGTGGAAATGTGGAGTAGGAAGGAAAAAGGTGGGACATGGAAGATGTGAGGGTGGAAGGTACCTCTCTGTTGGAGGAGCTACAGGACACAATTCTTTTCAAGGTTTCTTGTCCCTGGTACTCTCTTAGAATTACTTGCCTTATTTATATCTGTGCAAAAGGACATTTTATGAAAAGGAGCCTGCCTGGATTGGGCTGTCCCGTGGGTCATTTGGTGTTCATCAATAGTCTTAAAAACAACTGCTTCCACCTTAAAATTTTTTGTTGGGAAAACACGGAAGGTGTATAAGAGGTGCTCATATCAGATCTGCTCCTGGTATTTTTCTTTATCATCTTCCTCCTCACCTTCCTCTTGGCTTCCCAGGTCAAAAGAGCAGAACTTCCTGTCTGAATTTTAAAGCCTCTGTCGCCTTTATTTTGTTCCCGGCTCAATGGAGACGAATTCCAAGTTGAAGACAAACAATTGTGCCTTGTGTACAGTCACTGCGTGTTGAAAAGACTCTGAGAGCCTTTTCACAAGCCTGTGTTAGGGAAAATTCCCAGTGGGGAAGGGAAGGAGGGTCAATCCATCCTGAAAGGAGGAATTTCAGTTGCTTTGAAAATGAAATTTTTCTAAGTAAATTCATAAAATTCAAAAATGTCTAATAAGAAAGGGAAAGCAAAGTGAACTTCAGAGGGAGAAATAACACACCACAAAAAGAAAAAAAAAAAAAATCCCTGATAGTAAGAAAAGTCGATTATAGACCATCAGCCTGCTGGCTGGCAATTTGCGCCAGTGATCTCTGGCTGTCCAAAGTTATGGTCACTTCTTAATCACAAAAGCTGAAGCTGAAGAGCTTTTGGGTAAACTGATGTGCAGTGATGTGTAGGTGTACTGCATCCCCAGTCTTATGACTCTTGCCTGGGTAAAATCGCCTCTACTTCCACATTCCCCAATTCTCAACTTACAGAAATGCGCAGGTCACGGATCTAGTAAAGAAAAAAATTCTACTAAAATTCCATCTTCAGGATACAGTTTACTTCTAATATAAGAATAGAAGCCCTGGTGGCCCACTGGGTAAACGCTCAGCTGCTAACCGAAAGGTCAGCAGTTCGAAACCAACAGCAGCTACTCGGGGAAAGATGTGGCAGTCTGTTTTTGTAAAGACTACAGCCTTGGAAATCCTATGTGGCAGTTTTTCTCTGTGCTATAGGGTCACTATGAGTTGGAATTGACTCAATGGCAGTAAGCACGTAAGGACTGGAAGCATTAGAGGTTCACTAGTAGAATTCTTCCCTTCCATGCAAGAGACGTGGGTTCGATTTCTGGCAAATGCACCTCATGTGCAGCTACCACCTGTCTGTCAGGAGAGGCTTATGTGTTGTGACGATTCTGAACAGGTTTCAGTGGAGCTTCCAGATTAAGACCAGCTAGGAAGAAAGGTTTGGTAATCTACTTCCAAAAATCAGCCATGAAAACTCTAAGGGTCAGCACAACTGATTATGGACCTGGTGGTGTTTTGTTCTGCTGTGTGTGGGGTCACTATGAGTCAGACTGAAGGTCAACAAGAAACTGTCAAATAGTATCAGTCATGTTGAAACCTCCCTCACCATTCCTTTCGCCAATCTCTACAGAAAGTATTTTCTGGACATTGTGATGCTATCCCCTCCTTTGTTGCTTCCTAAAACAGGCAAAATATTGTATTCATCAACAACCATAAGTATTTATTGAGTGCCTATTGTATACCAACCAACGGAGCTAGCACTGGTGTGAAATTCAATTTTAAAAGCCTAATTGACTTGAAATTAATTTTGGTGGAAATAAGTTATCTAGAAATGGTGTGAATTCAAAGTTACTGTACATTCCACTGTCACAGAGAGATATTTCTTTTGAATATGATAAACACTTTTTAAAGTAAAAATGTTTTGAGGATTCCCTCTCCACAGTATTATTTTTGGCATCCTCTGATAAAATACTTATTCATTTAATTCATTCAAGTATTTGACGATGTACTATGTACCAGGCACCGATCTAGATGCTAAATAATTCAGTGGTAGATGATAATAATTACAGTAATATATTGAATATCTTCTATGTGCAAGCATTGTGTTATGGGTTTATGTGAATTGATTTATCCCTTCCTCAAAACACTATAAGGTAGATGCTATTAATATTCCCGTTTTAAAAAATGAGAAAACTAGAGCACAGAGAGATTGAAGTACTTGCTCCAAGCCAGACAGCTAGTTAGTGATGGAGCCGGGATTTGAAGCCAGAAGCTAGGTCAAGAACCTCGGCTCTTAACTGCTTGGAGAACCCCTGGAGTTTACTTTTCTAGCCATTCAAACATTTGCTGGTATGGCTTCCTTTTCAAGCTCGCCACGGCCTCTGAGGGGTCCATGCTGCACAGATTGGGGAACCACTGGAATAGTAACAGTAAGCGCTAGATCTAGACTCCAAAAACCTGGACAGAAAACCTCAACAAATCATTTTAACCTTTTGAGACTGTTTTCTCATCTGTTAACCAGCAACCAGGTGCTGTGGAGTCATTTCCAACTTATGGCGACCCCATATGTGTCAGAGTAGAACTGTGCTCCATAGGGTGTTCAATCGCTGATTTTTCAGGTCTTTATTCTAAGACGCTTCTGGGTGGACTCAAACCCCCAAACTTTTGGTCAGCAGGGAGCACACTAGCCATTTGCCACACCCAGGGACTCCTTTCTCTTTTCTAAGTTGAGAATAACAACCTGATGTGAAGTAAAAATGAGGCGATGTATGTGGATTTTCTGCGTGGCCTCTGAAGCGCTATATTACACACCTACAAGGGATTGTACCCTTAACTGCATCTGTCTGCAAGGCTGTCCCATAATGGTCTCTACCAGCCTTGATGAGCTGCCATCAATGTGGCGAATCACTACAAGGGGTTAGAGGAGCAAGAGCAGCCCCAGCTCTGGCAATGCCAAGCTGACCTACAGTGTTCCTTTCATCTCCTCTTTAGCCAGGTGACCGTAGAACACTTTCAGCAGGTACAATTTTCTGCTCACACAAGGATGCTCTCACCGAAAAGTTATACTCAAAGATGCTCAAATTTTAAAATAATCGGCGATCAGCTTCACCCTAGTTAACACCCATGTTAATAACAAATGGCTCATGTATCAGTACAAAGTTGAGGAAATGTTTAGACAGCATCCACGCAGGATTAGTAATCTGTCAGTATTAATGGCATGAAATTCACTGTCCACAACGGAAATAACCCTTGTCACCTATTAAGGACTTAGAAGGTAGGGGACTTGAAAATCCATGAACCTTTATTCATTTTTAGGAGATGAGTTACACATGCGAAATAGAAGGTACATCAAAAAGTGTTTTGCCATCCTTCTATAGTTTGAAAAATTGTTTTGATGCCAGGAACGGTTACAGCCTTTAGACAAAGAGTTTAATTGTTAAGGTCAGATGGACTGGGCTTGAATCCTCGTTCTCCAGTTTCTAGTTGTGTGTGTTAGACAAGTTAACTCACCTCCCTGGGCCTCAGCTTCTTCACCTATGAAATGGAAATATAATATTTATATTCAGAGTTGTTAGGAGGATTTGAGATGATACATGCAAAGAACTCATCACAGTGACTAATAAACCAAACCAAACCCATTGCTGTCAGGTAGATTTCAGCTCATGGGGACCCCAGGTGTCACAGAGTAGGACTGCTCCATAGGGTTTCCTTGCCTGTAATTTTTATGGAAGCAGCTCACCAGGCCTTTCTTCCATAGCACCATTGGATTACATTGAAGAGCATCAATCTTTAGGTTAGTAGTTGAGTGCAAACTATTTGGGCCATCCAGGTACCTACCTCTGTGACTAATAGGTGCTCAATAAATAATAAGTATTTCCAGCTTTGGGAAAAAAAAATAAAGATTTTCCCCTTTTCCCAGATACCCCTAATTAGGTCTGAGATGCATCTGTTAGGTTCCTGATGCAAGCAGTTCATACCATGTTTTATAGCATAGCACAAGCATTTCCTATACTTCAGTAATGCCTGGCACAATAAAAAAAATTTTTTTCTTTTATTTGTTTATTTTTATATTGCTCTTTAAGTGAAAGTTTACAGTTCAAGTTAGTTTCTCATACAAAAATTTATACACACGTTATTATGTGACCCTAGTTGCTCTCCCTGTAATGTGAGCGCATACTCCTCTTATCCACCCCGGATTTCCCGTGTCCATTCAACCAGCTCCTGACCCCTCTCTGCCTTCCCATCTTACCTCTGGACAGAAGTTGCCCATATAATCTCATGTATCTACTTGAGCTAAGAAGCACTTGCTTCCTGAGTATTATTCTATGTCTTATAGTCCAGTCTAATCTTTGTCTGAAGAGTCGGCTTCAGGAATAGTTTCAGTTCTGGGCTAACAGAGAGTCCAGGGGCCAAGACTTCCAAGGTCCCTCCAGTTTCAGTCAAACCATTAAGTCTGGTCTTTTCACTAGAATTTGAGTTCTGCACCCCATTTTTCTCCTGCTCTGTCAGGGACTTTCTGTTGTATTCCCTGTCAGGGCAGTCATTGGTGGTAGCTGGGCACCATTTAGTCCTTCTGGTCTCAGGCTGATGGACTCTCTGGTTTATGTGGCCCTTTCTGTCTCTTGGGCTAATATTTTCATTGTGTCTTTGGTGTTCTTCATTCTCCTTTGCTCCACATAGGTTGGGACCAATTGATGCATCTTAGATGGCTGTTCATTAGCTTTAAAGACCCCAGACACCACTCACCAAAATGGGATGCAGAACATTTTCTTAAAAAACTTTGTTATGCCAATTGACCTAGATGTCCCCTGAAACCATGGTCCCCAGACCCCCACCCATGCTACTCTGTCCCTCTAAGTGTTTTGTTGTATCCAGGAAACTTCTTGGCTTTTGGTTTAGTCCAGTTGTGCTGACTTCCCCTGTATTGTGTATTGTCCTTCCCCTCACCTAAGATAAATCTTCCCTACTATCTAGTTAGTGAATACCCCTCTTCCTCCCTCCCCACCCTCATTACCATCAAAGAATGTTTTCTTCTGTGTTTAAACCTTTTCTTGAGTTCTTATCATAGTGGTCTCATACAATATTTGTCCTTTTGCCACTGACTAATTTCACTCAGCATAATGCCTTCCAGATTCATCCATGTTATGAGATGTTTCATGGATTCATCATTGTTCTTTATCATTGCATAGTATTCTATTGTGTGAATATACCATAATTTGTTTATCCATTCATCTGTTGATGGGCACCTAGGTTATTTCCATCTTTTTGCTATTGTGAATAGTGCTGCAATGAACATGGGTGTGCATATATCTATTCATGTGGTGGCTCTTATTTCTCTAGGATATATTCCAAGGAGTGGGATTGCTGGATTGTTTGGTACTTCTATTTCTAGCTCTTTAAGGAAGCACCAAATCGTTTTCCATTTTACATTCCCACCAGCAGTGTATAAGTGTTCCAGTCTCTCCACAACCTCTCCAACATTTATTATTTTGTGTTTTTTGGATTAATGCTAGCCTTGCTGCGGTAAGATGGTATCTCATTGTAGTTTTGATTTGCATTTCTCTAATGGCTAATGATCGTGAGCATTTCCTCATGTGTCTGTTAGCTGCCTGAATGTCTTCTTTGGTGAAGTGCCTGTTCATATCCCTTGCCCATTTTTTAATTGGGTTATTTGTCTTTTTGTTGTTGAGGTTTTGCAGTATCTTATAGATTTTAGAGATTAGACACTGATCAGATTTGTCACAGCCAAAATTTTTTTCCAAGTCTGTAGGTTGTCTTTTGACTCTTTTGATGAAGACTTTTGATGAGCATAAGTGTTTGATTTTTAGGAGCTCCCATTTATCTAGTTTCTCTTCTGGCATTTGTGCATTGTTAGTAATATTTTGTATTCTGTTTATGGCATGTATGAGGGCTCCTAGTGTTGTCCCTATTTTTTCTTCCATGATCTTTATCATTTTAGATTTTATATTTAGGTCTTTGATCGATTTTGAGTTAGTTTTTGTGCGGGGTGAGAGGTATGGGTCTAACTTCCTTTTTTTTGCAGATGGATATCCAGTTATGCCAGCACTGTTTGTTAAAGAGACTATTTTTTCCCCAGTTAATGGATTTTGGGCCTTTGTCAAATACCAGATGCTCATAGGTGGATGAATTTATGTCTGGATTCTCAATTCTGTTCCATCGAGCTATGTATCTGTTGTTGTACTAGTACCAGGCTGTTTTGTCTGCAGTGGCAGTATAATATCTTCTAAAATCAGGCAGTGTGAGGCCTCCACTTTGTTCTTCTTCTTCAGTAATGCTTTACTTATCCAGGGCCTCTTCCCTTTCCATATGAAGTTGGTGATTCATTTCTCCATCTTATTAATTTCGGATCTGGATTACATTGTATCTGTAGATCACTTTGGGTAGAATAGACATTTCCACAATGTTGAGTCTTCCTATCCATGAGCGAGGTACGTTTTTCAACTTATGGAGGTCTCTTTGGTTTCTTGCAGTAGTGTCTTGTAGTTTTCTTTGTATAGGTCTTTTATGTCTCTGGTTAGACTTATTCCTAAGTATTTTATTTTCATGAGTGCTATTGTAAATGGTATTGATTTGGTGATTTCCTCTTCGAGGTTCTTTTTGTTGGTGTAGAGGAATCCAACTGATTTTTGCACGGTTATCTTGTATCCTGATAACTTTGCTGAAATCTATTAGTTCCAGTAGTTTTCTTGTGGATTCTTTGAGGTTTTCTGTGTATAAGACCATATCATCTGCAAATAGAGATACTTCTACTTCTTTCTTGCCAATTTGGATGCCCTTTATTTCTCTTTCTAGCCTAATTGCTCTAGCTAGGACCGCCAGCACAATGTTGAATAAGAGTGGTGATAAAGGGCATCCTTGTCTGGTTCCCCTTGTCAAGGGGAATTCTTTCAAACTCTCTCCATTTAGGATGATGTTGGCTGTTGACTTTGCGTAAATGCCCTTAATTATACTGAGGAATTTCCCTTTTATTCTTATTTTGCTGAGAGTTTTTATCATGAATGGATGTTGGACTTTGTCAAATTCCTTTTCTGCATTGATTGATAAGATCATGTGGTTCTTGTCTTTTGTTTTTGTGATGGATTACATTGATTGTTTTTCTAATGTTGAACCATCCCTGCATACCTGGTATGAATACCACTTGATCATGGTGAATTATTTTCTTGATATGTTGCTGAATTCTATTGGCTAGAATTTTGTTGAGGATTTTTGCATCTATGTTCATGAGGGATATTGGTCTGTAATGTTGTTTTTTTGTGGTGTCTTTACCTGATTTTGGTATCGGGTTATGCTGGCTTCATAGAGTGAGTTTGAGAGTATTCCATCCTTTTCTATGCTCTGAAATACCTTTAGCAGTAGTGGTGTTAACTCTTCTCTGAAAGTTTGGCAGAATTCTCCAGGGAAACCATCAGGGCCAGGGCTTTTTTTGCTGGGAGTTTTTAATCACCTTTTCAATCTCTTCTTTTGTTAAAGGTTTATTTAATTGTTCTACTTCTGCTTGTGTTAGTTTAGGAAGGTAGCGTGTTTCTAGAAATTTGTCCATTTCCTCTAGGTTTTCAAATTTATTAGAGTACAATTTTTCATAGTAGTCTGTTATGCTTCTTTCAATTTCTGTTGGGTCTGTTGTGATATCACCCATCTCATTTCTTGTGTTGGTTATTTGCTTCCTCTCCTGTTTTTCTTTTGTCAATTTGGCCAATGGTTTATCGATTTTGTTGATCTTTTCAAAGAACCAGCTTTTGGTTTTGTTAACTCTTTCAATTGTTTTTGTATTTCATTTAATTCTGCTCTAATTTTTATTATTTGCTTTCTTCTGGTGCGCAAGGACTTCTTTTGCTGCTCTCTTTCTACTTGTTTGAGTTGTAGGATTAATGTTTTGATTTTGGCCCTTTCTTCTTTTTGGATGTGTGCATTTATTGCTATAAACTGACCTCTGAGCACTGCTTTTGTTGTGTCCCATAGATTCTGGTAGGATATATTTTCATTCTCATTTGATTCTGTGAATTTCTTTATTCCATGCTTAATTTCTTCTATAACCCAATAGTTTTTGAGCAAGGTGTTGTTCAGTTTCCATGTGTTTGATTATTTTTCCTTGCTTTTTCTGTTAATTATTTCTACTTTTATGGCTTCGTAGTCAGAAAAGATGCTTCGTAATATTTCGATGCTTTGGATTCTGTTAAGGGTTGCTTTACGGCCTAATATGTGGTCTATTCTGGAGAATGTTCTGTGTGCGTTGGAAAAGAATGTATGCTTAGCTGCTGTTAGGTGGAGTGTTCTATATACGCCTATGAGATTAAGCTGGTTGATTGTGGCATTTAGATCTTCTGTGTCTTTACTGACCTTCTTTCTGGATGTTCTGTCTTTCACCAAAAGTGGTGTGTTGAAGTCTCTTACTATTATTGTGGAGCTGTCTATCTCTCTTTTCAGTGCTGTTAAAGTTTGTTTTATGTATTTTGGAGTCCTGTCATTGGGTGCGTAAATATTTATTATGGTTATGTCCTCTTGGTGTAATGACCCTTTAAATCAGTACATAGTGTCATTCCTTATCCTTTGTGGTGGCTTTTACTTTAGAGTCTATTTTGTCAGAGATTCATATTGCCACTCCTGCTCTTTTTTGATTATTGTTTGCTTGATATAGTTTTTTCCATCCTTTGAGTTTTAGTTTGTTTGTGTCTTTAAGTCTAAGGTGTGTCTCTTGTAGGCAGTGTACAGACGGATCATGTTTTTTATGCATTCTGCCACTCTCTGTATCTTTATTGATGCATTTAGTCCATTTACATTCAGCATAATTATTGATAGGTATGAGTTTAGTGCTGTCATTTTGATGTCTTTTTTTATGTGTATTGTTGACAGTTTTTTTGTTCTACTTAATTTTCTGTGCTGAATCATTTTTCTTTATGTATTTTCTTTTCATCTTTTTTGTTGTTGCTGATTTTGTATTTGCTGAGTTTTTATGTTTTTCTTGTTTTTTATTTTGATATGTAGGATTGTTAGTTTCCTTTGTGATTACCTTAATGTTTACCTCTATTTTTCTAAGTTTAAACCAATATTTCATTTCTTTATATCACCTTGACTTCCTCTCCATATCAAAGATCTGTGCCTACATTTTTAGTCCCACTTTTTTGTTTTAATGTTGTCATCTTTTATATATTGACGTCTGTGTCTCCAAAAATAAATTTTTTAAGGGTTGATTTATGTTATATGTTGCCCAAAACTATATAAACACAAAATTATATCTAGACCCCTATGCAAGTATAAAACAAAACTGAATTTACAAACAGAAACCAAAAACCTCTGCAAAACTGGTATGCCTCAGAATAACAACATTAATGTGAGAGATGGTGTTTGGAGTAATCTTAATAACTGATCACAAGGGTGACCACAGCTTTGACCTCCTCAATGCCACTTTTCTTGCGTGCAGCCCCTTTCCTTGTTTGTGCAGCACTCTGGGATGTCATTTGGCTTCCACAGGCATCACTTATAAATCATTTAGAAATAAGTCCACCCAAGTTCCTTCTCATTAGCTCAAGATAATTACAGTAGTGCCACTTTGCCAATGTGACGGTGAATGCAAACACAGACTTGGGCACTAAACTCTCATAATTGCACTTGATTATGGGATAGATAATCATCCAGTTGATCCAGGTTATGCTAATATTAACTTGTTAAGGCTATCACTGACATGAATATACAAAATTTGAAAAACATCTCAGCAAACTCTTAGACCTAGAGGGGTCTACAGACCTTGGTTTAGAAACACTGAAGTGACCATTAAGCCCATGACCTTTGGCATCAAACTATCTGGGTTCAAATCCTGCACTGCCACGTTGTAGCTGTATGATCTTGGAGAAATTCACTCATTCAGTCATTCAACAAACCTTTAGGGAGTACATATTAATGCCAGGCACATTTCTAGGTACTAGGGATATAACTCCCCACACATCTGTCATTTTTCCCACTGTGGTGGCTTGCGTGTTGCTGTACTGCTGTAAGCTATGCCACCAGTATTTCAAATACCAGCAGGATCTTCCATGGTGAACAGGTTTTAGCAGAGTGTTCAGACTAAGACCGACTAGGAAGAAGGACCCAGCGGTCTACTTCTGAAAAGAATTAGCCAATGAAAACCTTATGAATAGCAGCAGAACATTGTCTGATATAGTGCTGGAAGATTAGCCCCTCAGGTTGGAGGCACTCAAAATACAACTGAGGAAGAGCTGCCTCCTCAAGGTAGAGTCGACCTTAATGATGTGGTTGGAGACAAGCTTTTGGGACCTTTGTCTGCTGATGTGCCACGACTCAAAATGAGAAGAAACAGCTGTAAACATCCATTAATAATCGGAACATGAAATGTACAAAGTATGAATCTAGGAGAATTAGAAGTCGTCAAAATGAAATGGAATGCATAAAGATCAATATCATAGACATCGGTGAGGTGAGGTGGACCTCGCCATATGAAATACACAGGAATCAAATCGGCTATATCTGTAGAAAGAGACAATGGAAAAGCTGAATATCATTAGTCAGAAGGAGGCCAGCAGCCAACTGCGGAACAGACCATCAATTGCTCATATGCAAGTTCAAGTTGAAGCTGAAGAAAATTAGACCAAGTCCACGAGAGCCAAAGTACGACTTTGAGTATATCCCATCTGAATTTAGAAACCATCTCAAGAATAGATTTGACGAGTTGAACGCTAATGACCAAAGACCAGATGAGTTGTGGAATGATGTAAGGACATCATACATGAAGAAAGCAAGAGGTCGTTAAAAAGACAGGGAAGAAAGAAACGATCAAAATGGATGTCAGAAGATACTCTGAAACTTGCTCTTGAAAGTTGAGTAGCTGAAGCAAAAGGAAGATATGATGAAGTAAAAGAGCTGAACAGAAGACTTCGAAGGACGGCTCAAGAAGACAAGGTATTATAATGACATGTGCAGAGAGCTGGAGTTAGAAAATCAAAAGGAAAGAACATGCTCAGCATTTCTCAAGCTGAAAGAACTGAAGAAAAAATTCAGTCCTCAAGTTGCACTGTTGAAGGATTCTATGCGGAAAATATTGAACAACGCAGAAGGCACCCAAAGAAGATGGAAGGAATACACAGAGTCATTGTACCAAAAAGAGACGGTCGATGTTCAATCATTTCAGAAGGTAACATATGATCAAGAACAGATGGTACTGAAGATAGAGGTCCAAGCTTCACTGAAGGCATTGACCAAAAAATAAAAATAAAAAAGGCTCCAGGAATTGGTAGAATACCAAATGAGATGTTTCAACAAATGGATGTAGCGCTGGAAGTGCTCACTCATCTGTGCCAAGAAATTTGGAAGACAGCTACCTGGCCCACTGACTGGAAGAGATCCATATTTATACCTATTCCCAAGAAAGGCGATCCAACCGAATGTGGAAATTATCAAACAATATCATTAATATCACACTCAAGTAAAATTTTGCTGAAGATCATTCAAAAGCGGCTGCAGCAGTATATCAACAGGGAACGGCCAGAAATTCAAGCAGGATTCAGAAGAGGATGTGGAACCAGGGTTATCATTGCTGATGTCAGATGGATCCTGGCTGAAAACAGAGAATACCAGAAAGATGTTTACTTGTGTTTTATTGACTATGCAAAGGCATTTGACTATGTGGATCATAACAAATTATGGACAACATTGCGAAGAATGGGAATCCCAGAACACTTAATTGTGCTCATGAGGAACTTATACATAGATCAAGAGGCAGTCGCTGGAACAGAACAAGAGAATACTGCGTGGTTGGAAGTCAGGAAAGGTGTGTGTCAGGGTTGTACTGATGGTACTGAAAGAAGAATTCCAACATGCACTGAAGGCAATGGTGAAAAACAAGGCTCCAGGAATTGACAGACTATCAATTGAGACGTTTCAACAAAGGATGCAACGCTGGAAATGCTCGCTTGTCTATGCCAAGAAATTTGGAAGACAGCTACCTGGCCCACTGACTGGAAGAGATCTATATTTGTGCCCGTTCCAAAGAAAGGTGATCCAACAGAATACGGAAATTATTAAATAGTATCATTAATATCACACACAAGTACTTTGGACATGTTTTCATGAAGGACCAGCGCTTGGAGAAGGACACCATGCTTGATAAAGTATAAGGTCAGCAAAAAAAAGTAAGACTCTCAATGAGATGGGTTGACCCAGAGGCTGCAACAATGGGCTCAAGCATAGCAAAGATCATGAGGATGGCGCAGGACCGGGGAGTGTTTCATTCTGTTGTACATGGGGTTGCTATGAGTAGGAATCGACTCGACATCAGCTAACAACAACAACAGGGATATAACTGGATACAAGAAAAACAAGGTCAGCTCCCTCATAGAGCTTACTTTCTAGAAACTACTGAAGAAATTACTTAACCTCCTCCTGGAGTCTACGTTTCTATGTCTCTAAAATGGGGATAATAATTGAGCCTAGTTTATAAGGCAGCTGCAGGACTAGACGAAATGATGCATGTTTAGAAGTTGTGCTGAATTTTTCTATTTGTCCTTCCAGTTCCACTCTCCAGCCTTCCCACCCTGCTCTGGGCCCAGGAAGCTGACCTGTATGGACTGCATACCCAGGCTCCTTGCCCTCTGGTTCTGTATGGGCTTGGCCATGAGAGGCCCTGGCAGAGATCAAAAGGTAGGAAAGTGGGTTGGGGTACTTATCCCCTAGGCTCCCTGACTGCTGGGCTTCTGGTTGTCAGTGGCCCCTTTCCTCCAATGACGGCCACAGTTCCTATCTCACAACCCTCTCCTTCAGCTTTAGCGCTCCTCCAGCTTCCAGATAAGGCTCCTTCTATGTACTCTTTGGAGTCCCTGGATGGCTAACAGTTAACGTACTTGGCTGCTACCAAAAGGTTGAAAGTTCAGTCCCACCCAGAGGCTACTCCGAAGAAAAGTCTCAGGATCTATTTTTAAAAAATCAGCCACTGAAAACTCTATGGAGCACAGTTCTACTCTGACACACGTGGGGTCAACGGCAACTGTTTTTTGCACCCTTCAGACTGAGGAGCAGGTACAGATTACCCAATAAGCAAGGTAAGCATGTGCTTAGGGCATCAATAAAACAGGAGCACCAGTTGTCCAAAGCAAAGACCGATAGATGCCAAGCAGACAGGACACAAGGAAAAGCAAGCACCGCAGTGGAAGGGAACTGACAGGGCACTAAATGAAAGGGATACCAGCTCTAGTGCATGAGAATGTGCTGGCAGGAAGTAAAGATCACACAAGGTCACTAGGGTGACCACATGCAAAGTTGTTTAAGCTATGAGGCCCCTACCACTTCAACACCTTCATTGACATCTGTCTCTTAAGGTCCCCTCCCATGTAATTGAAACTCCTTATCTCGGCAGGTCTCTTGGGAGGATACTATTTCTTTCTAATAGAGGTGGAGGGTGGGCTGTTGAGTCTAACTCTTGCTACATTCACCCAGTATGCAACTGGATCCAACATGAGTGGTTTCTGGGCAAGGACGCATTATATTAGTAGATAACAGATCTCTGATCCATTTTGAGAGAACCGTCTTGCACATTCACATCTACTGATCCAGCAACTCCAGCCAAGAGGGCTAGCAATGCTCTTTGCCATGATACAAACACAAGAGTATGCTCTTGTGCACGTCCTGGTAAACAATCAATGGGAACTCCAGTCCCAGATGACTCGCAAAAGTGAGTGAACTTGTATAAGTTGATCATTGTAATGAAGTCAATCAAGTTACTCTTTAACTGTATAGTATTTATGTACAATTATGTCCTCAATTTTGTAAACAATAATATTTATAATTTTAACTTTAAAATATATTTGGCATACACGCAGACACTATCTAGCATATGTTTAATATAATACTAACATGGGTAATAATTTAAAATAATACTAACACAGCAAACACCCAAAAAATATTGGAAATATTAATATTTATCTAACACCAAAAGTTTTAATTTATGTGTCAAGCGAGGTTTGTTTTTATTGTCTGTTGTGTGGGACACAGGGCTTGATATTACTCTATATATGCTAACAAACGAGGTATTAGGCATATTAAGAGGATGCAAAATTCAATATTTATTTATCATACAAAATATGTTTCTGTTTTGCAACAATGAGTGTGTTTCTAAACTCAGCTTCCAAGAAAGCAATGAAGGGTGTTTATCAGAACATCATATTTATATTTTATCAGAATATTTACATATCTCCTCATAAGGAAATTCCTTGAGGAAATAAATGAATCTTTAGATAATAAAAATTATATCAATATATTTTATTTTCCATTTTCCTTTGAAATGACTTTCTTTTAAGAAATTGATAGTGTTATGACTCACAAAACAAACTTGATCATCGAGAAGTGTGCTATTGTTACATCAATACTGGAGTTGAACAATTATACAAAGAAATAAAATGTACATTTTATAAATTTTGTTTACAATAACAATTGTATTTTCCTTTTCATTTCAGACTGATCGGGTATAAACTCAATATTCAGTTTTCTCTGGTCAACCACCTAAGTATGCACCAAAACCCAAACCAAACCTGTTGCGTCTATTCTGACTCTTAGTAATCCAATAGGACAGAGTAGAACTGCCCCACAGAGATTCAAAGGAGCACCTGGTGGATTCAAACTGCTGACCTTTTGGTTAGCAGACGTAGCTCTTAATCACTACAACACCAGGGTTTCCAGGAATGCACCAGCAGCATTATAATCACTGGACTCGTGATGTATCTGATCCTGTCATGCTCTTTGTGATGGCTTTCACCCGCATCGGGTATCAGCAGTAGTCCATTGAACTGTGAAGACACAGCATTAAAGGATGGAAAGTGAGTGCGCAAGTTTTTAAGCATTTTTCAAGATGAAAAACACTCGTGGAGATCTTCGAAGGGCCTGCCAACAAACATTATATGACAAACGAATGAAATTATTTCTGACTGCTTTGTAAATACTATTTCTTTTGACTATCTCACACCTGAAAAACACAATTACATGTTCCAAATCAACTTCTTTTACTTACTAATTTTCAAATATAAATTTTTGTGTTAATGTCCAAATTTGAATGTAAATTGTATTTTATAAATTTTACTTGTTTAATAAATTTTATTTATTTTAAATTATTGAAATTTATTTGCTGCAGAAGAACCAAATTTAAAAAGTGACATATTTTATATATAGGTAAAATGAAATAGCAACAACTAAATGGCACGCACAAATGAAAGCTCACAGAAGATGAAAAGGATTTGTGAATCCTTAAAAATAATTCCAAAATTAACTTCCCTTTTAAAACAAAATAAGTCAGAAGAAACTTCTTCCACTGAACAATCAGGTTTAATGGGTGCAAATCATTGTACTAGTACCACTAGTGCTGCAATTACTAATCGCAGTACAAATACAACAGAATTTGGAACAAATTCTTCATCCATTCCTTCCTGTAGTAAAAAAAATTAATAATGGTGTAGAAAGTGAACTATTTTAGAATCTGAAACTGTCACATCCCCGTAAATAACAGAAATACAGATCTTGCTTTGTGAAATAATTTTTCTTCTAATGACGTAAATTATTGGATCGAAAGAGAGCCAAGTGATTGTCAACGTCACAGAGGACCATTTGAAATTTCATGTCAAAAATTTCTGGATGGTAAACAAACAAGGTTCTGTAGCCAGAATATATTTCTCGAGTGTAAAGCTAATGGTGAAAAATTATAAGAGGGAGTGGCTACTTTATTCTCCATCAGTAGGCTCTATATATTGTTTTGTTTGCAAACTATTCAGTCCTAAATCATTTAATTCTCGATTTGCTACGAATGGATTTATCAACTGGGGCAACTGGAATATGATTGATAAACATAAAAACAGTTCAGTTCACAGAGATTGTATGTTGTCATATTTAAACCAAAGATATGGTTTTGGCTTAACTCATGAACTAAAAACACAAATTAATGAAGAACGTCAGTATTGGAAGACTGTTTTTCAACCTGTTGTTGTCATTGCAACAATCACTGAACATGGACTATCTTTTCAAGGAGGAAATGAAGTGTTTGGGTCCCCATGAACTGGAAATCTTGGAGTTTACTCGAACTTGTTGCTCGGTTTGATCCATTTTTAGGCGAGTCACACCTCAAAATATGGTAACACAGGAAAGAACACCCCATCGTGTATGTCTAAAACAACTTGTGAAGAATTAATAAACTTAAGAAGCAATAAAGTTGGATCAACTGTTTTGCACGAAATAAGTATAGCTCGATATTGCAGTTTGTATGCAGATTCCACTCTTGATCTTTCTCATACAGGTCAGCTAACTATTGTTTTAAGATATGTATTTCCAACAGATGGAAAACCTGTCAAGCAATTTATCACATTTACTAGCTTAAAAAGTCATACTGGTGAAGAAATTGCAAATCAAATACTTCACTATTTACATGAAGTTTGCAAAGTTGATTTTTCTAAGTGCAGAGGCCAGCCCTATGACAATGCTACCAATATGTCAGGGCTTTATAAAGGCATGCAACAGAAAATTTTAGAGTGTAGTGAATATGCCATTTTCATACCATGGTCTGCGCATTCACTTAATCTTGTAGGATGTAGCGCAGTAGACTGTTGTCCAGAAGCAGTTGATTTTTTTTTCCACTGTTCAGCTACTCTACACATTTTTTTCCTGCCTGTACTCACCAATGGGAGGTTCTTATAAGATATTCAGGCAATGATCAAGTATTAAAATGTCTTTTTAATCCAAGTTGGGAAGTGCATGCTATAGCAACAAGTGCAATCCTAGAATTGTACAGTCAGATTCTAGATTCCTTGGAAAATATTGGAGATACCAAAAGAGAAGTTGAAAACATTGCCAACAAAATGCAAACACCAGAGTACGTGTTTTTGTTGGTTATGTGGAATGATATATTGCAGCATTTTCTTTGGATGAGTCAAGCTCTCCAAGATTCAGAAATAAATTTAAAGACGTGCTCAAATCTCTACCAGTCATTAACAAAGTATTTACATAATTTAAGAGACGATTTTGAAAACACAACAAAACAAATACTGCCAAATACTGATTATGAAGCAGCTCACTGTCACAGAAGCATTAGAAAGAAACAAGTAAATGACTGAAGTGCTCCAGAAGTACTGAGTGCCAGAGATTAATTTCTCGTAATCACATACTACACCATCTTTACACACTTGAATCTGACATGAAAAGAAGGGTGAAAGTGTATGAAGTTCTTTCAAATAGATTTTCCTTCTTAAACAATGTGTCTATACCCGTTGAATAACTCATGAAGGCATCCAAGAAACTCGTGCAGTTTTATCCCAATGACTTAAATACAAACCTTTACAGAAAAATGTGATAATTTCATTCTTACACGAGCACTAAGTTTACAGATTCAGGAAAGACAAATTTTACTCATCTAAGCATGTATGATTTCATAATAGAAGCTAAAATATAATGCATTGAAGTTGCTTTACACATATTCCTAACTTTAATGATCACAAACTGCACAACAGAACCCTCATTTTCGTCCTTAAAGAGACTCAACAATCCTCAGCGTACAGCAATGATTCAAGAAAGACTCGATTCGTTATCATTATTATGTATGGAAGTAGATGTTGTACAGCTTAACAGTGATGAAATCATTGAAGAATTTGTAAGAGCAAACAAATAGAAAGAAAAGTTTTTAATTATAACATGTTAGAGACGAAACATCTGTCTAAAAAATAAAACATAGTAATTTGTTGTAATATCTGTTTTCTGAGCATTAAATTTTCTTTTATGGTATCTTTGCATTTGTTCATTTATAATTATAGCATTTTATTATGAGAGAAGTATTCCAAATTGAAGCATGAGCCATTTTACGTAAAACTGGTGAACATCAATTTTTCGTTGTGGGAGATCAATGGAATTTTACATTGATTGTTGAAACAACTAAGTTCACTGACTCATTTTCTTTGTTATAGAATACGTGGAATATTATTTTTGTAGAAAATATGGTATATAGTAAAAATCTTAGTACCCCACGTCCACTAAAAATTTTATAATCCAGTTCATCTCATTCTGCTAAACTGGTCACTTTTGCATTCAATCACCAATATTATAGTCACATTTAAAAAGAAATTACTTCGTGGATAGCTAAGACACACATACATATATATACGTATATATATAACTCATATATGCCATCCAAATGTGTGAGTAAG
The DNA here is from genome assembly GCF_000243295.1 of Trichechus manatus latirostris. Classification (NCBI taxonomy): domain Eukaryota; kingdom Metazoa; phylum Chordata; class Mammalia; order Sirenia; family Trichechidae; genus Trichechus; species Trichechus manatus. Next base: position 8,636,599 of record NW_004444017.1, read on the forward strand.
CAGAGGAAGGAGCACCACAGATTATCAAACTTTAGGACCCTCACATGCCTTGATCCTGTCCTGAAGAGGAGGGTAACCACTCTAGCTGTTGCTAGCTGCAGGTTTCTTCATCATCTCTTGCTGATTTCTCTTAACCTTGTCTGCACCTTAGCAAACGGTCCCACTGATCCCTGTACTCCAGATTCCATTTGAGCATATCACCAATTTCCTGCTGGGGCCCTGCTTTGGAATCACACATAAAGCATGAATCTTATTTCACAAACTTAAATGTGTAAGAAGGGTCACATAATCTATTTTTGTTGAATAAAATTAAATTTGTCTCCAGTTCTCTCATTCCATTGGGTTGGCGGGAAATACTACACCAAGTCCTTTCTTTAGGATCTTACTAGAATATGGAATGATTTTCTTTCACTTCCAGGAACTCACTGCTGCTGCCAATCTCACTGTCTAAGCCCATACACAGCTCAGGTCATACACTGCACAACAGCGTCTCCTTTAAAGGGGTGCGTGCACATCACACATCTAAACTCAGGTTTATGGGAGTATATAGGTGGGCAAGGAGCACTGGTGGTGCAGTGGTTAAGTGCTTGGCTGCTAACTGAAAGGTTAGCAGTTCAAATTCACCAGCTGCTCCTTGGGAGAAAGATGTGGCAGTCTGCTTCCATAAAGATTACAGCCCTGGAAACCCTATGCGTAGTTCTACTCTGTCTTATAGGGTTGCGTGAGTTGGAATCAACTCGATGGCAACAGGGTTTTGTTTTACAGATGGGCATGGAGATTCCGGGCCTCTTGGCTGAGCCTTGCAGCAGTGAGATCCACACAGTGATGCCCACACTCAGTAGAGTTCACACACACACACACACACACACACACACACACACACACACACACACAGAGAGAGAGAGAGAGACACACACAGGGCCATGCCCTGCCTAATGTACTCTAGCAGTTGCTTCTTTCTTCCACCCACAACCCTTGGAGGCCCCATTCCATGTGTCCCTCCCTTCAAACCTGACCACTTCTTCTCACCTATCAGCAACACAAGTGCCCAGTTGTGTAGAGCATATGTGAACAGGCTAGAGTCTAGAAGTGTGAGCACACAGTCAGGGCTGCTGCCCATCAGAGGCTCTGGAAAGATCCACCAAGGTGAGCTGTTCAAATCGTGCAGTAGTATAAACCACCTGCAATTCAGTATATTCTGACTTACGATGACCCCATGTGTGTCAGAGTAGAACTGTCTCCATAGGGTTTTCAATGGCTGATTTGTCAGAAGTAGATCTCCAAATCTTTCTTCCAGAGCACCTCTGGCTGGTGTCAAATCTGAAACCTTTCAGTTAGCAGCTAAGTTTGTCAACCATTTATACCACCCAGGGACTCTGTACAGTAGCATACTAATTTAAAAATAATTTATTTTCCCAGAGAAAGAGGACACATTTTGCTAATTTGCAAAAAGGTGCCATATGGACTAGTGGTGGCTCATTTGTCATCCCTTAAAGCCCAGTGACTCCAGGGCTTCTGTGCCATGCTTGGGACACAGAAACCTTTGCAAGGGCTGGAAATCCCAGTGCCTGGGTCCAGCCTCCGGAGGGTACCTACACCATTCCCTTCTGGGTTCTCCCCAGAAGCCCAGTTGCCAGGGAGTGGGGTCTTGTTTCCACTACTAAAAAGACCTTCTGACATTTGTCCTCTTTTCTCTCAGGGACTTGCCCCATTCTCCCTCTCTCTTTGTTTTTCTCTCCTGTCTCTCTGTTCCCCTCCTATGAGACCCAGAACAGCCTCTTCCACAAGCTTAGCTTTTTCACAAGACAAGCAGGTAAGTTGTCTTCAATTGACTTTGGCTTTTGGCTCAGCAACACCAACCTCTCCTTACACAAGGGCTTTTGGATTTTGGGGTAGGGAAGGGGAAAACACAATTCAAAAAATCAATTTCTCAATAAATTAGCCTGCCACACACAGCAAGTCTTTGGCACAATGCCTGGCAGAGTGCGAACTCAATAATACAACTATTATTGGTAGTAGTAACACAATTATTACTCTCATCTCAACCATATATGAAACAACACTCAGAGTCTATGATCTGAGGAAAAAGCACCAAGAAGCCAGTCATCTAGAATAGCATTGTCCGACAGAACCTTCTGTGATGACGGAAATGTTCTATACGTGCACTGTCCAATAAGGCAGCCATCAGCTACATGGGGTTATCGAGCTCTTAAAATGTGGCTAACACAACTGAGGAGCTGAACTTTAAATTTGATTTTATTTTAATTAACTTAAATTCAAGTTTAAGCAGCAATGTAGCTAGTGGATACTCCATTGGGCAGTGCAAGTCTGTAAGATTTTTTTTTTTTTTTAGCAGATGTCAATAGAGAATGTTTAAACACTTTCACACCAAATAATACAATTCCCACTTCATTTCCCAGCCGTGTCCTGTGCCCAGTTCTGCTTCTCTACACAATACAAAGACCAGGGTGATAGCCGTATAGTCTCTATACGCAAGCCAGAAGCCAACAACAACACTTGGAAGCATTTGGGGGATTCTCCCAAGTCAAAAGCTCCGTATTCTCAGGTCATCCTGCACAGAAGAAATGTCAGAGTGATGACACCCTCCCCTGACTTTAGTCTGCAATACCCCCTTCCCCAGATTGTAGTGGCATCTTAAAAACTTATGTCAAAGTGGAATTAAAGTTTACTTTGGTCTCGTGCAGTAGTGCAGACTTTCACGCCATCCCTCAAGACCCTCCAAGATGCTACAAGGCCCCACTCAGCTGGGCCTGGGAACTGCACATTCCACCCCTCTGTCCAAGCTGCCCAGCTCTATCAAAGTGCTCCGAGCACAATTAGGATTTTTACTAGATGCCTTAATGGTGTGCCCACTGGAAATGTGTACCTTGGCACAGCCAGGACTCCAGGCTCCTGTCACCTTCTTACTGCAACTAGAATTGGCATGGAAGCCCCTGGAAAATGGGCACCTCTCTTCTTTACATTCTGCATGAATCACCCATTCTGTGGAGGAGCGGGCTTGCCTCAGATGCCAGCAGACATAACAGATGGGGCTGCTTTTCCCGTGTCCGGACTTTTCCCTGGGGTTGGAAGGGGGCCGAGAATTCCTCCTTGAGCTGCTGGAATTTTTACTCTCCTCATTCTCTGCTCTTTCCAAATTATATGATTTCTTTGGAGCCACGTATTTTCAGTCTCTCATTCGAACGTCTTTGCAAACATTCTGCCATAATGTGTATGTGTTGAAGGGACTTTTTGTGAAAGCACAGAGTTGAATGAAATCTCATAGCTTCTCCCCATCTGAAACACCTTGCTGACTTCCCACCATTTACAGAATATACTCCAAGCTCATTAATAATAATAAATGAGGCCCTTTATGTTCTGTGTCCTAGCTACGTGGACGGTCTCATCTGCTTGCCTTGTTCCGTTTGCTCCAGCATTGCTGAGAGGCTTAAAAATCAGTTGCCATCAAGTCAACTCTGATTTGCGGTGACTCCCATGTGTGTCAGAGTAGAACTGTGCTCCATAGGGTTTGCGATGGCTGATTTTTTGGAAGCAGATCACCAGGTCTTTCTTCTAAAGCCCCTCTGGGTAGACTCAAACCTCCCACATTTCAGTTAGCAGATGAGCACATTAACTGATTGCACCACCCAGGGACTCCACTAAGCAGCTTAAACCCATTGCTGTCGAGTAGATTCCGACACACAGCAATCCTATAGGACAGAGTAGAACCGCCCTATAGAGTTTCCCAAGGCTGTAAATCTTTACAGAAGATCTTTCTCCCACGGAGCAGCTGATGGGTTCAAACCACCAACCTTTCAGTTAGAAGCGGGGCGATTACCACTGCACCACCAGGGCTACTTTACTAAGCAGCTTACAGTTCCTCAAATAAACCATGCTGTTTCACTCTTCCATATGTTTGCTTGTGCTGCCCCCTTTTCCCTGTCTAGAACACCCTCCTCTTCCATGTCCACACAGGGAACTAGTCATTCTTTAATGCCTAGACCAGCAGGCACCTGCTCTGGGAAGTCTTCCCATCTTCCTGTCTCTCTGAGAGGTACTCTCTCCCCCTGTGCTGTTTCTGTGCCCTGGATTTTACATATTTCTTGTGTTTCACTTGCCTCCCCGTACTGTATTTTGTTTCCTTGCCTATCTTTCCCCACTGTTGGACTCCAGGGTCTTTGAGGGCCAGCCCAGATCTTTTTCCTCTGACTAGTGAGAACTTTTCATAGTGCCTGGCTCATAAATGTCAATCAAAACTCATTGCTGAATTGAACTGAAACGAGTAGACAGAGAATCTGAAGTAAGAAGGTCAGGTGTTTCCCACACTACACAGTCTCTTCTCAACAAAGTTCTGTTGAACTGACTTGAATTTGCTTAGCTTGGGATACAATTATGCTCTATATGTTTAAAGAAAAAGACAAAAATTATCTAAGAAATAGCTTTCGCTACCCATCTGTCAGTTTGTCGTATTGTGGTAGCTTGCGTGTTGCTACAATGCTGGAAGCTATGCCACCAGAATTTCAAATACCAGCAGGGTCATCCATGGTGGACAGGTTTCAGTGGAGCTTCCAGACTGAGAAAGACTGGGAAGAAACGCTTGGCAATCTATTTTCAAAAATTAGCCAATAAAAACCTTATGGATCACAATGGAACACTGTCTGACTCACTTGCTTTAGACATGTCACTAGGAGGGCTCAGTCGCTAAAGAAGGACATCGTGTTTGATGAAGTAGAGGGCCAGCAAGGGCGAGGGAGACCCTCAATGAGATGGATTGTACTATAGCTTCAAAGATGGACTTGAGCATGCCGGTCAGTGATCATGACTATAACACAGGACCGGGCAACATTTTGTTCTGTTGTACATAGGATGGCCATGAGTTGCAGCCAACTCAATAACAGCTAGCTCTCTCTCTCTCCCTCTTTCTCTCTCTATCCCTCTATCTAAGAAATGCCTTATGTCAAAGCTTAACATATAAAATAAAGTAAGGAGGTAGTGAGGGAGGGAAGGAATAAAAGTAAACATGTGTGAAAACATTTTCTCAGGGCCCATCCTGTGGGCTCCATCTCCAAAGGACAAGCTGAGTCTTCCTTGTCCAGGCTCATGGCGACCATCTCTCACCTGGATCTCTACAGTAGCCTCCTCTTCTTGTTTCCACCTGCCCCCTATATGCCCCTTTCCACACAGCAGCCACGGTCAGCTTTTAAAAGTCAGATTCTATAAATCAGATCAAGCTGTTCTGCCTCAACCTCCCCACTGGCTTCCAATCACACTTGGAAAAAAATCCACACTCCTTTCCCGAGCCTAAAAAGGCCCTCTGCGATCTGGCTGCCAGATCTTTCTAGAATTCTGTATTAGCTCTCACCCTCTTCTCACATTCCAGCCACACAGCCTTCTTTTGGCCCCTCACAGGCTAATCCTGCGTGCGCTTCTGCCCAAGTGATATTTCTGCAGACCTTTGAATGGCTCACCCTTAAAAGACACCTCCTCAGAGAGACTTCTCCCGACTACTGTAATTAGCTTTACCACCACCTTCCCTCGTGTCGCTTGTTTTATTTTCTTCATAGAGATGTTCAGGACATGATACACCGTCTTGTTTATTTACTTGTTTATTCTGTCTCCCTCAGTTAGGCTCTTTGAGAATAGAAACCTTGCCTGTTTTGTCCGCTGCATTCTTTCTAGCCCCTAGAACAGAGCCTGGTTCAACAAATGTCTCCAGAAATGATTGGTTATCAAATCATTGGTAGGTGCCCGGCATTGTGCTAGACACTTTCACAAGCAATATTTCATGTAATCACGCCCAGAAAGGTTTCTTGCAAAAATTAGCCAGGAATTGTCAATGATTTCCAAGATTTGGACAAACTGGATAGAACCTGTGGTGAGCTCACTCAGAATTAGCTTCTTTGAAGTAGAAGTGAGTCAGAGAGTGTGACTTCATACCCAAGTCCACATCAAAGTGTTTATGGATGAATGCAAGGGCAGCGAAATTAATGCAACCTTAAAATGGATGGGCAGGAAACACAACATAAAGTCCCACCAGGGTCTGGACCGCAGCTCCTGGCCCTCCCTAGCTCTGATACCATGCTGTCCAATGCCAAGCAAATAAATTGGGCTAAGATTTGTTGTTATTGTTAGCTGCTGTCGAGCTGGCCCTGACTGATGGCAACCCCAAGCACAACAGAACAAAATGCTGCCCAGACCTACGCCATCCCCATGATCGGTTGAGGATCAGACTATAGTGATCCATAGGGTTTTCATTGGCTGACTTCTGCAAATAGATCAATGGGCCTTTCTTTCCAGTGTTAAGCTGTACTCACGTTAAAACCAGGTTTAGTTCTACGTGTGCATCCCTTTATATGATGAAAAAATGAATTGGAATTTCTGAAATATTGAGCTCCCAAGAAGTAAAGTTTAACATAAAGGTAAGGTGTTTTTAAGGGAGTAGTGTCATAGGGAATTTGGAATTTTCTTCAGTTTTAGAAAGAGCACCAGACTGCATTGTAGTGTGCTACTATAGTTATTGTCAAGACCTACTCCTTATGGAATCAGAAGATGACAGAACATTAGAAATTATTGTCAAACCTTTTAATATGACATGTGTACATGTGGATGTGTTATATGCTACCTGTGTTTATAGGGCCCCTGCTTTTGCTGGCTTCCCATCCACTTGGGAAGAGAACACAACACAAGGGAAAAGCTAACTGTGGAATGAACGATCAAAAGGGTAGTTTGGACAGAATGCTGCAGAAGTTCGGGATGGTGGCCCAGAGTACTGTAATAGCCTCCTAACCAGCTTTTCTGCTCCTCTAGGCTTTCTCCTCCCCAAGCCACCCCATCCAGTGACACCTGAGACGTTTCCCTGACAAGAAGGCATAATAGTCAAATCACACTGCTTAGATTCATATGCCAGCTTTGCTAGCTGCTAGCTGTATAACTTTGGGCTAGTTACTTTCGCACTCTGTGGCTCAGGCCCCCATCTGTAAAATTGGTAAAGCAACAGTACCTTCCCAGAAGGGTTGTTTTGAAGATTAAGTGAGTTAAGATATATAAAAGTATTTAGCACCTTGTCTGCTATAAATATATGCAATGAGTGTTAAGTTGCTTTTCCAATTCTATCACTGGCCTGCTCAACATTTTTTCACGGCGTCCCATTTCCCACTAAACAAAAGCCACACACCTTGGTGAGTTGTCAAGTCCTTCCCCATCTCATCTGGGCAACTTTATCTATTAATCCCCTTCACTCAAGCCAAACAGAACAATTTGCTCTTCTTGATGGTCTTCTTGCCTTCAATGCTTGACTCTGCTGCCCAGAGTTGGAAGTCTGTTCCTCTCTCTCTGAACTCGTATAGAAATTCATCATTGTCTTACAACACTTCCCATTCTGGTTTTTGAGGTCACTTTATCTCCCTTGCTAGACTTCAAGCTCTTAGATGATAAGGGTGATGACTTATTTGACTTGTATGCTTTGCAATATCCAAAACAGTCTCTTTTCTCAAAATAGGTATTCAGTAAATGTTTATCGAATGAATAAATGGCCTGACATGGTCAGAGACGGCATCATAAAAGTGAGCACTAAACTGTCTTGAAGGGAGAACAGGCTTTAAAAATTTTTATTTTTTATTTTGATTATACTGCACCGATTAAGAACACATATCATGTGTGTTCACATCCTAATTCTGCCGTTTGCTAGTTCTGTGACTTTGGGCAAGTAACTTAACCTCTCTGTCTCTCAGTCTCCTTACCTACTGAATGTGGATAATAGAAACACTTTCTTCATGGGGTTATATTCTGAGGATTATTTCACGAACTTAGTGGTATACTTGGCGCATAGTAAATGCTTAATAAATGACAGCTATTATTACTAGTATCAAAAAGTAATAAATATTCCTTGTTAAGAAGTACAGAAATATGGTAGAAAGTGGAAGAGTTCCTCACTTCACCCCAGTAATCTTACTGCACAGACATGTTGTTAGGTGCCATTGAGTTGGTTCCGACTCACAGCGACCCTATGTACAACACAATGAAACGCTATCCAATCCTGCACCATCTTCACAATTGTTCCTGCTTGAGCCCATTGCTGCAGACACTGTGTCAGTCCATCTTGTTGAGGGTCTTTCTCTTTTTCACTGACCCTCTACTTTATCAAGCATGATGTCCTTTTCTAGGCACTGGTTCTTCCTGATACCATGTCCAAAGTAAGTGAGACAAAGTCTCCCCCGCCTCACTTCTAAGTAGCATTCTGGCTGTACTTCTTCCAATACAGATTTGTTCATTCTTCTGGCAGCCCATGGTACATTCAGTATTCTTCGCCAACACCATAATTCACAGTCATCAATTCTTCAGTCTTCTTTATTCATTGTCCAGCTTTCTGAAGCATATGAGGCAAATGAAATTACCATGGCTGGGGTCAGGCGCACCTTAGTCCTCAAAGTGACGTCTTTGCTTTTTAACACTTTAAAGAGATCTTTCGCAGCAGAGTTGTCCAATGCGATGCGTTGTTTGATTTCTTGACTGCTGCTTCCGTAGGTGTTGATTGTGGACCCAAGTAAAATGAAATCCTTGACAACTTCAATCTTTTCTCCATTTATCATGATGTTGTTTATTGGTCCAGTTGTGAGGATTTTTGTTTTCTTTATGTTGAGGTGTAATCCATACTGAAGGCTGTAGTCTTTGATCTTCATCAGTAAGTGCTTCCAGTCCTCTTCACTCTCAGAAAGCAAGGTTGTGTCATCTGCAGATAGCAGGTTGTTAAGGAATCTTCCTCCAATCCTGATGCCATATTCTTTTTCATATAATCCAGTTTCTCGGATTATTTGCTCAGCATACAGATTGATTAAATATGGTGAAAGAAACCCTGACACACAGCTTTTCTGATTTTAAACCATGCACTATCTTCTTGTTCTCTTCAAACAAGACGTAGCCATTGCTATTGGTTTAGTGAATATCTTTCCAAAGGTTTTATGAATATAAAATATATTTAGTAATATATATGGAATCATACCACATATACTTTTCTTTCACACAGCCATGTACGTTTAACTGTGTCTGTCAATACATAATACTCCACCTCACCCTGTTTTAACACCTGCCTAGTATTTTAGTTTATGAATCTATGGTAATTTAGTCAGTGTCATACTGGTGCCAACTTAGGTTGCTTTCTGTTTCTCATCACTCAAAACATTGTGTAGTGAATATCTCAGCTGTGCATCTTTGTACATTTGTAATGTAGCTATAGGACAAAGTCTTGAATGTGACACTGGATGTGGAGGATAGTCACAGTTCAGATTTTTGTAAAAGGACTTCAGTTGCACAAAATCGTAATACTTGACTTATGCTGCTGTCATTGGCCTTTGCATGGCCTTTTCGTATTTTTTTAATCTATATTTGATAATTAATGAACACAATAATCATGTTTTAAAATGTCAGAGTTGTTTCCTAGTTGCTCTCTGAAAAGATAGTAACAATTACACCCAAAGGACAGAACTTAAGTAGATAAAGAATAGTAAGAAGAGCTGCTCTCACTAGGGAAACAATTTAAGTACTCTGGAAGGTGGGAATAAATAAGGCATGTTGAGAGTTTACAGTAGGGGGCTTAGTCTAACTAGAGAAGAAGGTTTCTTTACAGGAGTTATAGGAGACATGGTAGAACATGATAGAAAGTCAAATTAGAGACTGAAGAGCCAAGACAAGGCGCTGGAATCTTCATCAGGCCATTGGGTAAATCACATACATAACAAGGGGTATTTTACAAAGATTTACCTGTGGACAGTAGTCAGGATGGACTTTCACTATTATAATTCACTGCTTCCATATCCAAGTAACTTCTTATACCAAAGACACATTGTATCAGTTAGGATGGGGTGGGCTATGCTGCAACAACAAATAACCCCCGAAGTGGTGGCTTTGAACAATAAAGGCTTATTTCTCACTCATGATACCTGTCCATTGCAGATTGGCTGGGAGGGGGATGGGAGTAGAGTGGCTCTGTTCATCATTCTTCAGAGTCATTCAGAGACCCAGGTTGATGGAACAGTCACCATCTTCCATGTTACTGGCTTCCACGTCAGGGGAAGGAAAAGAATAGAGCATCTCACATCGGCAATTAAATCGTCCAGCTTGAGGTGACACACTTCACTCCCTTTCACAACTCATTGGCCAGAAGTAGCCACTTGACCTTATCTCAGCCCAAAGGGGCCAGAAGCATAATCCTACCACATGCCAAGAAGAAGGAGAGTTGGAAAGAATTGGCCAACAGCACTACTACCCATCTCCTTTCTATGATCTAAAATATCCTTCTCAGAAAAATCTCATGACAACTGAGAAAGAAGGACCAAATAATGCTGTTGTAGCCAATGTTGCTTCAAAATATTGGGCGAAAAACAAGGCTTGAATGTGCTTGAAAACAGTCTGGTTCGTTATCATATTGTGATAATGGCTTCAGGTGAGGTGGAGTGAGGTGAAATACTGTGAGATAACTTTCTGAATAAGTGGAAAACTGTTCAAGAAAATCATGGTAGCTCCCATTTTCCTTCTATCTGTTGTCTTTCCCTCTTCTCAGGTTTCTCTTCCCTGGATCTTTAGACCTACTCTGGAACTTACACGGGGCACATTCCAGCTCCAAGGGATTCCCTTACTGTTCAATGTATTGCCAAGGGCAGAATATAATGATAATGATGATTATCACAATAATAATGATCGTAAACCTTTATATTGTACTTTCTGTATGGTGATCCACCACCCATCTGTCAGTTTGTTGTACGTGGTAGCTTGTGTATTGTTGTGATTCTGGAAGCTATGCCACAGATATTTCAAATATTGGCAGAGTCACTCATGGTAGACAGGTTTCAGTGGAGTTTCCAGACTAAGACAGACTAAGAAGAAAGGCCTGGCGATCTACTTCTGAAAATTAGCCAATGAAAACCTTATGGATCACAACAAAACATTGTTCAATTTGCCTGCTTTGGACAAGGATCAATCACTAAGGGAGGACACCATTTTTGGTGAAGTAGAGGGCCAATGAGGGCAAGAGAGACCCTCAGTGAGATGGACTGGGATAATAGCCAAAATTATGGACTCAGACATGTCCGCAATTGTGAGGATGAGACAGGAGCCGGCAATGTTTTATACTATTGTACGTGAGGTCGCTGTGAGTCGGAGTCAACAACAGCTATCTGTCTGTCTATCTATCTTTGTGCTTTCCATATATTATTGACTCATCCATCCTCACAGTAACCCTATAAGGTACATTGTTACTATTTTCATTTTACAAGTGAAAAAACTGAGGCACAAAAAGGTCAAATAACTTGCTCTGAGTTTCCCTGGGATTAGAAATCAGGCAGTGAAATTCCAAAGACAGATATGATTGATAGGGCAACTGGTAGAAGACATGTTCTAGAACATACACCATTACCTCAGCTTCAAACCGCCAACTTCCATAATTTACCTCAAAAATCTTCCTATTTTTAATAAAAATTTCTAAGCCCCAACTCACGCCCCATTAATTTTAGCCAGTATTCTGTTCAGAGAAATGGCACCACAATGAAAGCTTGTGGACCCAACAGCTCCTGTAATGGAACTTGACCTGAAACCTTCACGTAAAAATCAGTCATGCTGTCACCTTGATTGAGGACCTGCTTTTTTTCTGCTGATTAGTCTGCTTTCTTGGCCACTCATAATCCCTTGATGTTTGCTTCTTTCCTTTCTTTTTTTTTTAATTCTGAATACTTTTATAATTTCACCATGGAAAATCTCCTTTCATGGTGTATTTCTTTCCTCCAGGTAATGACAGACTTTGATACACACACTAACATTCCTTTACCTTTAAAGCAAGTTAGTACTCACTTGACTTCAGGCTTAACAGAATTTCTCATCAAATTAGGGTCAGTGATGATGATCGTTCTTGCACTTTTATAATAACGTTCATCTGAGACTGTGGAACACTTTATAAACATTAATTAAGTCTCACAATGCCTCTGTGAAGCAGAGAAGGGTGAGGGGAACTTGCAAAGATGAAAATGAACAATATGCCAAGGATGTGATATAAACCAGAAGTGAGACTTCCTCTTTATGTTTTCCATTTTCATCTTTTCCATTTATACATGATCAGAGAACTTCGGAGTTGAGTGACTGATCTGGATTGCCTGTACCCCCTTTCCTCTCTAGTTTAAAGCCTATTGTGACTTTGCCCTCCAGGCCCACTTCCATGGTCTTCTGGATCTTATCTCTAGACTGTCTTTTTCTTAGGGCCTAGAACAGAGCCTGTCTAACCCACCTTCCAGTACACTTCCCCTACGGAGGGGGAGGGCAGGTGAGTTCGATGGTCCAACCACACCAGCCACAGGAGTGAAGACAGTAGTCCATGTTGCTGAGAAGGAATGCAGGCCAGCCATTGGCCCAACCTAGTTCTATTAATACCGTGACACATCTCAAGTAAAACCTTCACCTTTGGTACTAATGGAGTGGCCCTAAGGACTCCATTTTACCTATAAACCATTTTATCTTATGAAAGAGAGAGGGGGTCTTAAGGGTGACTGGGAGGTTAAGTTACTTCTAGGTGTATGATGGACACATGAGAAGGTGAGTGGCTAGGATGTTGGGAACGACACCTCAGTAAAGTAGAGATGAAGGCTGCTACAAACTCTGGTCTGGGAGCTGGGGAGGGCAGGGTTCCATTATGGGCATAAGAACCTGGAAAACCAGGCAAGTACCCAAGGTCAGTGTCAGGGTCAAGGTTAGGCCAGAGACTGGGAGTGCAACCCAGGATGGAATCATCCAAATAGATCCTGGGCCAGCTCTGTGGGAAATAGTTCAAAATTCTTCTATGTGGAAGACCAGTATAGCTCCTTTTAGAAGGCCAGAGAGTCATATAATTGGGGAAAGTATTGGAGGGTGTTTAGCCACTTTTTGTTCAGAGAAAATCTTGAGCTAGATCCATTCAGCCTACAATTGTAGACACAAAGGACTTTTCCTTCCACAGCACTACTTTGCCAGGTTCCAAGAGCCTCACCCTCCTCCTTGGGGCTTACAAGCGTCCTGAGATTTTGCATGTTGGGTTGACCACATGGGGTAAGTCAAACTTGGACATAGTCAAGTTTGGGGGCACAGGCAGGTGTTATTCCTGCTAAGTGGTCAGTGAGCAAAACGCTAGCTGCCGTCCAAGGAATGTCCTCATCAGATGCCCAAGAACAAAGGAACTAGTGTAGCCCCTGGATATGAGTAACATACATGGTCACATGAATGGCCGCGGGGTGGTCTGTGGATGCTGAGCCTGCTCATGCCGATGTGGTCCCTTCAGATCTGGCCCTCTCTTCCCAGATCCCAATTTTTCCTTCCCTGCTGTTTACCTAAAGCTGAGAAGATGTGACTAGAGAGAAATTGTACTCTCATTCATGATATTTCTTCCAAATCTTTGGTCCTTTCTGTGGGTTTTTTCCATTTCCCTAATGGCGTAAGCTTTTGAAACTCAAAAGTAGAAAGAGGCTCTTTCCCCTCTCGTTTTCCATTGTAACATCCTTCTGAAGCATTCGACACAAAAGAGCTCAACTTCTTCAAGGGGATTAAGGAGATGGGGAAGAACCAAGGAGAGAAAGGAAATATTTCGGTTGGAGGCAGGGGTCGATTAACCAGTAAGCAAGGTATGAACAGGCTTACAGTAAGCAAGGTACGCACAGGCTTAATTGTGTTTACTTACTAATCTGTAGTGCACAATTTCACATGGGTTTCACCACATCTCAAGCATAACAATGATTGTGAGGATGGCGCAGGACCAGGCAGCATTTCATTCTGTTGTACATAGGGTCACTATGAATCAGAACTGACTCAACAGGAACCTAACAACAACAACAACAACTGATGTAGTGAAAAACAAGAGAAATTGTGCACTACAGATTAGTAAGTAAGCACAAGAAACCCATGCATATTTTGCTTATTGGGTAGTCCATTCCTGGTTGGAGGAAAGCACTGGTGAATAGAATACAGGGATGCTAAAATATTTTTCTCCCACACATATAATTCCTTAGAGGCTGATCTAAAGTTGTTTGTCTCATTGGAATGGAAAAACTCTATCTGGGGAGACTCTTGGAAGATCTATTGGACCTCTGTATCCGGAACATCAGCTGGGTAACCCAGGATGAGCAGAGGGGGTAGGTGCCGCTCTCACCAAACACAGCCATGGGGGCTGTGGAATAGGTAGGTCCTGGTGCAGCAACCACCCCATGGGCTACTTAGGATGCACAGAGGAGAGGGAGTCTCCCTGCCTGAAAATATCCTCATGTAGCAGAAGAGCTACAGACAGTTGCCAGGGCAGACAGTGGGTCTAACAAGACTGGTGGGAGCAGAGTCTCCTTGATCAGAACCAGGATTGAGGCTGACATGGCCTGGGAAAACCAGGACCTCATTAGAGTGGAATCAAATTGCTTTTTGTGATTCTTGGGCTCTTGAAGTTAGCTGGAAATAAACCACTTGGTGACTCAAAACCATCCAGGTTCTGAGCCTACACTCCAAGGTGAAGTGTTAACATTGAAAGGGAAAGTCCCTCTGTTTATGGAATGTTGCGGTTTATATAACTCCTATGCTTAAATTTCATTTCTAGGCAGTAACAAAACCATTCCCCTCAAATTTTAATCATCTGGGGTTGATTTTATACGAAATGAAGCATCTAGACTGACCCTGATTCTCATCCAAATTGACTGAATTGGCTGAAATGGGTTAGGTGGAGAACCCCGGGCCAAACACAAACACACTATGAGTGTGTTTCTTGAGAAACTCACTTATCTTCCTTCTGGATCATAAGTTACTAGACCTATTAGATGTGCTCCAAGGCAGCTGTTGCTGTGAGCTGTGTTGATTTATGTGAAACCCGTGTAAAGGAATTCAGTTCTCTGAGTGTCTATGCCATTGACGTGTATACACGCACACACCACACACACAAAACACACACCACATTCACGCAAACTTGTTAAAGTCAATCAAGATTCACAGTCTCAAAGGTATTTCACAAAGCAGTGAATGAAAAGATAAAACAAATCCGAGATTCTGTGAGGCGATTGATAGCCATCATCAATCTCAAAGGCCTCCATTTACATTTGACTTATTTCCAATTCTGAAAGATGTCATTTGTGTAAGTGCACAGCACATTTGTTTTGGGGTGAGTGGAAATGTCCCCAACTTCTGGTGGGAGCGGATACATCTGAAAAATGGAATCGAATCCATTTTGCTCCCGAGAGGGACAGGTAGAGGACTCCCATTTCCTGTCGATTCAATTGGAAACAATGAGGAGAGAGAAAAAAAAAATGGAGCCCTCCCTTCTCTTTCTGGCCTCAGACATGAACTCTTGATAAGATCCTGGAAAACAAGCTACATTTTTAACAGCCGTTTGCCCTCTTCAGCTGGGAAAACAACAAGCCAAAACTAGGAACCGGGGCCACCTCTATTGTGAATGTGGCCAGGCTGAAGGATTGTCGCCAAACAGCAAATCACAAAATGACTGAGATAAGGAATATAATAACATTTTCACATGAACCTTACATTCTTGCCTCTTCTATAGGAAAGGATATCCCTGCAGGAAGGAGGAAGGTGGGGCCCTGCCCATGTTCTGCAGCAGTGCTGGGACTGCATTGTCCAGGCCTTTGTAGGGACACAGGAAGAGGGTACGGAAGTTTCTACAGGAAAACAGAGAAAAGTTCAAACATAAACAGCATCCAAAAAAATTTACCAACAGCGAACTCGATTTCCTCTTTGGGCCTTCCATGCTTCCATGCACCACTGGGTTGGCAGATTTTAATCTTGGGTTCTGTTCACGTTGGTAACCTCCAGCCTGGGTGATTGTGCTGTTTCCCTGCTTAATAAGTTAAGAGGATGTGTTTTCTATGGCATTGGAGACAAAAACAACCCTTTCCAGAGACTGTATCCTGGACTGGCTGGAGTCTGCTCTGTCTTTTCCATTTGTCATTTTTGGGGAGGGCACGGGCTTCCCTGAAGTCCTGTGTGGCATAGGGCGTGTCCCTTTTACAATGGTTTGAACAAAAGCTGAAAGTGGCTAAATCATTGCCTCCCACAATAAGGCATTTGTTTGGGTTTGGCTCAAGACGTGCCTTGAGAAACTCCCTCATATGAGATGTGAGAAGAGTCGTAGCCCCACCCCACTCCCACCCCACCCCACCCCACCCCACCCCAAGTAACTAGTGAGGGCTGGAATGTTCTTTTCCCATCCCCTGCCATCCCCCTACCCACCAGGGCTCAGAAGACGCTGCCACAAGAATCTCTGCTGCCTGCCCTGGGGCCACTTGGCTTTGGGTTTAGGGTTGAGTTATGAAAACCATGGCTCTAACAAGGAGAAGTAATACCTTGGCTAACTAAATCTGAAAGGAAAGGGCCAAGAGGAAAAAAGGGAGTAGCTTTGGGGCATCCCCTTCCCCTGGTGCCCATCCCTTTGTGCAAAACCAAAATGGCTCCCCTTCGCCTCAAGCTGTGCAGATGGGTAACAAAAAACAATAGAACAACCTAACCAGATTCCCTGGTGGGGGCTCAAGGGAAAGCATCTTCTAAAGGGCAACCTCTGGAATGTAGGGAGTTTCTCTCCACTTTTCCCACTGATTGCAACAAGCTACAGCTCTGGCTAGGAATTGTGGAAGCCACTTCCAAACCGGCCCTAATGGGAGCTGCCATACGCTAAAAGGAGCATGCGCTATTTCTCAGATGGGGTCAATCAAACAATTCAGGAGCAAACGATTACCCTTAATAACAGACAGACTTCCTAGACGCTGCCATTATGGGAGGTTAAAACACCCTTCTTTCCCGGCAAAATAGCTCTTAAGCCCAAGTATCTTTCACAAACGGATCAAAGGAGAGAGTTCTGAGTGGACTGTTCTAGCTTTTTTTATGTGATATCTTTTTCTGAATTGCTTTTTCCAGAACAAATGACTTCCATTAGTTCCAGCCGGGGACCAATTCTTCGCTTAAGTATGTAAAGCAAAATATGTCTTGTGCTCCGGATGTGTTGTTACTCACAACAGAAAGGTTTTCTGACGGTTCTCCCGGAGGGGTGATTGAAAAGTGTTATATAAAAGCCCAGGTACAAGTAAGAAGGTGACCTTGAGTTCTGAAACCAGTTTAAAGTGCTGTTTAAGATGTATTCAGATGTTCTGCTTTATGTAAGGGATTTTCAGAAAACAGTTATGAAAAACTCATTCACACAACACATATTTATCTAACAATGCATCCTACAGCTTCATATTCATTCACTCATGCATTCATTCATTGCTATAATAACGTGCCAGGCTTTGGGTTACATTTTAAGGATAATCGGGGTAGTTTTCAATACACGTGGCAGCAAGGCATTGGCTCTCACCAGTCAGGAAGGACAGAGATCTTGTTGGACTTTCCGCTGGAGGGCCCCTACCCCTGTGCCAGGTGTTAAACTTTAGTAGCCTGGAACATTCCAATATTTTAGTAACCACGACAGTTGTTCCTAAAGGAGCCCTGGTGGCACAATGGTTAAGCACTTGGCTGCTAACAGAAAGGCTGGCAGTTGGAACCCACCCAGTGGCTCTGAGGGAGAAAGACTTTGTGATCTGCTTCCATAAAGATTACAGCCAAGAAAATTCTATTGGGAAGTTCTACTCTGTCACATGGGGTTGCTGTAAGGTGGAATCAACTCAACAGCCCCCAACAACAACAATAGCTGTACAATACACAGCAGCTGGATAACAGTGCTGAGTACAGTGATGTATAAAACATAGTTCCTGATCTCCAGAAACCAACAGTCTGGGGCCTGCTGCTATTAATCAGGAGCTTCTCACAGAGAGATATGTTGCAGGGGTCTTTGAGTCTCAAACTGACATGAACCTAAAGTTCTGCATAGCTCCAGGAGGTTCTTTAATTCCCACCAAAGAGAAACAACATGAGGGGGGAAGGGCCTTCCTAAACAGGGACTGAAAAAACCCGTACCAGTTGCCTTTGAGTTGATTCCAACTCATGACTACCTCATGTGTACCAGAGTAGAACTGTGCTCCATAGGGTTTTCAATGGCTAATTTTTTGGAAGATCACCAGGCCTTTCTCCCAAGGTGCCTCGTGTGGATTCAAACCTCCAACCTTTTGGTTAGCAGCCAAGTGCTTTAACTGTTTGTACCACCCAGGGGCTCCCTCCCAATCAAAACCAACCAAACCCACTGCCATCGAGTTGATTCCAATTCATAGCAACCCTATAGGACAGAGTAGAGCTACCCCCATAGAGTTTCCAAGGCTGTAAATTTTTACGGAACCAGACTGCCACATCTTTCTCCCACGGAGCAGCTGGTGGTTCAAACCACTGACCTTTTGGTTAGCAGCCGAGCACTTTAATGACTGCACCACAAAGGCTCTTTCTTAATCAAAGGCTGTGTATAAAATGGAGCTTGAACAAACAGGTGACTTATGCAGAGGATAATGAATTAGGGTGGGGGACTGCCCTGGCTCGCCACACTCTGTTTCCCAAAAGTCTGTCAAGGGTATAGCCTCTGCCTTGGAATCAGGCCCGCCATGATCTGAGACCAGCAAGTCTCTAAAACAGCCCAGCATGATGACTCAGTTCTAAACTTCTGCCTCAATGCTGGGCTCCTTACCTAATACTGAGTGCTGTTTTGTTCTTTCCCTATGTAGACTCCTGCGCCTTGATTCCTGATTTTCTTTTCCAGTCTGACTTCTCAGAAAATAGATTCTAGAACCATGGTACCTGCCAGCTAACTCCTAGTCAGCATACACCCAACCCTGATCTCCTCTGGGCTCTAATGTTCTCTGGCTCCCTACTCCCCAGTCTTCATTGTCTTCATCAGTTCACTCATTCATCACTCATTCATTCAATAAATATCTCTTGAGAACCTACCATAGCCAGGCACTGTGCCAGGTGCTGGGGATACAGAGGTGATCAAGATAGACACGACCCTGCCCTCTGGGGGCTCATGGTCTGGGCAAACGAGAGAAAGGTGTCAAATCATACTTGGTTCACTTTAAAGTTTCTTCTTAAGTAATTGTATTTAAGTATACCATTTAGAAACTGGTGTTCTAGACTGGTAGGATGTTGGTTATTTTTTCTGTTTTCTTTATTGTCTAAATTATTTATAATGTGTTCATAGCTTCTGTAATCTAAAATAAGTGAAATATAATTTTATTAATATTGTTTCTATTTCATTATTTTAATAAAGAATCCTTTTGGTTAAGCAAATCCTATGGTTAAAGACACTGACCATATATATAGTCATGCATCACTTAACATCCAGGATAGCTCTGTGAAATAGGACTTTATGTGAATTAGATGGTGCAAACAACAGCGCTGGTACAGCTGCGGCTCCTCTTGTCTGTGCTAAAGCCCTGGATTCCTGTGCTCCAGCCAGGCCAGCGGCCACTCCTCCACTCCAGGAAGCCCCGTCTGTGCACTTTGGGGCAGGTGGGAGGAGTGCGTGCGGGCTCTGGGGTGGTGATGCTGGGCAGCGGGACTAGGGGTTAGTCTGGCCCACAGCCCCGCAGCTCTCACATCCTTATTAACCAAATTCACACCAGGGAGGCCGCTGACCTGGGGTGAACGGGCCCTCAGTCATGCATGAGCTTCTGTAGTGACTTTGGAGCCTTTGGAAGATGTCAATTATCATTGAGCCCAACTCCTTCCTTGTGCAGATGAAAGAGACCCAGGGAGGTACTTCTCATGAAACACACTCATGACAGAATAAACATTAGAATCCCAGACCTGTTATTATTCATTGCTCTATAGGGAATAAAGGGTATAACATTATGGGACCACAGACGTATATGTGGTCGGATGTTGCCCGAATGAATGTTATGTAGTGCATTCCTGTCGTTATAAATCCATAAGCCTTGAATAGTGAGCCCATCTAATTGAAGTAAGTCTTTCTGAGTATATGAGATTGGAGGCCTACCTTCACCTGGTGGTAAAATACCTAAATTAAAACCAATAGTAGCTAAGATTTATGGGGCTTTTGCCACGTTTCAGGCACAGTGCTAAGTAATTTTTGTGGATTCTCTCATTTATCACAACTCCGGAGGTAGTTACTGGCATTATCCCCATTCCGGAGGTAAGGAAACCGAGATTCAGAGAGATTAAATGACAAGCTTTTGGAGGAGAGCAAACTACCTTTAATTGTTCAATCTGCAACCTCCTTAGCTTTGCTGCACCTAAGTGCAGGGGTGGTAAACAAAGCAATCCTGGACAAATTAAAAACAACTTTGAAGAAAACTTGTAACAATTGGGAAGAAAATCCCTGATCCTCTCAAACTCAAACCACGTAAGACATAAAATTGCTACCTAAAAAAAAAAAAACTATTGGGTTACTTAACTGAATTCCCAAGACACATCTGCAGTGTGTCATACTGTGGTGGCTTGTGTGTTGCTGTGATACTGGAAGCTTTGCCACTTGTATTTCAAATATCAGCAGGGTCACCCTTGGTGGACAGGTTTCAGTGGAGCTTCCAGACTAAAAGACTTAGAAGAAGGACCTGGTGGTCTACTTATGAAAAATTTGGCCCGTGAAAACCTTATGAATAGCAGCGGAACATTGTCTGCTTTAGTGCCGGAAGATGAGTCCCTCAGGTTGAAAGACACTCAAATGAGGAGCTGCCTCCTCAAAGTAGAGTCGACCTTAATGATGTGGATAGAGTCAAGCTTTCGGCACTTTCATTTGCTGTTATGGCACGTCTCAAAATGAGAAGAAACAGCTGCAAACATCCATTAATAATTGGAACATAGAAAGTACAAGATGTGAATCTAGGAAAATTGGAAGTCATCAAAATGAAATGGAACGCATAAAGACCAATATCCTAGGCATCAGTGAGCTGAAATGGACTGGTATTGGCGCTTTTGAATCAGACAATCATATGGTCTACTATGCTGGGAATGACAAACTGAAGAGGAATGGCGTCGCATTCATCATCAAAAAGAACATTTCAAGATCTATCCTGAAGTACAACACTGTCAGTGATAGGAAAATATCCATATGCTTACAAGGAAGACCAGTTAATACGACTATTATTCAAATTTATGCACCAACCACTAAGGCCAAAGATGAAGAAAAGGAAGATTTTTACCTACACCTGCAGTCTGAAATTGATCAAACATGCAATCAAGATACTTTGGTAATGACCGGTGATTGGAATGCAAATAGGGTCGCTATGAGTCTGAATCGACTCGCCGGCAACGGGTTTGGGTTTTTTTTTGTTTGTTTTTTTTTGGAATGCGAAAGTTGGAAACAAAGAAGGATTGGTAGTTGGAAAACATGGCCTTGGTGATAGAAACAACACTGGAGATCGTATGATAGAATTTTATAAGACCAACGACTTATTCATTGCAAATATCTTTTTTCACCAAATAAATGGGGACTATACACGTGGACCTCACTGGATGGAAAACACAGGAATCAGTTCGACTGCATCTGTGGAAAAAGACAATGGAAAATCTCAATGTCATTAGTCAGAACAAGGCCAGGGGCCGACTGTGCAACAGACCATCAATTGCTCCTATGAACATTCAAGTTGAAGTTGAAGAAAATTGGAATGAGTCCATGAGAGCCAAAGTACAACCTCTAGTATATCCTTCCTGAATTTGGAGACCATCTCAAGGATAGATTTGACCTATTGAACACTAATGACAGAAGACCAGACAAGTTGTGGGAAGACATCAAGGACATCATACATGAAGAAAGCAAGAGATCATTAAAAAAACAGGAAAGAAAGAAAAGACCAAGATGGATGTCAGAAGAGACTCCGAAACTAGCTCTTGAACTTCGAGTTGCTAAAGCAAATAGAAGAAATGAAGTAAAAGAGCTGAACAGAAGATTTCAAAGGGCAGCTCAGGAAGACAAAGTAAAATATTATAATGACATATACAAAGACCTGGAGTTAGAAAACCAAAAGGAGAGAACATGCTTGGGATTTCTCAAGCTGAAAGAAATGAAGAAAAAATTTAAGCCTCGAGTTACAGTTTTGAAGAATTCTATGGGCAAAATATTGACTGACACAGGAAGCACCAGAAAAAGATGGAAGGAACACACAGAGTCACTGTACTAAAAAGAATTGGTCAATGTTCAACCATTTCAGGAGGTAGCATATGATCAAGAACCAATGGTACTGAAGGAAGAAGTCCAAGCTGTACTGAAGGCATTGGTGAAAAACAAGGCTTCAGGATTTAACAGAATACCAACTGAGATGTTTCAACAAACTAATATAGCACTGGAAGTGCTCACTCATCTATGCCAAGAAATTTGGAAGACAGTTACCTGGCCAACTGACTGGAAGAGATCTATGTTTGTACCCGTTCCAAAGAAAGGAGATCCAAAAGAATGAAGAAATTATCGAACAATAATGTTAATATCACAGACAGGTAGAATTTTGCTGAAGATCATTCAAAAGTGGTTACAGCAGTACATTGACAGGGAACTGCCAGACATTCAAGCCAGATTCAGAAGAGGACATGGAATGAGGGATATCATTGCTGATGTCAGATGAATCTTGGCTAAAAGCAGAGAATACCAGAAAGATGTTTACCTTTATTTTATTGACTATGCAAAGGATCATAGCAAATGTTACGTGGATCGTAACAAATTATAGATAACATTTCAAAGAATGGGAATCCCAGAACACTTAATTGTGCTCATGAGGAATCTGTACATAGACCAAGAGGCAGTCATTCAAATAGAGCAAGGGGATACTACAAGGTTTAAAATCAAGAAAGGTGTGCATCAGGGTTGCATCCTTTCACCATACTTATTCAATCTGTATGCTGAGCAAATAATCTGAGAAACTGGACTAGATGAAGAAGAATGCGGCATCAGGATTGGAGGAAGACTCATTAACAACCTGATATGCAGATGACACAACCTTGCTTGCTGGAAGTGAAGAGGATTTGAAGCACTTACTGAAGAAGATCAAAGACCATATAGCCTTCAGTATGGATTACACCTCAACATAAAGAAAACCAAAATCCTCACAACGGGACCAATAAGCAACATCATGATAAATGGAAAAAAGATTGACCTTGTCAAGGATTTCATTTTAATTGGATCCTCAATCAACGTCTATGGAAGCAGTGGTCAGGGAAGGACGTATTGCATTGGGCAAATCTGTCGCAAAGGACCTCGTTAGTGTTAAAAAGCAAAGATGTCACTTTGAGGACTGAGGTGTCCCTGACCCAAGCCATGGTATGTTCAATCACCTCACATGCATGTGAAAGCTGGGCAATGAATAAGGAAGAAAGAAGAACTGATGCCTTTGAATTATGGTGTTGGTGAAGAATATTGAATATACCATCAACTACCAGAAGAACGAACAAGCCTGTCTTGGAAGAAATACAGCCAGAGTGCTTCTTGGATGCGAGGATGACGACACTTCATCTCACACACTTTGGACACGTTATTAGGAGGGACCAGTCCCTGGAGAAGGACATCATGCTTGGTAAAGTAGAGGGTCATCGAAAAAGAGGAAAACTCTCGATGAGATGCAATGACAGTGGCTGCAAAAATGGGCTCAAACATAATGATTGTGAGGATGGCGCAGTACTGGGCAGCGTTTTGTTTTGTTGTATGTCGGGTCGCTGTGAGTGGGAACCAATCTGACAGCACCTAACAACAACAACAACAACCTGAATTCCTTATAATTACAAATATTTTCTATAAAAGTTCAATATTGTATAAAATGTTACTATAGACCAATACGATTGTCTTTTAAATCTTATTTACTGGATTTTTTATATTCAGATGTAAACTATCATCTTGGAAGACATGCACCTTTCCCTATGATGCCCCTACAAGAAACATTTTTGGGACTTTTAGTGGGGCTAATCTTCAAAGCCAATTTATGAACCATAGAGGAAAAGTCAATCTCATCGTTTTATATTCACATCTTGTTTTTATTCGAAATAATAATGCCTACATTGTCCACCATTATCCAAATAATACTCCTGTTCTACAATCAAATCCACCCTCAAAGTATGAATACTCATTCATACTGAAAATAAAATAATTAGCAATAATCTCAGAAGGCAGTTCCACAAGTGTTTTAGCAACAATAACATCATTGGAATAAGAATAGAGCCTCCCAAGATGATCTTGAACGGGCCATTACTTATTTGGAAGTATTTGTTTTGGTGTGTTTATTGATGTGTCATATAACATTCACAGATCCTAGGGGTTAGGACTTGGACATATCTTTTTGGGGGCCACTATTCAACTCACTACAGGAGTTCTAGATCTACACCAGCCATTGTGTTACTTTGAACAATAAGTTTAATCACTCTAGATCTTAGGTTCCTTCTCTGTAAATGAACGGATTGCACGAAATTACCTCTATGGTCTCTGACAATTTTGACATTTTATTATTATGTGTTTAAGTCATGTGACAAATTATGTTTGATAATCACTAATTATACTGTGTTGAACAAAAGAGATATAGAGGCAGACCTTAAGCAACAAATCACACAAATTGTGGTTATAGAAAGTTATATTTTAAAATATTAAGCTGAGGTGTTTTTGTTTCCTGAAAACCATGTTGTCTATAGCCCTGCTCACGGAATAGATGGATTCAGAGAGGATGGAGGCCAGCTAGGAAAAAAAGGTCATTCATTACACAGCTTTGAGGGTCAAATTAGATTTTAAAATCCACAAGACAATAATCATAAAAGGCAGGCTTTATGGGGAAAGAAAAAGTGTATGGGGGCGGAGAGTTAATTTCCAAAAGTTTGCCTTTATGTATACAGAGGCAAACCTGGATTATGGGCTTTATTCTGCATAAGCCATAATGTAAGTGGACAGAGGCCATGTCACAGGGTCATTCCTGCAAGCCAAGAAGGAAAGGGAAAAGCCCTTCCAAACTGAGAGATGGTAGACCCTGGGCATTGCAAAAAGTTAAGGCAGCTAGGCTGCTAACCAAAAGGTTGGAAGTTCAAGTCCACCCAAATGTGCCTTGGAAGAAAGGCCTGGTGATCTACTTCTAAAAAATCAACGATTGAAAACCCTATGGGAACAACAAAAAGACAAACATCCCAATTAAGAAATGAGCAAAAGACATGAACAGACACTTCACCAAAGAGGACACTTAAGTGGACAACAAACACATGAAAATATGCTCATGATCATTAACCATTAGAGAGATGCAAATCAAAACTATAATGAGATACCATTTCATCCCAGCTAAAACGACACTAATTCAAAAATAATAATAATAACAAATATTGGCAAGGATGTGCGGAGATTAGAATCCTTATCCATTGCTGCTGGGATTGTGGAATGGAACAAACACTGTGGAAAATGGTATGGTGCTTCCTCAAAAAAACTAGAAATAGAAATACCTTCTGATCCAGCAATCACACTCCTACGTATATATCTTAAATATCTAATAAAAGATACACAGGCAGACATCTGCACACTAATGTTCATTGCAGCATTATTCACAACAGCAAAAAAGTAGAAACTGCCGAAGTGCCTTTAACGAATGAGTAAGCAAAATGTGGTTCATACATACAATGGAGTGCTATGCAACCATAAAGAACAATGATGAGTCTGTAAAACATGTAACAAGGATGGATCTGGAGGACATAATGTTAAGTGAAATAAGTCAAGCGTGTAAGGACAAATATTTTATGATCCCACTTTTATAAGACAAGAATAGATATATATATATATATACAGAGACCTGTGTTCATTAGTGATTACCAGGGATGGATGGGGAGAGGGGAAATCACTAGATCATAGATACTTGTTATTTTTGGTGATGGGAAAAGTAGCACTGAATGTGGGTGTAACGAGCATAGCATGACCAAAGTAAACTATGCCGCTAAGAAATGCACAAGAGAAAAAGATGTTTGTGCTAAAGAATATGACATATAATTTGGCAACAACATCAACAATAAAAAATAAATTAGTTTATGGTCACATAAGTATGTATATAGGCATATTTATGTGTACAGGTAGGTACAGGTGTGTGCATATGTGTGCACAGATAGAGTATATGTATGTGTATGTACAGATATGTGTGCATATATACTCAGAGAGGACACAGTTACAAAAACTTATCAGACATAACTGAACACCTTGCAAGATGGGTTTGCTGGATTTGAAGGCTTAGGATCTAAGTCTCATGGGACAACTCAGTCATTTGGCATAACATAGTTCACAAAGTTCATGTTCTGCATCCTAGTGAGGTGAGTAACATCTGGGGTCTTAAAAGCTTACAAACAGCTATATAAGACACAATTATTGGTCTCTACTCATCAGGAGCAAAATAGAAAGAAGGAAACCAAAGTCTCAGAGAAGAAACTAGTCTACAGGGCTAATAGCCTACACAAGCCATGGCCTCCTCTACCCTGAGACCAAAAGAACTAGATGGTTCCCTGCTACCACTACTGACCGTTCTGATCAGGGCCACGATAGATAGACCCTGATAGAAAGAAAAAATGGAGCAGAATTCAAGTTCTTAAAAAGTCCGGACTTACTGGTTCAGTCGAGACTAGAAAATTCATTGAGACTATAGCCCTAAGAAACTTTTTAAACCTTGAACTGAAACTATTCCCTGAGGTCACCTTTTAGTGAAATAACAGATTGGCATACAAAATAAAAGATATTACCCATGAGTACCCGTCCCATTGTCATTGAGTCGATTCTGACTCATAGTGACCCTACAGGACAGAGCAGAACTACCCCACAGTGTTTCCAAGGAGCAGCTGGAGGATTCAAACTGCCAACCTTTTGGTTAGCAGCTGTAGCTCTTAACCACTGCACTACCAGGGCTCCCCAGTGAGTACAGTGCTCCATTAAAAGACATCTATATGAGACCAGAAGTTCAACAATTACTCTAATGCAAAGATGAGAAGATAAGGGAGCAGGGAAACCAGAGCATTGGAAATGGAACAACCAGAATGCAATTAAAGAAAATGTTGACAAATTGTGAAAAATGTAATTAATGTCACTGAACAATTTTTAAAGAAACTGATAAACGGGAACCTAATTTGTTGTGTGAACTTTCACGGAAAACACAAAATATATATATATATATATTTTAAAAAACCTAGTGGGAGCATAGTTCTACTCGGACACACATGGGGTCACCATGAGTCAGGGTGGACTCCATAGCAACTGGTTTTCTCTTTCACTGAGAGGAGGATCTGGAAGAGGAGGAAGGGGGAAGCAATAAAAGGTCAAATGAGGAGATGAGAGCAATGGCATCACTGGGGGGGTGGGGGGTGAGAACTGCACCCCCTGACACTGTCAGAGGGGGTGACATGAAAATGACCCCAGGGTCCGCTGAGTCAGTGGCGCCAGTGGTTGGTGGGCCAACGGTGGCTTCACTAGGGTTGGTGTCACCCATCACCAGTGCAACACCCCCACCCCTCACCTCCCCAACTCCATCACCCACCAGTCACTACGGTTGGTGTCACCCAGTGCGGTAACTCTTCACCACCCCCCATATTTGTCATCTAGTGCTGCTATAACAGAAATACCACAAGTGGATGGTTTTAACAAACAGAAATTTATTCTCTCACAGTTTAGCAGACTACAAGTCCAAATTCAGGTTATCAGCTCCAGGGGAAGGCTTTCTCTCTCTCTCAGCCCTGGGGGAAGGTCCTTGTCATCAATCTTCCCCTGGTCTAGGAGTTTCTCTGTGCAGGAACCCCAGCTCCAAAGGACACACTCCTGGTGCTGCTTTCTTGGTAGTATGAGGTCCCCACGTCTCTCTACTCGCTTCTTTCTTTTATATCTCAAAAGAGATTGGTTCAAGACAAAATTCAATCTTGTAGACTGAGTCCTGCCTCATTAACATAACTGTCACTAATCCCATTTCATCAACATCATAGAGATAGGAAAATCACATAATAAAATGGCGGACAATCACACAGTACTGGGAATCATGGCCTAGCCAGATTGATACATATATTTTTAGGGGACACAATTCAATCCATGACACCCCCTCACCCACCAGTTAGGGTGTAAGCAGCCTCTACCTTGGCCAACGGGAGAAGGAAGCTGCAGGGGACACAGCTGCTTGGTGCTGCGCTGGGCCCTGCACAAGGAGGGAGCAGGGCTAGCCTGTCTGCCCACCAGAGGGGTGTTCCACTGGCCGGCCCCATCCGTAGTGGGGTGACACCGAGTTACTGCACTGCATGACACCAACCCTAGTGATGCTACTGGATGAGAAGGGTGTCTTTGCTTGGGTGGAGGGGGGCCCACTCTGAGCAAACATCAAGGGCATAGACGTTGACCAGTCCAGACCTGCAAAGGGGAGTCAGAACAGAGGAGGATGGACTCTGCTGCCTGCTTGGAACTTAGAGGAAATCCTTTCTCAGTGTACCCCACGAATCATGGGGCAGCCACAGCAGAGCTGAAGTGGCGGCAAGTATGTTTCCGGACAGAGGGACCTGAAATTGCTTCCCACTTCCCCATGGCCTGTGTGTAGCGTAGGGGACCCAGAAGTTCCCCTAAACATACTCCCAAGGCAGCTGAGAAAGAGGGTGTGTGAGCTGGCGGGGGATGCCACAGCAAGCTAAGATGTGGCCTGCAGCCACTGGCTGGAGGGTGGAGCTGACCCCCACCTCCAAGGCGTAGGCGTAATGGCAGCCTAGGCAGTGCCGGGGCACTGGTGCCAGCAAGGGCTGAGCTGGATGTGTGGTCGACAGGAGGAGATGGCTGGGCTCTCCCGGAGCTAACCCCCAGGTAGAGAGGGGCCTTTGACCCACCCCTCCCTGCCCCCGCTGCCCCCCCTCCCCAGCTTCTTGAGAAGGAAGACAGGCAGAGAAAGCATTTGAGAAGGAAGGAAACAACCCTGATAGAAGTTTCTACTTTGAATTAACTGATTATTTGGGGGAAACAGATTGTTTTAAACCGGAAGAGGCTGAGTTACCCTTCTTCGGCATATTTAAGGGTTTGTTTTTCTTCCCACCGTCAACTGAAGTGGGAACAGATGAGATCAGTCATAAAAATAAAAGAAATAAATAAAAACTTAAGCTACCTTTTTAACACCTGAGCTGTAGTGTGTATAATTTTATCCTGCTGGATATGTATGTAAGCATAATTATCCTGAGTCCTATGAAGAAAAAGTTTGGAGTGTTTTGAATGCATTTAAACGGGGTAGGGGGTGGTGGGCACAACATAGGCAGGCAGCCCACAGGGACGGCTTCTAGAAGGAAGTGAAATTAGAGCTGAGACTCCAAGGAGGGGTTAGACAAGCAGAAGCACATCCAGATCCCCAGGAGGAAGGAGGATGATCAACTGGAGGAGAAGCAAGAAGGTTAGCTGGGCTGGAGGAACGTGGCGGGCCAGGAGAGTGGTAGCAGGTAAATAGGTAGGCTGAGGCCAGGTGATGCAGAACCTTTTAGCTCTCTTATCAGTTTTCTAGTTCACTTTAATTCAGCTTAATTGGTTTTAAAATGCTCCTCTATTTTGTAGGAAAAACAATAACAACCATAACACAACAAACAATAACAGTGTGTTTTAGCAGTCAGGGCAATGATGAAGCATTTAGAGATAATCTGAGAATAAGTGAAGCAATGGGCAGTAGGCCTAGGAAAATGGAGTGGGGATCCACAGCTAGGCTGCAAGGTGAGAGCTGAGACAACCACTGCTGCTGCCCACACCTGCCAAATCCTGCAGTCGTCTGGACTTCCAGGCACTCCTGTGCTCAGAAATCTCTCCGCCCTCTGAAAAGCTGTCACAAAAGCAGGCTCTCCTTGAGGGGGTGAGCCAGAAGAAAAGGGACCGGGGAGACAGTGAGAGACAAGAGGACGGTGGGCTGCTGGCCAGCTCTGTGCATCTGGACTTCTCCTGGGTGCTAGGCACACAGTGGCATCTCTGAGAACTCATTTGATGGGGTTGATGGTTCAGAATGAAAGCAAGAGCTGACTAATGCAGTTGAGTTTAGTGTATGTAGAACAGCAACATCTTCTCTCCTCCACGGCCAACGCCCTGCCCTAGCCACCAATAATTTTTTTTTAATTCACATACCATAAAATTCACCCTTTTAAAGTGTATAATATAAAAAGTATCTAATAATTGATTTTTAGTATGTTCACAAAATCGTTCAATCACCACCACTAATTCCAGAACATTTTCATCGCCCTAAAAGGAAACCCATTAGCAATCACGCACTATTACCTGGACTATTACAACAATCTTTTAACTGATCTTCCTGCTCCTACTCCATCCTTCCTACATTATATTTGGAAAGCTCTTGTTACAAAAGAAATCACATCATGTCCCTCCTCTGCATAAAACCTTTTAACGGCTCCCCATTTTATTTAGAATAAAATCAGAAGTCCTTGCGTGTCTGCAAGATCCCACATGACGGGGACCCTGCTTATCTCTCCAATGTCATCGTCTTCCTCCAGCCACTCTACTCCATGCAAATTATACTCCATTTGGTTTCTCAGATATCCCAATTTTTTCCTACCTCGGGACTGCTGGTCTTCTTGTTCCCTTCCTGGAATCTCTTCTGGATCTTTTTGTACCTGGTTCTTTCCATTATTCAGGTCTCAGCCCAAATGATGCTTCCTCAGGGAGGGTCACCCTGACCATGCTATCTAAAATGGCACCCTTCCCAACCACATTCTATCTTATTACCCTCTATTTCTTTCATAACACTTATCAATCCATTGAGAGTCCTTGGGTAGTGCAAACAATTAATATGCTTTCTGCTAACCAAAAGATTGTTGGTTCAAGTCCACCCAGAGGCACCTCAGAAGAAAGGCCTGGCGATCTACTTCTGGAAAATCAGCCATTAAAAACCCTGTGGAGGGAGGGAAGGGGAAATTACTAACTAGATAGTAGGCAAGTGTTAATTTTGGTGAAGGGAAAGACAACACGCAATACAGTCAGTACATCTTGACCAAGGCAAATTCATAGAGGATTCCTAGACACATCCAAACACTTTGAGAGACCGAGTTATTGGGGCTGAGAGCTGGGGACCATGGTCTTGGGGGACATCTAGGTCAACTGGCATAACATAGTTCATAAAGAAAATGTTCTACTCAAGAAAAGGCTTAAACACAGAAGAAAACATTCTTTAATGGTTACGAGGGTGGGGAGGGAGGGAGAGGGGTATTCACTAACTATATAGTAGACGAGTTATTTTAGGTGAAGGGAAGGACAACACACACTACAGGGGAAGTCAGCACAACTGGACTAAACGAAAGCTAAGAAGTTTCCTGAATACAATCAAACACTTTGAGGGACAGAGTATCAGGGGTGGGGGTCTGGGGACCATGATTTCAGGGAACACGTAGATCAATTGGCATAACAAAGTTTATTAAGAAAATGTTCTGCATCCCACTTTGGTGAATGGCATCTGGGGTCTTTAAAGCTAGTGAGCGGCCATCTAAGATGCATCAATTTGTTCCCAACCCACCTGGAGCAAAGGAGAATGAAGAACACCAAAGACACAAGGCAAGTATTAGCCCAAGAGACAGA
Organism: Trichechus manatus latirostris; assembly: GCF_000243295.1. Taxonomy (NCBI): domain Eukaryota; kingdom Metazoa; phylum Chordata; class Mammalia; order Sirenia; family Trichechidae; genus Trichechus; species Trichechus manatus. Next base: position 8,668,028 of record NW_004444017.1, read on the forward strand.
AAGGGCCACATAAACCAGACACTTCATCAGCCTGAGACCAGAAGAACTAGATGGTGCCCAGCTACCACCATTGACCACCCTGGCAAGGAACACAACAGAAAGTCCCTGATGGAGCAGGAGAAAAGTGGGGTGCAGAACTCAAATCTTAGTGAAAAGACCAGATTTAATGGTTTGACTGAGACTGGAGGGACTCCGGAAGACATGGCCCCTGGACTCTCTGTTAGCCCAAAACTAAAACCATTCCAAATGCCAGTTCTTCAGAGAAAGATTAGACTGAACTATGGGACATAAAATGATACTCGTGAAGAGAGTGCTTCTTAGCTCAAGTAGATACATGACACTAAATGGGCAGCTCCCATCCGGAGGTGAGATGAGAAGGCAGAGAGGGTCAGGAGCTGGTTGAATGGACACGGGAAATCCAGGGAGGAAAGGAGGGGTATGCTGTCACAGTATGGAGAAAGCAACTAGGGTCACGTAACAATGTAATAAATTTTTGTATGAGAGACTAACTTGAATTATAAACTTTCACTTAAAGCACAACAATAAAAAAGAAAATGTTCTACACTCTATTTTGGTGAGTAGTGTCTGGGGTCTTAAAAACTTGCAAGTGGCCATCTAAGACACATGTATTGGTCCCATCCTGTCCGGAGCAAAGGAGAATGAAGAAAACAAAAGACACAAGGAAAATATTAGTTCAAAGGACTAATGGAACACATGAACCACAGCCTCCACCAGCCTGAGCCCAGAAGAACTAGATGGTGCCCGGCTACCACCACCAACCACTCTGACAGGGATCACAGTAGAGGGTCCCAGACAGTGCGGGAGAAAAACATAGAACAAAATTCAAATTCACAAAAAAAAGACCAGACTTACTGGTCTGGCAGAGACTGGAGGAACCCCTGAGTCTCTGGCCTCCAGACACCGTGCTAACTCAGAAATGAAGCCACTCCCAAAGTCCACCTTTCAGCCAAAGATTAGACAGGCCTATAAAACAAACAATAACACACGTGAGGAACATGCTTCTTAGTTCAAACGAGTATACGAGACCAAATGGGCAACACCTGCCCAAAAGAAAAAACAAGAAGGCAGGAAGGGACAGGAAAACTGGATGAATGGACACAGGAAACCAAGGTGGAAAGGGGGAGAGTGCTAACATGTTGCAGGGATTGCAACCAATGTCACAAAACAATTTGTGTATAAATTTTTGAATGAGAAACTAATTTGTGCTGTAAACTTCCACCTAAAGCACAATAAAATTTTTTAAAAAAGCTCCATGGAGCACAGTTCTAATCTGACACACGTGGGGCCACCATGGGTCAGAGTCGACTCAGTGGCAACTGGTTTGGTTTTGGTTTTATCAATCTGATATTGTTTTGTTTATTTATTTGTTTGTTTATTGTCTGTGTCCTTCACTGGAACATAAATTCCTTGAGAGCAGGGACTTTGTCTTGAACAATGCCTGTCATAAAGAAGGCACTCAATAAAATACTTGTTGAATAAATGAATAAGTTAATGAATGGGACTCTGAGCAAGGATGGACCAAGGTAATGGAATGACCTTGGACTGCAAACATTTTCATTATATAATTGGTACTGGGAGGTGTTGGTGGATAAAAGACAAATAAGATGTGGTTTTTTGCCTGCAAAGAGTTTAAAAATCTCATGAATGAGACAAGCACACTCAGCTAACCCCAGCAGAAACTCTATAAGAAGTGCAATAAACCAAAAAAACCAAAACCAAACCCACTGCTGGCAAGGCGATTCTGACTCACAGAGACTCTATAGTACAGAGAAGAACTACCCTCACAGGGTTTCCAGGGTTGTAAAGACACATCTTTCTCCTGCGGTGTAGCTGGTGGGTTTGAACAGCCAATCTTTTGGGTAGCAGCTGAGGGTTTTAACCACTGCATCACCAGGGCTCCTTTAAGAAGTGCCATAGTCTCATTAAAAAGTGCTGCTTTTGGCTGAGCTGATTGAAAGAGTTTTCAAATTTAGTCCAACAGTTCAATAAACCAATCCCAAACCAGTTGTCATCAAGTCAATTCCGACTCATGGCAACCTCATGTATGTCAGAGCAGAACTACACACACAGGGTTTTCAGTGGCTGGGTTTCCAGAAGCCGATTGTCAAGACTTTCTTCCAAGGCATCTCTGGGTGGATTCAAACCACCAAGTTTTTGGTTAGCAACCGAGCACTTAACAATTTGCACCACCCAGGGACCCAGGGACCCAGGGACTCCAGTTCAATAAACAGTATATGGGTATTTACTGCTGTGAAAAACACAGGATATGTAGAAATGAACAAGACCTGTTCTCTTCACTCAGGGAACACACAGTCTAGCAGGGGACACAAACACAGAAAAAGCTAATTTTTCTATATAAGGTGATAAGTATCAACATGAAAGTAAAAAATAAAAAAAAAAAAGTTTGCCATAGAGTTGATTTCGACTAGTGTATGTCAGAATAGAACTGTGCTCCATAGGGTTTTAAATGGCTGATTTTTCAAAAGTGGATTGCCAGACCTTTCTTCTGAGGCATCTCTGGGTTTACTCAGACCTCCAACATTTCTGTTAGTAGCTGTCTTAGGCATCTAGTGTTGCTCTAAGAGAAATACCACAAGTGGATGGTTTTAACAAAGAGAAGTTTATTCTCTCACAGTCCAGTAGGCTACAAGTCCAAATTTTTTTTTGTCAATGCCTTCAGTGAAGCTTGGACCTCTATCTTCAGTACCATTGGTTCTTGATCATATGCTACCTCCTGAAATGACTGAATGTCAACCAATTCTTTTTGGTACGGTAACTCTGTGTTTTCCTTCCATCTTCTTTTGGTGCTTCCTACGTCATTTAATATTTTCCCGTGACATCCTATAGAGTGCTGGAAATGTAATATGACTGGAGAGTAATCTGGGAATCCTCAACAGGTGTTGAAGCCATGGATGACAAAAGAGCTCCCAGGTAAAGCCAGAAGGGGAAATGACAAGATCTAACCTGGGTGAAGTCAGGGATGATGTCTGAAGCAGAAGGACTGGATGAGTTTTCCCAAGGGTAGAGAAGAAAGAAGACAGAGTTTTTGAGGACAAATATTTGGTGACTGCCAGGATTTACAGGGCATAGGGAGGAAGTGAAATCAGCAAAGTCAGAGAAACAGGAACTAATCTGGAGAGTGTTAACTCCCAGAAACCAATGATTATGGATTGAATTGTGTCCCACAAAAATGTGTGTCAACTTAGCTAGCCGGGATTCCCAGTACTGTGTGATTGTCCACCATTTTTTCATCTGATGTGATTTTCCTATGTGTTGTAAATCCTACCTCTATGATGTTAATGAGACAGGATTAGAAGCAGTTATGTTAATGAGACAGTACTCAATCTACAAGATTAGATTGTATCTTGAGTCAATCTCTTTTGAGATATAAAAGAGAGAAGCAAGCAGAGAGAAAGGGGAACCTCATGTCAGTAAGAAAGCAGTGCTGGAGCAGAGAGTGTCTTTTGGACCCAGGTTTCCTGTGCTGAGAAGCTCCTAGACCAGTGGAAGATTGATGACAAGGACCTTCCCCCAGTACTGAAAGAAAGAGAAAGACTTCCGTTAGAGCTAGTGCCCTGAATTTGGACTTCTAGCCATCTAGACTGTGAGAGAATAAATTTCTGTTTGTTAAAGCCATCCACTTGTAGTAGTTCTGTTATAGCAGCACTAGATAACTAAGACACCAAGGGAAAAGAGAATCACCTTTTCAGAGGAATTCCCCGTCCCCTCTTCATAACCCCCATCATGTTGGCTGCCACTTGTTCAATGCCTATCCATCCAGTAGACAAGAAAGTCCATGAAAGCAAGAAATAGTTCTGACTTTTTGATTGCTGTATCCCCTACACATAGACCAGGTCTTGTCATCTAATAAATGCATAAATGAGTGAATGAATATTTTCAAATTATTCAGAGAGCTGAAAAGTTTAAGGTTGTGAAAAAGACCTTGGATTTGACAATTGGGCAAAATGAGACATTTGAGAAATGAGTTTTAGGAATAGGATCAGAGAAGAAGCTAGACAGCATGGAGCTAGGGAATGAGTGTTTGGACAAGTAGAAGTGGCAGTTTATTTTATATTACTCTTCAAGAAGTAGTTGTTCTAGCAATATAAAAAAAGGATTATAAAGGATTATCCACCCTACCAAGTTGGATTTATCCCAGGAATGCAAGGTTGGTTTAACATCCAAAAATCAACCAATGTAATACACCATATTAATAGAATAAAGGACAAAAACTACATGATCATCTCAATAAATACAGAAAAATACTTTTGACAAAATCCAACATCTTCCCATGATAAAAGAAAAAAAAAAACACAACAAACTAGGAATAGAGGAAACTTTCACAACCTGATAAAATGCATCTATGAAAAACTCATGGCTAACATACTTAATGATAAAACTGAATGCTTTCCCCCAAAGAATAGGAACAGGACAAGGATATCTGCTCTTATCACTTCTATTCAACATTGTACTTAAGGTTCTAGCCACAGCAATTAGGCAAGAAAAATAAATAAAAGGCATCCAGATCGGAAAGGAAGAAATAAAATCATCTCTATTTGCAGGTGGCAATATCTTGTACATAGAAAATCCTAAGGAATCTGCACAAAAAGCTATTAGAATTAATAAATGAGTTCAACAAGGTTGCAGGGTATAAAATTGATATACAAAAATCAGTTGATTTCTATACTCTAGCAATGAACAATCTAAAAGTGAAATTAAGGAAATAATTTCATTTATATTAGCATCAAAAAGAATCAAATACTTAGGTACAAATTTAACAAAGGAAGTACAAGACTTGTACACTGAAAATTAAAGAAGAGCTAAACAAAATGGAAACATATTACTGTTCATGGATTGGAAGACCTACTATTATTAAGATGACAATACCCCAAATTGATCTACAGATGGAATAAAATCCTTATCAAAATCTCAGCTGTGCTTTTTTGCAGAAATTGACAAGTTAATACTAAAATTCATACAAAAATGCAAGTGATCCATAACGGCCAAAACAATCAGCAATGATATCTCTGGTTCCACGTCCTCTTCTGAATCTGGCTTGAATTTCTGTCACTTCCCTCTCAATGTACTGCTGCAGCCAATCTGAATGATCTTCAGAAAAATTTTACTTGCATGTGACATTAACGACATTGTTCGATTATTTCTGCATTCAATTGGAACGCCGTTCTTGGGAATAGGCATAAACACGGATCTCTTCCAGTCAGTTGGCCAGATAGCTGTCTTCCAAATTTCTTGGCATAGATGAGTGAGTACTTCCAGTGCTGCATCTGTTTGTTGAAACATCTCAATTAGTATTCTGTCAATTCCTGGAGTCTTGTTTTTCACCAATGCCTTCAGTGCAGCTTGGACCTTTTCCTTCAGTGCCATTGGTTCCTGATCATATGCTACCTCCTGAAATGGTTGAATATCAATGAATTCTTTTTGGTATAACAACTCTGTATTCTTTCCATCTTCTTTTGATGCTTCCTGTGTTGTTTAATATTTTTCCCCATAGAATCCTTCAATATTGCAACTCAAGACTTGAATTTTTATTTGTTCTTTCAGCTTGAGAAATGCCGAGCATGTTCTTCCCTTTTGGTTTTCTATGTCCAGGTCTTTGCACGTGTCATTATAATACTTTACTTCGTCTTCTCGACCCACCCTTTGAAATCTTCTGTTCAGTTCTTTGACTTCATCATTTCTTCCTTTTGCTTTAGCTACTCATTGTTCGAGAGCAAGTTTCAGAGTCTCTTCTGACATCCATTTTGGTCTATTTTTTCTTTCCTGTCTTTTTAATGACATCTTGCTTTCTTCATGTATGATGTCCTTGATGTCATTCCACAGCTCGTCTGGTCTGCAGTCGTTAGTGTTCAGCACGTCAGATCTATTTCTTGAGATGGTCTCTAAATTCAGGTGGGATATACTCAAGGTCGAACTTTGGCTCTCATGGACTTGTTCTAATTTTCTTCAGTTTCAACTTGAACTTGCATATGAGCAATTGATGGTCTGTTCCACAGTCAGCCCCTGCCCTTGTTTTGACTGATGATATTGAGCTTTTGCATCATCTCTTTCTGCAGATGTAGTTGATTTGATTCCTGTGTATTCCATCTGGCGAGGTCCACATGTATAGTCACCGTTTATGTTGGTGAAAAAGGGTATTTGCAATGAAGAAGTTGTTGGTCTTGCAAAATTCTATCACGCGATCTCTGGCATCATTTCTATCACCAAGGCCATATTTTCCAACTAGCAATCCTTCTTCTCTGTTTCCAACTTTTGCATTCCAATCACTAGTAATTATCAATGCATGCTGATTGCATGTTTGGTCAATTTCAGACTGAAGAAGTTGGTAAAAGTCTTCAATTTCTTCATCTTTGGCCTTAGTGGTTGGTGCATAAATTTGAATAATAGTCACATTGACTGATGTTTCTTGTAGGCGTGTGGATATTATCCTATCACTGACAATGTTGTACTTCAGGATAGATCTCCAAAGCGTCCATTTTGATGATGAATGCAGCACTGTTCCTCTTCAAGTTGTCATTCTTGGCATAGTAGACCATATAATTGTCTGATTCAAAATGCCAATATCTGTCCATTTCAGCTCACTAATTCCTAGGATATTGATGTTTATGCGTTCCACTTCATTTTTGAATATTTCCAATTTTTCTAGATTGATACTTTGTACATTCCATGTTCCAATTATTAAGGGATGTTTGCAGCTGCTTCTTCTCATTTTGAGTCATGCCATGTCACCAAATGAAGGTTCCGAAAGCTTGACTCCATCCACGTCATTAAGGTCAACTCTACTTTGAAGAGAAAGCTCTTCCCCATTCATATTTTGAGTGGCTTCCAACCTGAGGAGCTCATCTTCCGGCACTATATCAGACAATGTTCCGCTGCTATTCATGAGGTTTTCGCTGGCAAATTCTTTTCAGAAGTAGACTGCTGGGCCCTTCTTCCTAGTCTGCCTTGGTCTGGAAGGTCAGCTGAAACCTGTCTGCCATGGGTGACCCTGCTGGTATTTGAATACTGGTTGCACAGCTTCCAGCATGATAGCAACACACAAGCTCCCACAGTAAGACAAACTGACAGAGGCGTGGGGGAGAATTACCATATGACCTGACAATTCACTCCTCGGTATATACCCAAGAGAAATGAAAACATATGTCGAGACAAAAACTTGTTCATGAATGTCCATAGCAGCATTATTCATAATAGCCCAAAAGTAGGAACAGCACAAATGTCCATCAACTGAAGAATGGATTAACAAAATGTGGTCTATCCATACAATTGAATACTATACAGCAATAAAAAGAGCTGAAGTACTTATTCATATTACAATCTGGATGAACCATGAAACCATTATACTAGGTGAAAGAAGACAGTCACAAAAGACCATATATAGTATGATCTCATTTATATGAAATGTCCAGAAGAGGCAAATCCATAAAAACAGAAAGTGGTTGTCAGGGGCTGGGGTACTTGGGGATAGGAAGTGACTGCTAATGGGTATAATGTTTTTTTTAGGGGATAATGAAAATGTTCTAAAATTAGATAGTGGTGATGTTTGCACAACTCCTTGAATATGCTAAAAAACCACTTAATTGTACACTAAAATGTTGAATTTTAAGGTATGTGAATTACATCTCAATGAAGTTGTTAAAAAAAGAAAAAGTCAATAAATAAAATCTTAGTATTAAAAAAGAGAAAAAGGTAGTTGCTGGTGAATGGAAGACGAAATTGAAGTTGGAGGAGAAGCTGGAACAGAATTGAAGAAGACTTGAATATGTTTGTAGGCTAAAAGGAAGGAATGATGGAAATGAGAATAATATGAGGGAATAGATACAATTAATGGATCGGTATCCTGGAAGGAGGAGTCAAGAGCACAGGTTGGGCAGAGGAGAACAGACCCTTCTTTGTATATTAATAAGAGAGAGCAGAGGAAGACTGTGAACACAGATGTGTATATTTGTGGCATGGGGCATTAATGGGATTATATTTATTGACCTATATTTTTCACAAATTTCCTTCCAAGTTGCCTGCTGGGATTGGAGTGAGAATGTGGAGAGTGAGGAGAGGCTGGTTGAGGACTTGAAAGTGTTGAAGGTTTGAAATGCCTATTTTGGGAAAGGGAAAAGCATGTTTAAATCACTAAAGAATAATGAACTTACATCCACTCTAAGTATTTCATTGAATCCTCATTTTTTGAAACTTGCTGATCCATTCAGTTAATCAAAACATACGCTTATCTATAACTTATGCAACCTCTATAGGCTCAGGTTTGGCTCATCTTACAAATTTAAACCCTCCTTCAATCCTAGATTTACCATTAGTCTTAACTCTGTTAGTACTACTACTTCTACCATGGCTACTGAAACTCTAAACATTATGTCTTTCTTTTTCTTCTCAGCCAAGTTCCTGAAACAGGAGTTTGTATTCATTGTTTCTGATTCCTCATCTCTGACTCACTCCTCAACCCACCTACGTAACAGAAACCTTCTAATCCCTAAATCTAATGGATCATTTTAATCCTTATTTTACTTGACTTCTCTCTATTGTACAAAATGATTAACCTCTCCCTCCTTCTTGTAAGTCTCTTGCCCCTTTTAGTCTATGATATCATCACTCCTGGTTTTCTTCCCACTGTCTGGATCTTCCTTGGAAACGTGCCCTTTGGTCCCCTTTTCCTCTGACTTCCTTACATATCAATGTCCCCTGGTTTCCATTCATGCCCTCTGCTCACCACATGCTCTCCCTGGGAGATATTTTGTACTCATCCACTCCCACCACAGCTATATGTACCCCATTTGATCATTCTGGTATCTTTTTCCCCAGCCTGAACTCTCACACTGGATTTCTATAAAGATCAAATGAGTGAATACATGTAAATGCTTATCTCAGTGCCTGGATGTAGTTAGAGCTAAATAAACGTTGTTGTTAGGTGCCGTCAAGTCAGTTCTGACTCATAGCGACCCTATGTACAACAGAAGGAAACACTGCCCGGTCCTGTGCCATCCTCACAATCACTGTTATGCCTGAGCCCATTTTTGCAGCCGCTGTGTCAATCCATCTCATTGAGGGGCTTCCTCTTTTTCGCTGACCCTCTACTTCACCAAGCATGATGTCCTTCTCCAAGGATGATCCCTCCTGATAACATGTCCAAAGTATGTTAGATAATTATTATTGTTCCCTCTCGCCAGAAGCTAGTCTGGTGAACTAACTCTTAATAATGGCATTGTGTCTAACGGGTTGATTTCCTATCCTTCCAAGACGTATTATAGATATGTTGCCTTAAAAGCAGCAAAAACTACAAAGCACTATTTTATTAAATCACTGTAATAGAACCCAGTGAAATTAGAATTTACTGTCAAATCTAGCTATGGTCTGGGAATTTACCAGGCTCTCAAGCACCCAGGAGATGGAATGGAATCCCCTTTCCTATTAAGGAGGCTTGTGGAGTCTCCTTTCTTATTAAGAAGGTTCATAGAACTAAGACAGCTGCAGTCAAACTTGGAGACACAGCTCTGGTATTCTGTTCCTAAATTCGTAATTGTATAGATAAGCTAATCCAAAGGAGGAGGCCTGAGAAGTCAGGTAGCTCAAAAGACTGGCTTTGTCATTAGGTTTGGGTAAAGAAGGGAGAGGCTGCAGGTGAAAGGGATCCTTGAAAAAATAAAAACATTGGACTGGGATGCAGGAGACCTGAGTCCCCATTCTGGTTGTGCCACTAACTCTCAGTATGAACTTGGCAAAGTCACTTAACCAATATGTGTCTCTCTTATTATCTGTATAATGAGAGGACTACATGATCCTTAAGGCGTCTGCAGTAGATTATTTGCAAAGATGGCCATAATTTCTCCCATCCTTGTTTTGCCTTGTTTGCCTCTTTGTAACAAAATTTTGCTTCTTCTCCAGTCAAGAGGTAGTGTCTATTTTTCCTCCTGTTGAATCACAGACTAGTCTTGTGACTTACTTTACCCCATGGAGTGCAGTAGAGGTGATGTTATGTTTGAGTCTAAGCCTTCAGAGGCCTTCAAGCTTCCTCTCTCACTCTCTTGGAATAATGCTGTGGCCATGTGAACAAGCCTAGGCTGGCCTCTTTGAGGATAAAAGATCTTGTGGAGAGAGAGGCTCAGTCAACAGCCTGCACCAACCACCAGACATGTGAGTGAGGCCATCTTGGATCATCCAACCCCAGCTGGGTTGCCCCTTGAACACAGGCTCATGAGTGATCCCAGGTAAGACCAGTAGAAGAATTGTTCAGCTGAGCCCAGCCAAAACTGCTGACCCACGTAACTGTGAATTAATAAAATGGTTGTTGTTTTAACCCACTAAGTGGTAGTTTGTTACACAGGAATAGAAAATTGGTACAACTCCTTTTGTAGCTGACATTCTAGAAACTTATGTTGTTACTCTTAAAAAGGAATCAGGCTGTATGATATTTTAATCGTGTGTTAGAGTTGGCTGCAGAGAACTTGAACAAAAGTTAAGTAACTATTTCATTTCCTTCTCTCCTCTTCATACCCTTGATCCTGAAGGCTTTCTCTTCATGAAACAGCTGTGGGTGGACCCACTAGAATTAAAACTCTTTGCCACCTTCTATCATGTTAGGACTTGGCCTGGAGGACACTGGTCAGGATAGGAAGTGGCTTAGGTGACTCAGGGGTCCTTCCTTCTGAGTCACTGAGTTGTCAATTCCCTTCTTAGCCAGCTCCAGGGGACATTCATTCATTCATTCATTCAGCTGATACCTCACAAGCAGCTGCTCTGTGCCAGGCCCTGCATGGAATGTAACGTGGTAAGGGGAAGGTCTGACGGTGGAGTAGATGGGTGACTGAGGATCTGAGTGGTTCTACTTCCCTCCTGGCAGATTTCCTGTGGCATCTCACACATGTGCTTTTGGGCTTCCCCAAGAGGTGACCCATCCTAAAGTCACAGAATTTCAGAGCTGAGGGAACATTAAAGGCCCAGGTGTTTCAACCTTTTTTTTTTTAAATATACATATGAAGAAACTAAGGCCTGAGAAGTTAAGGAACAGAAGTTGTGGTAAAATTCGACCCCAAATTCAGACCTCTTAGCTCTAAATCAGAGCTCTGAATCAGGGTGGTGCAAATAGTTAATACGCTTGGTTACCAACCGAAAGGATGGAAGTTTGAGTCTACTCAGAGGCACCTCAGAGAAAGGCCTGATGATCTGCTTCCAAAAATCAGCCATTGAAAATCCTATGGAGCACAGTTCTACTCTGACACACATGGGGTCACCATGAGTCATATTCAACTCGACAGCAACAGGTTTATAATGTATTAAAAGGCCCCCTTCAGGGCTTACATCTTACTTTCTTTGATCCCTGAACTTCCCACTCACCCTTCCCAGCTTTCAGGCATTTAACTAGTTTCCTTTTCTGGCTCAAGATTCAGACACCTTGGGAATCTTCCCTCGGACAAATTCTAACTGCCAAACGATAATAGTAATAATAACAACAACATAAATTTGAAAAATGTTTGTTGAGCACTTACTAAATAACAGGCACTGCCTAGGTTTTGGGGACCCAGTGAAGAAGACAGACAAGGAATCTTCCTGTGGGGTATTTACATTCTTGAGAGAGGAAGCGTAGAAAATAAACAAGGAAATAATAAGATAATTAAAGACTGGTGTTATAAAAAGTAAACAGGATAATGGGATAGGGAGTACAGGGCTGGGGGATATATGGTCTGGAAAGTCCTCTTTGACAATATCATATTTGAGCTGACCCCTGATTGGTGACCAACACCCGTCTGTCGGTTTGTCTTACCATCTTGGCTTTTGTAGGACATCTCACATATGTGCTTCTGGGCTTCCCCAGAAGTGGCCCGTCCTAAACTCACAGAATTTCATGTGATGCTGGAAACTATGCCACTGGTATTTCAAATACCAGCAGGACCACTCATGGTGGACAGGTTTCAGTGGAGCTCCCAGACTAAGACTAGGAAGGAAGGCCTGGCAATCTACTTCTGAAAATTAGCCAATAAAAGCCTGATGGATCACAAGAAAATATTGTCTGATATAGTGCTGGAGGAGGTCTGGTGGTGCAGTGGTTAAGAGCTTGGCTGCTAACCAAAAGGTCGGCTGTCGAATCCACCAGGTACTCTTTGGAAACCCTATGGGGCAGTTCTACTCTGTCCTATAGGGTCGCTGTGAGTCAGAATTGGGTATATAGGGTATAGTGCTGGAAGATGAGCCCCCTTGGCTGGAAAGCACTCAAAATACACAGTGACCACAACAATGTACTTGTGCAAACCAAGGGATCATGAGGATGGTGCAGGACCTGCAACGTTTCATTCTTTCGTGCATGGAGTTGCTATGAGTTGGAGCCGATTCCACAGCAACAAAAACAACTGATTGATGAGCAACCATCCATGCAAATATCTGGGGAAACAACTGTTCTAGGAAATGAAGAGTGCAAAGGCCCTGAGGCCAGGACAAACCTATCTTATTTGGGGAACAGCGTTGGGGCATGTGGCTGGCATGGAAGGTGGGGTAGAAGAAAGAGATAAGGGCAGGGAGGGAGGCAGGGGCCAGATCACGAAGGGCCTTGTAGGCCATGGTACAGAGCTGGGGATCTATTTATTTGAGTGGGAGGGTTCTAAGTGATATGTCATGACTTATATTTTTTTAAAAATCGAGCTGGCTGCTTGGGTGGAGAATGGAGGTAAAGGGTCAAAAGTGAAATTGGAGAGATGGTTTATTGAATGCTGTCTATGTATGGAGTAATTTGTATATTTTAGCTCTAATCCTCCCAACAGTTTAAAGCAGATATTTTTATCCTCAATTTATCAGTTGCCATCAAGGCGATTTTGACTCATGGCAACCCCGAGCCCATGTATGTCAAAGTAGAACCTTGCTCCGTATGGTTTTTAATGGATGATTTTTCAGAAGTAGATTGCCAGGACTTTCTTTCAAGGTGTCTCTGGGTGGACTCAGATCTCCAATCTTCTGGAAAGCAGCCGAGAGTGTTAACCGTCTGCACCACCCCAGGGACTCTAATCTACAGACAGGGAAATGGACACTGGAAGGAATGAAGGAGCCTGACCGAGGTCACAGAGCAAAATCTGAACCTAGGCCTGTCTAACTCTAGAGTGGAAGCCCTCCCCGTGGAACACCTGGCATTACTAAGATTGTCGACTAATATATTTTTTTGATTATCATTGTGGGTTTTCTTTTAGTAACTTTTTTTGTTTTTTAATTTTACTGTGGTAAAATGTGTATAACAAAAAGTTTGCCATCTTAACCATTTTTAAGTGTATAATTCAGTGACATTAATTACATTAATTGACATTAATCGCATTCACTGTGTTGTGCTACCATCACCACTATCAGCTTCCAAAAGTTGTACATCACCCCAAACAGAAACTCAGTGCCCCTTAAGCAATAATTTCCATTCCCTTCTCCCTGCTGAGTCCTAGCATCCACTTTCTCTATGCATTTGCCTATTCTAGATATTTTCTGTAAGTGGGTTCATATGATATTTGTCCTTTAGAGTCTGACTTATTTCTTTCAGCATAATGTTGTCCAGGTTCATCCATGTCATAACATGTATCAGAATTTCATTTTGCTTTATGACTGAACAATATTCCATTTTCTCCATTCATCTGTTGATGGACACTTGGGCTGTTTCCACCTTTGGCTATTGTGAATAATGCTGAAATGAACATCGGTGTACAAGTATCTGTTTGAGTCCCTGCTTTCAAGTTGCTTAAACATATATCTTGAAGTGGAATTGCTGGGTCATATGGTAACTCTATATTGAACCTTTTGAGGAGCCACCAAACTGTTTTCCACAGCAGGAGCACCATTTTACATTCCTACCAGCAATCATGAGGGTTCCAGTTTCTCCACATTCTTGCCAGCACGTGTTAGTTTCTGTTAACAGCCCTGGGTGGCCCAGAGGGTTAAGGACTTGACTAATAGCAAAAGGTTGGTTGTTCAAACCCACCCAGAGACACCTCAGAAAACAGCCCTGGCAATGTTTCCAAAAGGTTAGAGCCTTGAAAACTCTATGGAGCAGTTCTACTCTGCACTCATGGGATTGCCATGAGTTGGAATCAACTCGATGACAGCTAACAACAAGTGGAGGTGAAGTAATATCTTATTGTGGTTTTGATCTGCATTTACCTAACGACTAATGATCCAGCTATTCTGAGGGAAACTTCGGAAGGAACCGGTTACTAGATGGTTTGATTAGTCTTTTACCCCTATTCTCAGGCTGGAGGACGGCTACGGACCTCTACCAGAGTTTCCTCTGGCTTCGCCCTGGCCAGGCACAGTTCACCACCTTTCGGGTCCTAATACTGAGTACTCACGCTCCACCTCCCGGGCAGGGAGGGCGAGATGGGCCAGTGATGCACCCTCCGGGACTGCAGAGGTCCCGGGATCCCACCTCCATCAGCGAGTGAGGTTGGCCTTCACTTTCATTGCGCCACTGCAGCTTTCCTGTGAGACCCTGACTAGGGCACGTGTTAGACTCCTTGGGCGGTGTTTCAAGACCGGTTGGGTGGGTAGCCGACATCACCGCCGAGGAGCATCGGCATCCATGCCTTAACCCACCAAAAGTGGCCCGCTAAGCACTCATATTCCACGCTGGGCTCCACGCCAGCACGCTGGGCTTCTTACCCCTTTAAAGTTCGAGAATAGGTTGAGATCTGTTTGGCGCCAAGACCTCTAATGATTTGCTTTGCCGGATAAAACTGCGTGGGTTGCAGGAGGGAGAGCGCCAGCTGTCCTAATCCACCTATCCTATATGGTCGCAATGAGTCGGAATCGACTTGATGGCAATGGATTTTTTTTTTTTTTTTGGATGACTAATAATATTGAGCATCTTTTCATGTGCTTATTGACTATATATGTTCTATGGAGAAATGTCTATTCAAGTCCTGTGCCCATTTTTTTTTTTTTAATTTGGGTTGTTTGTCTCCTTGTAAAATTGTGGGAGTTCTCTATATATTCTGGATATTAAATCCTTGTCAGATATGTTTCCCAAACATTTTCTCCCACTCTGTAGGTTGTCTCTTCACTTTGTTGATACAGTCCTTTGATTCAAAACGTTTTCATTTTGGTGAAGTCCAATTATCTATTTTTTCTTTTGTCGTTTGCACTTCTGGTGTCATATCTAAGAATCCATTGTCAAAAACAAGGTCTTAAAGTTTTACCCCTAAGTTTTCTGCTATGAGTTTTATGGTTTTAGTTCTTATATTTAGATCATTGACCAATTTTAGTCAATTTTCATATGTTATGAGCTATTGGTCCAACTTCACACTTTTGCATGTGGAACCCCAGTTGTCCCATCATTTATTAAAGAGAGTGTTCTTTCCCCATTGAATGGACTTGGCACTCTCACCAAAACTCAGTTGGCAATAGATGTATGGGTTTATTTCTGAACTCTAAATTATACTCCATTCATCTATATGTCTATCTTATACTGTGAAAAACCTGTGAAAGCTAGAACTCAACAGGACTGCCTTGTTTTTCTGGGTCTTGCCAGCTTTCTGCCTTTGACAGGGTGCAGTCTTATCACTTTTCTGTCACTTTCTATTAGTGGAAAATGTTTGAGTTTTCCTTCTCTAACAGGTTTCTGACTTACACAGGTTCCGGCTTTCACAGGTTTTATTGTACCAGTACCACACTATTTTGATTACTGTAGTTTTATAGTACATTTAAAATCAGGAAGTATGAGTCCTCCTCCTCTGATTTTTTTCAAAATAGTTTTGGCTATTCGGGACCCTTTGCACTTCCATATTGCACTAAGTAAGGGCAAAGTGGGCAAATCCTACCTTCATTGCTAACTGTGTGGTAAGGATCAGCATGAATCCAATCCCCCAAGTGTGGAGATAGATCCAGTCCTCACCTTCTCATTTCTCCATCCTTATTGCCAGCCACCCATGTGGTATACTGTCTCTGACCCTAGCCACTTGGAGCTGGGTGAGAGCTCATAACTTAGGACACCTTCTTTCAAACTAGCTGTCCATGCAGCATTTCTCTGACTCTGCCACCTTGGGCTAGGTCAGAGCTCACAAGTTAGAAGGACACCTTCTTTCAGATGGCCAGATAGGCAGACACCAGCCACTGCTAGCTCTCACTGCCCCTGTGGGTTTGATAATTCGCTGGAATGACTCACAGAATCTCACAGATAATATACCACACTTACGACTACAGATTTATCTCAAGCAAAAAGGATACAAATAAAGAGATGCATAGGGTGAGGTCTGGGAGGGGTCCCAGCACAGAGCTTCTGTGTCCCAAAGAGGGACACACTGCCCTTTCCCGTGCATGCTCACCAACCAGAAAGCTCATCCGAGCCTTAGCGTTCAGGACTCTTACCAGCCTCCCCAAGTGGCCATGATAGATTATATCATGCCTTCTGAGGCTTAGTCAACATTGGTCCCCAGGTGGTCCCTCTTTGTCTGGTAAGCCCCCTACTCATTAGCCTCAAATATGGATGAGCTGTCAGAACCAAGACCAAAGACCAAATTGCTTATTGCATGTGAGTCATCACCTCACACACATGTATATGAGGATTGACTTTTCCATTTCTGCCAAAAAGGCTGTTGGAACTTTGATAGGGATTACATTGAATCTATAGATGACTTTGGATAGTATTGACATCTTAATAATATTAAGTCTTCCATTCTGTGAACATGGGATGTCTTTCCATTTATGTAGGTTTTCTTATATTACTTTCAGCAGTATTTTACAGATTTCAGTATACAAGTCTTTCACCTCTCTCGTTAAATTTATTCCTAGGTATATTCTTTTAGATGCTAATGTAAATAGGATAGCTTTCTCGATTTCCTTTTCAGATTGTTCATTGCCGGTGTTTAGAAACACAACTGATTTTTTTTGTATCATACTTTAGATGAAGGTTTACAGAACAAACTAGCTTCTCATTAAACAATTAGTACATATATTGTTTTATGACATTGGTTAACAACCTGACAACATGTCAACACTCTCCCCTTCTCAACCTTGGGTTCCCTATTACCAGCTTTCCTGTCCCCTCCTTCTAGTCCTTACCCCTGGGCTAGTGTGCCCCTTTAGTGTCGTTTTGAAACACAGCTAATTTTTGTGTGTTGATCTTATACCTGCCACTCTGCTGAATTCATTTATTAGTTTTAATGCCTTTCTTGTGAGTTCTTGGGATTTTCTATATAAAGGATTATGTTGTCTGCAAATAGAGACAGTTGTACTTTTTTCCAATTTGGATGCCTTTTATTTCTTTTTGTTTTTGCCTGATTGTTCTGGCTAGAACTTCCAGTAGAATGTTGAATAGCAGTGTTGAAAGTATCATTGTATTTTGAATCATAAAATTTTAGAGCTGGAAGTTATATATTGGAAGTTCCTTGAAGGTAGTAATCATGTCTTACTCATCTTGCCATTCAGTGTATAGCACAGTTCCAGGCACATAGTAGGTAATAATGAATAGATGAATGAATGAATGGATTCCAGTCATGAGAGAATTTCCAAACTATTCCCCACCCTAGCCCTACCGTTTTCAAGAAAGGAGGTTAAATGTCTCTCTCAAAGCCACACAGAAGTACTGCAGTGAGAGCTGGGGCTTCTTGAATCCGTGGTTCTCTCCACCACACCACTCTCTTCCAACTTATCTGATTAGTAGAGATTACCTGGTTTAACTTCCCATTTTAGATTGGTAAACTCCTCAAGGCCAGGCATAGTGTCTCTTTTGTACCACATCACATTGAAGGTATGTAGAGCCTACAGGGAGGTTTGACCTGTAGCCTGGAAATAATCTCTCAGAGAATTAAACAAATTAAAATCCACATATGATGAGAAAAAAAAGATATCTTCTAGGTCTCCTGGAACAGCTAATTGACTGGAGTTTAATACCAAAAGAAAGAATGTTCCAGCAGAACAGAGTGTAATCAAGAACAGAACCCAAAGAAAAAGGCCATCTTTGCCTTCACTGCCCAGCAGAATGTAGTGTGAGGAACACTGTATGTGGAAAATGGACACTTTCTGGTTACCGGAGAGGGCAGAACTTGTCGGTTCACCAAGCCTCATTGTGGACTAAAGAAAACAGCACTCAAGATATTCGCCTCGTGGTGCTTTCATTGTTGATCACCAAGCAACAAACTCACAAATGTTAATTTGGCTTCCTGGTTACTTAGGGGATGCTCTGGACAGGAGACCCAAGCACTTTTGGAAAGGAATGTTCTCCATTGTAAGTGAATTCATTTGCATATGCTCCAGGAAAATTCCATCATCAAGAATCTAGTCTTCTCTGGTGGTGGAACCTCTCAAAGTTGAGAGAGACACAGGTTACTGACATATATATACATATATATATATATATTTAGCTTTTCGGTATGTTAAAAATCGAACAAATGCGAAAAGTAGGTTACAAAATTTGTGGTGTATTTTAAGCGTTTACATTGAACCCGTTGATGCTTTTAACATACAAAATGCAATGCAATATTATTGTGCTAGTGACAGTAGAATTCTGGAACTTAGAAAAATATTAGTTTTTAGTCACTTCAAGCAGTGTGGTTGAAGGATGGGACGTAAGTTTAAAGATGTGTGATGTCAGGTTATCTCTGTGATTGTGTGAGTAAGACCATTTGGAGATAATGTCAGAATAAATAGTAAGTCTTGTGATTGTGAAGTGCACGGCCAAATGGCTCTGCTGGGAGGTAGAGGTCCACTGTACCTTCTAAACCATCATCAAGGTGATGCTGTTATCCATGGGCCACTAGCCAAATCAGGCCTGCCACAGTGACATCCTGACCTTGTCATGGTCCTGCTTTAAAATATCCCGTGTCCCACCATGCTATGTATGGCAGCTGGCTACGCACACAGTGCGTGCTCCTCAAGAAACTTGTTGGCTGACAGACTGATAAATCAAGCCAGGGATAAACAAAACTAGAACATTCAAAAGCATCTTTTAAACATTTTCCATTTTGGGAAGACAGCTACATGACAGAAGCAGGAACGTACTTGTTGAGATGGTAAACAGTGTGAAAATGTGGAGGAGGGTCAGAGGACACAGACACACACACTTCCCCTTCTCCCCCCTCCACCACCACTTACATTATGCCAATTCTCCCATTTGGCCTCATCTGGCCTCTTTGGTCCTTTCTTTCTTCTTCCCTCACTCTGTCCTATCAGTATGCCCTCAGTTCCAGCTTTTTAAACTGTGTGTCTCTAAACATTGTTGTTGTTAGCTGCTGTTGAATTGGACTGACTCGTAGTGACCCCATGTACAATGGAATGAAATGCTGCCTGGTTCTGCATCATCCTCATATCGGTTGCAGATCAGACTGTTGTGATCCACAGGGTTTTCGCTGGCTGATTTTTCAGAATTAGATCACCAGGCCTTTCTTCCTAGTCTGTCTTAGTTTGGAAGCTCCACCGAAACCTGTTCAGCATCATAGCAACACTCAAGCCTCCATTGACAGATGGGTAGTGGCTGGCCACGAGGTGCATTGGCCAGGAGTAGAAACTGGGTCTCCCACATGGAAGGTGAATATTTTACCACTGAACCACCAACACATTGATGGGCTAAGAAATCAAATCGATGAGTTGCAACCTGTATTTTCTAGAAGAAAAAGAAGCTATCAGAATATATCACTCTTAGTAAGAGGAAAAAGTAAAAAACTATTGCTTAGTAAAACTTCTGTTTCAATTGCATACGTGTGTGTGTGTGTGTGTGTGTGTGTGTGTGTGTACTGGCTTTAGATGTAAACTTTGTTTCCTACTGTGAATTGCAGTTTAAGTTTTCAATCCACTGCTCTGGGGCAGGTTAAAACGCCTCAGCCTTCTGCAGAGCAGCTTCGGTGACCATGTGCTTTCTAAGCACAATTGCAATGAATAATTGTGACAGGAGGTGGGCTCATGCTGAGAATAATCAGGCCGTCACAGCACGGCAGGGTCTTAGACTCTATCTGATCCAATGCCCTCAGTTTACAGTTTTACTGGCAAAGAGGCGGAATCTAAGAAACCAGGACCCCATACAGCTTCCCTCTCTCCCCTTCCTAGGTTCTTTCTTTTCATTTTCTGTGGTCTTCTATTATATTACCAGCCCTAGGTGGTGCAAACGGTTAAGTGCTTGTCTACTAATCAAAAGGTCAGCAGTTCGAATCCACCCACAGGTGTCTCAGAAGAAAGGCCTGTCGATCTACTTCAAAAAGATCACAGCCATTGAAAACCCTATGGAGTACAGTTCACTATTACACACGTGGCATATAGCAAAGAATAGTGGAATGGACTTGGATTTAAGTCAGAAAACCTGGATTTTGGTCCCAACCCCGTCACTTACTAACTGTGTGACCTCGAGCCCATAAATCTCTTAATGTTTCTGCTCCTCATTTGTAGCAAATGTGAAACAGAATTAATAATATTTGGGATCAATTGAGTTAATCTATGTAATAGTACTTTTTAGACTAACATACATTATATATATATATATTTTATAATGGCTATTTTTGTTCCTTGAGTATTCATGGCATTTATTCAAGAAATGCATATTGCTGTGTGGATATAGGGAGATGAATGTAATATTATTCAGCCTCACCTTCTCTTAAGAGGATTCACTGACACTTTCCAGGAAGAGGATGCTTCTCTCCTTCATTTCATCCCAGCATCTTCTTCTATCCTCAGAGACCTCACAGGGGTCTGCAGAAGTTGGTCGATTTAAAGCTTCCTCAAGAGCATGACGTCACTCCAGTTTCTTTTACCTCCAAACCATGGTGGATGGTTCCTGAAAGCAGCTGGAAGAATGGTGGTCTCTCTTCTTTTCCATCTTAGGTTATGTTTGTAACCTCACCTGCCTATGGATACACATGAGGCCCTGTGACAATGGATGCACCAATTATGACATTATTTGACCTCTATCTGCTCATGTGGGAACTCAGTACCAACCTACCCCCAGTCTTCTCCAGTTATTTCTCAGCGTTCCAAGGGTGGTGTCTTAAATGGGCTTGTTGAGGGTCTGTTGTTGCTAGTTGCTGTCAAGTTGGCTCTGATTAATAGTGACCCCGTGTGTAACAGAACGAAATGTTGCCTGGTTGTGCATCGTCTTCGTGATTGTTGGTATGTTTGAGTCCATTATTTTGGCCATTGTGTCAATCCATCTCATTGAAGTTTTCCCTTGCCTTCCACTTTACCAAACATGATGTCCTTCTCCAGCAATTGGTCCCTCCTGATGACATACCTAAAGTAAGCAAGTTGAAGTCTCAGGCAATATTCTGTGGTCTATAGGGTTTTCCTTGGCTAATTTTCAGAAGTAGATTGCCAGGCCTTTCTTACTAGTCTGTATTAGTCTGGAAGCTCCACTGAAACCTGTCCACCATGGGTGACCCAGCTATTGTTTAAAATATTTGTGGCATAGCTTCCAGCATCATAGCAACACACAAGTCATCATAGTATTTATGACGAACTGACAGACAAGTGGTAGGTTGAGGTTTAGTAGTCCAATAAATAACACCTCTCTTCTCTGTCTACTTTCAGAACCAGCTGAGAGATAGACACAGGAGACAGAATGATGGAGATCAGAATGATAGTCTTATTGCTGTCAAAAGCTAGACTGGAGGATGACCCTTAGAGCTGAAGGCACAGTGGGCTGGCTGTCATTTCACTCCCAGATTAAGTTTATTTATCTGGTAAAAGCTGAGCCAGAAAACTGCAGGCAACCCCATGCCAAGATAGACCCTGTGTTCCTGCGACAAGCTGGCTCCAGAAGAGGAGGGAATAGGGAGCAGAGTCAAGCATGCCCAGTTTCATCTCCTAAACTTGCCAGTCTGAGAACTTCCTCCTCCTCTACTGGAAGTCCCTCCAAGCAGAAACATGAGAGTGAGGAATGAGGGCTCCCCCTACGTCTCAGGAACACGTCTGCTCATGTTCTTTGTTCTCTGGCTTCCTTGTTCAGGGCCTCCTCATGACAGCCAGGGATGCCAGGTTCCACATCCTCTTCCCATCTCTGTTCTGGGCCCATGAGAGAAGTGCCTGGGTTCAGGAGACCCTGAAATCTCCCATGAAATCACTTCTTTAGTTCTGATGTCCTTTTTGTCTTGCTTTTTGTACTTAATATTCTATCAGAAGCATGTTTTTGTTGTTGCTGTTAGTTGTCCTTGAGTTGTTCCTGACTCATGGCCTTCCCATATGTGTCAAAGTAGAGTTGCTCCATAGGGTTTTCAAGCCTGTGTCCTTTCTGAAGCAGATTGTCAGGCTTCCAAGGCACCTCTGGGTGGGCTCAAACCACCACCCTTTCGGCTAATGGTGGAGGGCTTAAGCATTTATGCCATCTAGGGACTCCTTTAGTTCTGATTATGCACCAGTACTTCCCCTTGGCTCCAGACTTCCTGACCAAAGCATATAAACCAATGCAAATAGACTCCTGAGGAAAGAAAATTTAGCCACCATGCTTGTGCCATGGAATTTCTACTTGCTTCCTCAGACCCCTCCTCTATAACCATCCTTGCTTGCCTAGTCGTGGCCCCAGCCTTGCCTTTGCTCTCACAAATTTCTATTCTCATTTGAGTTTCTGGGATTGATAATCAATTTTCAATTCTTTAGCTTTTCCCATCATTATGGAGTTGGTCTTGAAACCCCTTAACTACCCCTTCCCCATCTTTGCCATTAACACACAGCACGACATCCTGCCCATAATGGCATTTCCTGGGCTTCCTGTAACTGTCTGATGCCTGATAATAAAAGACCACAGTTTCCTACAAAGCCTTTCCAACACCTTTTAGGATCAGAACAAAATACAAAAGACCCATTTTTCTTAATCTGCACATTTTAAAATCCAAAACAATTGCCGACACAGGAACTCTGGGCATTTGCATCTTTCTAGACACATCAAATTTGCATCATGTAGGAAATGATTTTGACCAGCAGCTGGTCAGGTTAATTTCCTCGTTGTATTCATCCTGAGAATTACAGCAGTGACTCAGAGTTTTTGGAGTTGTGACACCTTGTAGTTGTTAGGTGCCATGGAGTCGATTCTGACTCATAGCAACCCCATGTGATAGAGTAGAACTGCCCCTTAGGGTTTTCTAAGCAGATTGCCAAGTCTTTCTCCTGCAGAGGCACTGGGTGGGTTCAAACTGCCAACCTTTTGGTTAGCAGCCAAGCGTTTAACCATTGTGCCACAGGGCTGCTTTGTGCCACCCTATCACAGTGTATTTACTCTGCCTTTCCTTCAGTGGTACAAAGGGGATTTGGAGGTTAGCACTGGGGGTACGAGATGGCAATGAATTGCCATCAGCTTTGAAATTTAAAAACCTGAAGATCAGAATCTGTTTTAATTCCCCCAAAATTTCTTTAATTTTTCTTCCTCCTGGTGATTGTTCATGTGTCTCAATTACTGCTACACAACATTATTTATAAAATTTATTGTATATCATTCCTTTTATTATCAACTGATTGATTCAACAAAAATGTTTACACTTTTTTTTGGCTAGATGTTAGGGATAGAGAGATGGAATGGGTGGAGGAGGGACACTCATATAAATAACTGTAAGCCATAAAGTTCAAACACAGTGCTATGGGAATGTGGGAGAAATGGGCCATTCACTTCATCTGGTGAATCTTGGAGGAGGTGGGATTTGAGCTGAGTCTAAAGGGTGGGTAAAACATATAAAGGTTTTCACGGGGAGAGAGGCCTTATGGGTGTCTGTCATGGATTGAACTGTGTCCCCCCAAAATATATGTAAACTTGGTTAGGTCTTGATTCCCAGTATTGTATGATTGTCTACCATTTTATCATCTAATGTGATTTCCCTATATGTTATAAATTCTATCACTATGATGTAATAAGATGGATTAGTGACAGTTTTATTGATGAGATTTATGAGATTAGATAGTGTCTTAAGTCAATCTTTTTTGAGATATAAAGGAGAGAAGCTAGCAGAGAGACAGGGGACCTCATACCACCAAGAAAGCAGTGCTGGGAGCAGAGTGCCTCCTTTGTACCTGAGGTTCCTGCACTGAGATGCTCCCAGACCAAGGAAAGACTGATGATAAGGACCTACCTCCAGAGACAACAGAGAAAGCTTTCCCCTGGAGCTGATGCCCTGAATTTGGACAGTAGCCTACTGGACTGTGAGAGAATAAATTTCTCTTTGTTAAAGCCATCCACTTGTGGTATTTCTGTTATAGCAGCACTAGATAACTAAGACAGTGCCCAAACCTGGGAGCTTTTGACAAATACAGATTCCTAAGCCCAACCTCAGACTCTCAGGGTTGAGGCCCTGGCACATGTGGATCTGGTGTGTAACCACAGTTGCAAACCTTGGGGATCAAAGTCTCAAGAAATCAAGAGCCCAGGTGTGCTCAAGGACCGGAAGCAGAGAGGAGTTTGAATGGCTACCTCAGGGGCTGCTATTCTCCAACTCTTCAGAAGATTTAAATGAGAGGAATTAAATGAAGCACTAGTTTCCTCTGAAGATGAAGTTCCTGGATGTGAAGTTTGTTAAAGACACTAAGATTTTTAGCTGGCATGGCAAGGAAAAGCTTTCTCTGGATCAAGGAAGAAAATACAGTTAAAAATCAAAAGCAAAACCAAACCAAGACCAAAAAAATGGCAGAATCTCATTTGTCTCAGATGGTCAATGCCAGGGGTTGGTATACTTTTCCTGTAGGGCCAGAAAGTAAATTTTTTTTTTTTTTTTAATATTTTATTGTACTTCAGGTGAAGGCTTACAGAACAGATAGTTTCCAATGTAACAGTAACACACATGCTGTTTTATGACATTGGTTAACAACCCCACAACATTTTAACCCTCTAAATTCTCAACTTTTTTTTTTTTTTTTTTTTTTTGGTGAAAATACACATAGCCAAAGATACACCATTTCAAAAATTTTTTTTTACATACACATTTAAGTGACATTGACTACGCTCTTCTAATTGTGCTGCTATTCTCACTTAAGATGAAGGCTTACAGGACAAAATAGTCTCCCATTTAACAGTTACTACAAATGTTGCCATATGACAATGGTTAACAATCTCACAACACATCAACAATATCCTTACTCTACTTTGTGAGAAAGTAAATATTTTTGACTTTGCTGGCCGTACAGTCTCTATCTCAATTACTCAACTCAGCCACTGTAGTGCAAAGGCAGCCATAGACAACACATAAACGAATGAGTGTGCCTGTGATTCAATAAAACTTTATTGATGGACACAGAAATTTGAATTTCATATAACTTCCACTTGTTACAAAATACTATTCTTCTTTTGATTTGTTTTCAAATTTAAAAATGTAAATTCTTCTTCACTCACAGGTCATACAGAAACAGGTAGCGGGCAGATTTGGCCTGTGGGCTGTAGTTTGCCAGCCTCAAGCCTATGGGTGACCAGATGGTCCAGATCAGTGCTTCTCAAATTTTCCTACTGAAATACTTCTGCCAACACAAAAAGGAGAATGCAGACTCCCACTGGGGCCTGCCTGCAAGTGTATAAAATTCTTTTAAATACTCCTTTAAATAAAGTCCATAAGCAGTTTTGAATTCTAGTCCACAATATGTACAAAATTGGCATGTGGGTGAAAACTGTTGCTTGCTCAGCTCAGAGAGGGTGAGTGACTTAGTCAAGGTCACACAGCTAGAACAAGTCAGGTATGGGATTTTGGATCCCAACATTAGAAATTTTAATTTCCACCAGAGTAGGCTGCCTTCCCACCAGGTTGTTGCTGTCCATCCCCCACTCCCAATATTGAATCAGTCATCAAAGAAGTGATGGCAAAACACTTCAGAGTTTCTACCCAAAACTCATCAATTCATAAGTTTCAAATATTATTTGTTCTGCTCTGTTCTAGAATATTTTAGTTTGGTTTACACTAGAACTCATTTTCTTCTCCTGTTCTAACTCTGCTTCGCATCATCTGTTTTTTTCTTCCTTCCACAGAGTCCCATTCTGTTCTTATGCTTTCATTATATTATATATTAAACCACTTGCTGTCATGTTGACTCCAATTCACTCGTGTGTGTTAGAAAAGAACTGTGCTCCATAGGATTTTCAATGGCTGATTTTTTGGAAGTAGACTGCTAGGCCTGTCTTCCGAGGTGCCTCTGGTGGACTCAAACCACCAATCTTTTGGTTAGCAGCTGAACATTTAACTATTTGCACCACCCAAGAATTCCTCCTAGACATTATGGAATGTTAAATTATGAGGGGCCTTAGAGATTTGTTGTTTTTGTATACCTAGTATCCGTTTTCTCCTGTGGTAGATTGTATTACTTGTTCAGAATTCTCCCTTTCCTCCCGGTCCTTCACTTTGTCCCACTGACTTTTAGACTTGGCCATATGATTTGCTTTACCCAATGGAATGTGAGAGGTGAGAGTGTGCTAGTGCTAGGCAGAGGTTTTAAGAGGTGTCATGTGTTTTCACTCATTCCTCTTGAGCCCCTGCCCCCTTGAGAATCACATGTCCCAAGTAGTGCCTGTTTCTTCAGCCTGCATCTCAGAATGAGAAGACATGGGAAGCAGACCTGCACCCAGCCTACAGACTGGAGCCAAACACAGCCAAGCCCAGCCAACCTAGACCCATTTGTTGTTGTCAACCACTGAGTTTTGGGGTTGTTTGTTACACAGTATTATCACAGCAAAAGCTGACTAATATACCCATTCCTCAGAAACCAGGGCTTTGATTTTCTTTTGGGGACCCAGTGCTCTTCCACTCTTTATTCATAGGGCTTAGTTGGGCTGATCCTCTTTCCTCTGCACCCTCCAACACATGACACTGACTGACTCTCATTCCTCAAACGTGCAAGATTTTGTGCGCCATCTCTGGTGAGATCTCAGCTGTTGTTATCAAAGTTGAGAGAGCCTCGTTTTCCCTCTGGCAAGCAGGAATGTGTAATCCTAGACCCTGTCATCTGCTATAAAGGGCTCCTAAAGAAATCTTATTCACAAACAACCCACACAATCCTAACTCCTGACTGTCTATTTTACAACAAAAGCATAAAAGGAGGAGTGTGGATGATGCAATACTAGATACCACAAGTCTTAGCTGTATTTTGAGAGTGGAAAGAAAGCATGGAAAACAAGCAGCAGTTTCCCCTTAGAATGCAAAGGACAGAAGTTGTAGACACCCAAAAGTAAAAGTTATTTCCTTGCTTTGAGGAAGAGCAGTCAGCTCTGAATTACTCATTCCTATGAAGAGCTGAATTATAGTGTTGGCAATGAATATTGAATACACCATGGACTGCCAAAAGAACAACCAAATCTATCTTGGAAGTACAGCCAGAATGCTCCTTAGACGTGAAAATGGCGAGACTTCATCTCATGTACTTTGGACGTGTTATCAGAAGGGACCAGTCTTTGAAGAAGGAGGTTGTCTTAGGCTGGGTTCTCTAGAGAAGCAAAACCAGTAAAATACAAATATATGTATAAAGAGATTTTTATCAAGGAAATGGCTCACGTGGTTGTAGAGGCTGGAATATCCCAAGTCTGTGGGTCAGGATAGAGGCTTCTCCTGATTCACGTAGCTGCAGGGGCTGGGGAATCCAAGATCTGCAGGTCAGAGAGCAGGGCTCTTGCTCACACACTGGAAAGATCAACAAATCCCAAGATCGGCGGGCAAGCTCACAGAAAAGCTGCTAGCTCAAGTCCTAAGAACCAAATGTCAGACGAACAAGAGCCAGCTGCAGGATCCAGAGTGAGCAAAAGCCCACGAGCCTTGCCAGAAAGTCCACATATATTGGATGCAAGTTACACTCACAAGGAAACTCCCTTTCAACTGATTGGTTACTCACAGCAAATCCCATCATGGAGGTGATCACACTATATCAAACCTCATCATGGAAGTGATCACAACATCATATGATTGCCAGACTACATCATAACTGCCAAACCCCTGAGAATCATGGCCCAGCCAAGTTAACACACAACCTTAACCATCACAGATGTCATGCTTTGTAAAGATCCATCCAGTGAGGTGGATTGACACAGTGGCTGCAACAATGGGCTCAAGCATAGCAACGATTGTGAGGACGGCACAGGACTGGACAATGTTTTGTTCTGTTGTACATAGGGCCACTATGAGTCGGAACCAACTCTACGGCACCTAACAAGCACATGAAGAGCTGCGAGTGATGGTGTGGACTATCCAAAATACCAGAGAAATTTAAGAAGAATTCATCTGGGCGAGGGAACACAAGGTCTGCACAAAAGTGTTTCAGCTGTGCTTCAGAAAACGAGGCATTTCTTTAAAATAATTAAACTGCTGACAAAAACATGTATACTTATACCTTTTCTCCCTTAACATATTGTTGTTGTTGTTGCTAACATATTAGGCCTCTACAAAGATTTGATTTGAAAAAATAAAATAAAAAGCATGAAAGCCAGTGATTTAAAATATACTTATGTTTTGCTTTGGCATGTGTTGCGACTTTTTTAAATCAAGAAGCAAGGTGTTCTTTACTGTATGTGTGATTTTTTTTTCCCTCTGAAAAGGAGAATAAAATAAGTTTACATTATCCTAGTTCACAGACAGCTGGACCATACAGGGACACAATGTGAGCTCTGCTGAGTGACAGGAGAAGCTGACTAGGGATTAAAACAATATCCCCCAAAGTGGAAAATTAGCTTCGGAAAACCAGGAGTCAATAAACAGCCCTCTTCCCTGTATCTTCTCCTCTTCTTCTACTCTCCTACCTTGCCATTTTCCTCCACACCCAGCCCCGCAGTTTTCTCTCAGGTCTGATGGACCTTGTCCTACTACTCAGTTAGCTACCCTGCCCACTATGAAGCCAATGCACAACCCAACCTCCTATGAGCCACAGGCCCTTGATGGGCCCTGGAGGTGGGGTGGGGCTGGGTTGGTACTAACTTGAGTAAGATACAATCCCTGCCCTTTAAAAGCTCACATTTAGTGGTAGTGAGAGATTCATAAACAATTAATGTTTTGGAGAGACTGCCAAAAAAAGGAACGAGTATGTAAATTAATTAATTAATTATTTTAAAATGTGGAGGAACTCTCCCAATGTGGTCCTTTAAAAATGACCCAAGTCTAAGCCCAGAGATTCTGATTTTTCTTCTTCTTTTTTTAAAATTCCGCTTTAAGTGAAAGTTTACAGTTCAAGTTAGTCTCTCATACAAAAATTTATACACACATTTTTATGTGACCCTAGTTGTTCATCCTATACTGTGACAGCACACTCCTCCTTTCCACCTCAAATTTCCCATGTCCATTCGACCAGCTCCTGACTCTCTGCCTTCTCGTCTCACCTCCAGACAGGAGTTGCTCATTTAGTCTCATGTATCTACTTGAGCTAAGAAGCACACTCTTCATGAGTATCGTTTTATGTCCCATAGTCCAGTCTAATCTTTGTCTGAAGAGTTGGCCACAGGAATGGTTTTAGTTTTGGGCTAACGGAGAGTACAAGGGCCATGTCTTCTGGGGTCCCTACAGTCGCAGTCAAACCATTAAGTCTGGTCTTTTTACTAGAATTTGAGATCTGCACCCTACTTTTCTCCTGCTCCGTCAGACTCTCTGTTGTGTTCCCTGTCAGGGCAGTCATTGGTGGAAGGCGGGCACCATCTAGTTCTCGTCTCAGGCTGATGCAATCTCTGGTTTATGTGGCCCTTTCTGTCTCTTGGGCTAATATTTTCGTTGTGTCTTTGGTGTTCTTCATTCTCCTTTGCTTCAGGTGGATTGCAGCCAATTGATGCATCGTAGATAGCCGCTAGCTAGCTTTTAAGACCCCAGACGCCACTCATCAAAGTGGGATGCAGAACATTTTCTTAATAAACTTTGTTATGCCAGTTGACCTAGATGTCCCCTGAAACCATGATCCCCAGTTCCCCGCCCCTGCTACTCTGTCCGTCGAAGTGTTTGGTTGTATCAGGAAACTTCTTAGCTTTGGTTTAGTCCAGTTGTGCGGACTTCCCCTTTAGTGTGCGTTGTTCTTCCCTTCACCTAAGATAATTTTTGTCTACTATCTACTTAGTGAATACCCCTCTCCATCCCTCCTCACCCTTGTAACCGTCAAAGAATGCTTTCTTCTGTGTTTAAAACTTTTCTTGAGTTCTTATAATAGTGGTCATATACAATATTTGTCCTTTTGCCACTGACTAAATTCACTTAGCACAATGCCTTCCAGATTCCTCCATGTTATAAGGTGTTTCACGAATTCATTGTTGTTCTTCATCGTTGCATAGTATTCCATTGTGTGGGTATACCATAATTTGTTTATCCATTCGTCTGTTGATGAGCACCTAGGGTGCTTACATCTTTTTGGTATCATGACAAGTGCTGCAATAAACATGGGTGTGCATATATCTATTCATGTGATGGCTCTTATTTCTCTAGGATATATTCCAAGAAGTGGGATTACTGGATCATATGGTACTTCTATTTCTAGCTTTTTAGGAAGCGCCAAATCAATTTCCAAAGTGGTTGTACCATTTTACATTCCCAGCAACAGTGTGTAAGTGTTCCAGTCTCTCCACAACTTCTCCAACATTTATTATTTTGTGTTTTTTGGATAAATGCTAGCCTTGCTGCGGTGAGATGGTATCTCATTGTAGTTTTGATTTGCATTTCTCTAATGGTTAATGATTGTGAGCATTTCCTCATGTGTCTGTTAGCCGCCTGAATGTCTTCTTTAGTGAAGTGCCTGTTCACCTCCTTTGCCCATTTTTTAATTGGGTTATTTATCTTTTTATTGTTGAGGTTTTGCAGTATCATATAGATTTTAGAGATTAGACCCTGATCAGATTTATCGTAGCCAAAAATTTTTCCCAGTCTGTAGGTTGTCTTTTTATTCTTTTGGTGAAGTCTTTTGATGAGCATAAGTGTTTGATTTTTAGGAGCTCCCAGTTCTTGTTTCTCTTCTGGTATTTGTGCATTGTTACTTATGGACTGTATTCTGTTCATGCCATTTATTAGGGCTCCTAGCATTGTCCCTATTTTTTCTTCCATAATGTTTATTGTTTTCAATTTTATATTTAGGTCTTTGATCCATTTTGAATTAGTTTTTGTGCATGGTGTGAGGTATGGGTCTTGTTTCAGTTTTTTGCAGATGGATATCCAGTTATACCAGCACCATTTGTTAAAGAGA